>NC_083109.1:73644280-73951780 GCF_949774975.1 Lagenorhynchus albirostris
TGTGATTGCTTTGGCGTGGCTTTTCCATGCTTTTCGTGTCTTACGTGGGTCAAAATATTTAAATAGGTTGTGGAGCGGTGCTGAGAATTTATGTCAGGTTCCTAGAATTTGATTTTTCCCACTTTTGGGGGCAATATTTATTTTAATCTCCTGTTGCCCATCTGATTCTTTATTTATTTTTGAAGATTATTGATGACAGTTCCCCAGTCGTTCATTGTACTGAAATATACTGTTAGTTGTTTTTGCTGTATGGTCCAGTGCATGGTTCATTTTCATAAGTGTTTCTTGGGTCTTTGAAAAACATGTGCATCCTGTAGTTGTTGAGTGCAGTGCTCTCTATGTCCTTGATTGAGTTTACTGTGTTGCTTCAGATCTTAGAGCTCTATTGAGTTTTGATCTGTGAGATCTGTTATATACTGAGAGATCTTAAAATATCTCCCTGTGATTTTGGATTAGCTTATTGTTTCTTTATGTATTTTGAGTCCATGTTATTAGATGCATACATCTTTTAAATTGTATTATCATCCTGGTGAGTTAAACCTTAGTGGCATTGGATTGTTGTCTATCATTATTTAAACAAAGAAAAATGACTTTGCTACAGTTTTATAATCACTTTTTGATATGAGGTTTTGAATCAGTCCAACTTTGTGTTCCCTGTTTTTTCATTCAGGTTATCAGTTAATTGGGAGCCACTCTGGGGTGAAGCTTTGCAGGTGGACAAAGGTATTTGTTTTTATTCAAATATTATTTCTGTGTTATGCAACTTTTATATGGCTACTATATGCAACAAATTTACCATTTTAAAGGTATAATTTACATTTAATAAAATGTAATGATTTTGAATGAATTAGTTAAGAGTTTAGCTTTTTCTTAACCTTTTGGTCACGACGCATGGCATGTGGGATCTTAGTTCCCCGACCAGGGATCAAACCCGTGGCCCTTGCATTGGAAGCGTGGAGTCTTAACCACTGGACCGCCAGGGAAGTCCAAGTTCAGCATATTTTGATGGATGTAAAAACCCTTATCCACCACCTGAATTAAGCTGTAGACTACTTTCCTCACGCCGATAAATTCACTTATGCCCATTTCTGGTCAATACCCCCTCCTCCACAGCCAGGCAACAGTTGTTCTCGTTGCTATCACTGTAGTTTAGTTTTGCCTGTTGTAGAATTTCACGTGAATAGGATCATATAATGTGTAGCTTTTTGCAAGTCGCTTCTTAAACTCAACATAAGGTTTCAGAGATTTATCCATATGTAATGTGTATCAGTAGTTCATTCCTTTTTATTGGTGAGTACTATTCAGTAGTATGAGCATACCATAGTTTTCAGTCTGTTGATAGTTATTTGAGTTGTTCTCAGTTTTTGGCTCTTATGAATAAAACGGCTATGAATGTGTTTGTACAGAGGTTTTTTTGGTGAACGTATGTTTCGATTTCATTTGGGTACATACCTAGGAGTGGAATTGTTAAGTCGTAGGGCAGGTATACATTTAACTTTATAAGAAACTCCCCGTCTGTTTTCAGTGTGGTTGTACTATTTTATACTTGCATCAGCAATTTATGAAAGTTGCTACATATTCTCATCATCATGTGGGATTACACATCTTTTTCCTGATGAGTGTGAAGTGGTACCATTTTGGTTTTAATTTACATTTTGCTGATGACTATCGACGATGAGGAGCACCTTTTCATGTGCATATTGGCCTTTCATAGTTGTGAAGTGTCTGTTCAGATATTTTACCCAAGTTGAGTTGTCTGACTTTATATTATTGACTCGTAGGAGTTCTCTATATATTGTGGATATGAGTGTTTTGCCTGATGTTCAGTATGATTATTTTCTCCTAGTCTGTGGCTTCCTTTTTCATTTTCCTAGTGGTATCTTCTAAATTTTTTTTTTTAATTAATTAACTAACTTATTTATTTTTGGCTGTGTTGGGTCTTCATTGCTGCGTGCGGGCTTTCTCTAGTGGCAGCAAGCAGGGGCTACTCTTCATTGCGGTGCACAGGCTTCTCATTGCGGTGGTCTCTCTTGTTGCGGAGCATGGGCTCTAGGCACGTGGGCTTTAGTAGTTGTGGCACGTGGGCTCATTAGTTGTGGCTCATAGGCTCTGGAGTGCAGGCTCAGTAGTTGTGGCACATGGGCCTAGTTGCTCTGCGGCATGTGGGATCTTCCTGGACCAGGACTTAAACCCATGTCCCCTGCATTGGCAGGTGGATTCTTAACCACTGTGCCACTAGGGAAGTCCCTCTTTTGAAGTTTTTAATTTGAATAAAGTCCAATTTATCATTTTTTTTGTATGGTTAATATTTTTTGTATTTTAAGAAATCTTTGTCAGCTTTAAGGTCACAAGGATAGTCTGTGTTTTCTTTTGGAAGCTTCATATATAGTTTTAACTTTTATGTTTGGGTCTGTGAATTAATTTTTATGAATGGTATAAGGTAAAGGTCAAGATTGTTCCTTCCTACCACCAGCCCCTATATGGATATTCGGGTGTTTTAGTATCATTTGTTGAAAAAGATTTTCCTTCCACCATTGAATTACTTTTAGGACTTTGTAGAAAATTCAGTCAACTATATGGGTAGGCCTGTGTCTGGACTGCTCTTATGCTGTTGCATTGATGTGTTTGTCTATCCTGAAGCCAGTACCACATTGTCTTGATCACTCTGGCTTTGTAATAAGTCTGAAATCATGCAGTGTAAGTTCTCTGTGTTGTTTTTTAATTTTCAAGATTGTTTCCCCTCTTCTGGGCCTTTTGCATTTCCATATACATTTTAGGATCAGCCTGTGAATTTCTGTTGTTTGTATTTGTTCTGTTTTCTTAGATTCTATATTTGTCTGTTTGTCATCTCTTCACCACAGGGTCAATTACATGAACTGTAATTTCTTATTTTCTGCATTCTTGATGCTCTGCAGTCGTATAGAGACTGCCCCTCCCCGGGGCCAATTCCTAAAGATTAACAGCAGCTTGCCTTGAGCATGCCTTTCATATGTAATTCTGAATCTGTAGCTTTCAGCTACCTCCTTATCTAACTCTCTCACCTACCAAGCCAATATTTTCCCTGTCCTAAATCATCCCAGGCCCAGCTACCAGAAAACTGGAGATAGCCTTGTAGCTCAAAGCCCACTGGAATAATTCATACTAGCCAGTCCTGCACTGTTTACTTTGCTCTGCCTTTCCTTTCCTGAGGAAACCCCAGTAAAAGCTCTGGCCCAGGCTTCCCCCTCGCTCCTCTGTCTCCTGAACAAACCCTGTGTGGTGTGGTGTGCACCCTTCTCTTGGGATATGTAAGTAATATATTCCTTCAATAGCATTGGCCTATGTTGGCACTCAGTCACCTCCATAAATTAAAATCCTATGGGCACAAATAAGATAGCATTAAAAATTATTTTATTTTTAAATGAAAATACAGTGACAATATTGTTAGTTTCAGATATATGACATAAGTTGACATTTGCATACGTTATGAAAGGATCACCACGATAAGTCTAGTAACCATCTGTCCCCCTACAAAGTTATTACAATATTGTTGACCATATTCCTTCTGTTGTATATTATATTCCTGTGATGTATGTATTATGTAGCTGGCGGTTTGAACTTCTTAATTCCCTTCACCTGGTTTGTCCATCCTCTCTCCTCTCCCTTCTGGCAATGACCCATTCTCTGTATGTGAGTCTGTTTTCATTTTGTTTTGTTTGTTTGTTTTGTTTTATAGATTCCACATATGAGTGAGATCATGTGGTATTTGTCTTTCTCTCTCTGACTTATTTTACTTACCATAGTACCCTCAAGGTCCATCCATGTTGTTGCAAATGTCAAGATTTCATTCTTTTTTATGATTGAGTAATATTCCATTGTGTGCGCGCGCGCGCGCGCGCGCGCGCACACACACACACACACACACACACACCCTACAGTTTCTTTATCCATTCCTCTATCAATGGACACTAAGGTTGCTTCCATATCTTGGCTTTGTAAATAATGCTCCATTGAACATCAGAGTGCATATATCTTTTCCAACTACTGTTTTTGTTTTCTTTGGGTAAATATCCAGCAGTGAAATTGCTGTATCATATAGCAGTTCTATTTTTATTTTTTTGAGGAACTTCCATACTGTTCTCCATAGTGACTGCACCAGTTTACAGTCACACCAGCAGTGCATGAGGGTTCCTTTTTCTCTGCATCCTCTCCATCACTTATTATTTGTTGTCTTTTTGATGATAGTGATTCTGAAAGATGTGAGGTAGTATCTCATTGTGGTTTTGATTTGCATGTCCCTGATGATTAGTGTTGTTAATCATCTTTTCATGTGTCTGATGGCCATCTGCACTTCCTCTTTGGAAAAATGTCTACTCAGGTCCCCTGCCCATTCTTTATTTTTTAATTTTTATTATTATTTTTTGGCTGCGTTGGATCTTCGTTGCTGCTTGCAGGCTTTCTCTAGATGTGGCAAGCGGGGGCTACTCTCCATTGTGGTGCGCAGGCTTCTCCTTGCGGTGGCTTCTCTTGTTGCAGAGCCCAGGCTCTAGGCGCAAAGGCTTCAGTAGTTGTGGTTTGTGGGCTCTAGGGTGCAGGCTCAGTAGTTGTGGTGCACGGGCTCAGTTGCTCCGTGGCATGTGGGATCTTCCCAATCCAGGGATCAAACCCATGTCCCCTGCATTGGCAGGTGGGCTCTTAACCACTGCTCCACCAGGGAAGCCCCCCTGCCCATTCTTTAATCAGATTGGTTGGTTGGTGGTGGTTGTTATTAAGTTGTATGTGTTTTTATGTATTTTGGATATTAACCCCTTATTGGATATATTGTTTGCAAATATCTTCTCCCATTTAGTAGGCTGCTTTTTTTGTTGTTGATAGCTTCCTTCACTGTGCAAAAGATTTTTAGTTTGATACAGTCCCATTTGTTTATTTTTGCTTTTGTTTCCCTTGCCTTAGGAGACAGATCCAAAAAATATTGCTAAGATTGATGTTAAAGGGCATGCCACCTATGTTTTCTTCTAGGAGTTTTATGGTTTCAGACCTTACATTTAAGTCTTTGATCCATTTTGAGTTTATTTTTGTATATGGTGAGAGAAAATAGTTGATTTTGATTCTTTTGCATGTAGCTGTCCAGTAATCCCAACATCATTTACTGAAGAGGTCGTCTTTTTCCCATTGTGTATTCTTGCCTCCTTAGTAGATTAGTTGACCGTGTAAGTGTACGTTTATTTCTGGGTTCTCTATTCTGTTCCTTTGATCTGTGTGGGTAGATTGGAAACAGAACTGGTAGTAAGAGTGGTTGAGGGAAGTGAGGTGGACCTCTGGTGACACTTTCAGAGTAAGATTTAAAGATGACAGGCACCCCCAAAATAAACAAGTTCAATTTCAAATAATTATTGCAAGATAGATTTCTCATCATTGTGCTATAAAAATTAATACATAAAATGACCACACTAACTTTTTAAACAACTTTGATTAGTGAGAATCCTGCATTTCATATGTCTGTTAACTTAATATTTGGTTCCAAGTCTACCAAAAGCATCTCAAATCTCTTCTGTAATGTATTTATAGGTGACACCTACAAATGTAACATGGGATACAGGTATTGTGTTGGTGACTTAAATACTAGAAACAGCATTGTTCTCTGTGACATGGTTTTTCAAAATGCTGAAATTTCTTATAAAAGCTTTGCATCAAAGAAAGTGTTTTCTTTCCTCATTTCATTCTTTTTTATGATTGAGTAATATTCCATTGTGTGCGCGCACATATTTACATAATTTACATAATAGCTGCATTCCTGGAAAATTCAGTGTATGGTAACATGTGCAGAAGATACTTCATTGGTAAAATGAAGTTGGAATCTAAGCTTGGATGATTATAATAGGTTTTTCACAAGTATGGAGGTCTGGTGAGTCATTTGAAAGGAAGTGGATTAAAGGACACTTTTTGTGTGTGTGTTTGTGTGTGTGTGTGACTATCTTAAGCATTGCAGGAGATGTGAAACACTTGACCCCTCCCTTACTTTTTGCCAGTAGGGCCTCCCAACCATTTTGATAACAAAAGTATTTCCACAAATTTCCAAAAAACCCCCCGGGGTAGTGTTGGCCCCATTGAGAACCTCTGCCCCAATCCATTTTCATTGCCAGCCTCGAAGTTCAGGTTGTCCTCTTGAACGTTGCAGGTAGCTTTTTTCCCTCTACTTCTGGCTTCCAGTGAATGCCCTCCCCCTCCCCCGCTCAATTTATCTGATGTTAACCAGGTTAATCTCAAGTTCAGTTCTCATTTAGCCATTCCGTTTTCAGAGCCTATGGTGGCTCTTCATTACTTCTTACTCAGTATTCAGTTCGGATGTGTAATAGGCATCTTGAACTTAATGTGTCAGAAACGGAATTCCTGAATCCTCTCCTAAATCTGTTCCCCTCAGTCTTCACTCCAGCAGTTTATGGCAGTGCTATCCTTTCAGTTGCTCAGGCCAAAAACCTGGGAGTCATTTATACTCTTCTGTTGTTTTTTTTTTTGTTTGTTTTTTTACCCTCCCACATCTATTCTGTGAGCAAATCTTTCAAAATATATCCAGAATGCAACTACTTACTTTTCACCTCTTGTACTCTTATACCTTGGTCCAAGTCACTGTCATGTATCCCTTTTATTATTTAAGTCATCTCCTGCCTGCTTTTCCTGGTTCCATTCTTGTCATCTCCACTGTCTGTTCCCTACACAGCAGCCAGATGTCTCACTCTTTCACTCAGAACCTCCAGGGGTTCCCATCTCACTCAGTCTGGTCTGCCATGCTCTGGTCCAGCCTTACTAGCCTTCGTGCTGTTCCCTGAATACACTGAACTCAGACTCCTCTGTGGCTTTTTGGTCTCTGTCTGCTCACTTAGATCTCTGCTCAGTGAGCCTCTATCAGAGAGGCTCTCCCTTGACCGCCTGATATAAAATAACAACCTTCCCCTCCTATCCCCTTACACTGCTTGGAATTTCTCCATAGCAATTATTACCACTTAATAGATTATATCTTGTTTATTGTCTGTCTCCTCCCTTCCCTTTTCAGGTCCTCCCCAACCTAAGAGTCTTTGTTTTTCTTTCCAATACCAAAAACAGAGCCTGGCATGTAGTAAACATTTGTCAGATGAATTATATAAAGCCCTGAACCCGAGGAAGACCCTACTTAGTGTAGTTCTGATCTACTTGTTCAGTTTTATTTTGTGTTTTAACCTTCATACATCATGTGCTGCTTCTCTTCCCTGCTCTGATCTCCACCTGACTGAATCCTACCCATGTGTACCAGTCAGGAAAACAGAAACCATCCTGGGTATTTTAGCAAGAACAGATTTAATAAAGTAAATTAACTGACTGCTTACAAAGCCACTGAAAGGCTTGGGGTAGTGAAGGTCAGAGAGAACTGCTTGCTTTGAGAAAGTCGAAAAGTGCTGGACTCACAGGACACTGCTGGAAGTGACCTGAGATGCTGGCAACATTAAAGCAAATGTTTCCCAGGAGCTTGCTTGGAAGCTGCTGCAGACTCAGTGTTTGTTGTATGCCCTTGTGTCTGCCAGCTGCTGCCAGGGAGGAATAATGGTTTCTCCTTTCTTGCCATCTAAATCTTGCATAAATGCCTCTTCTTGGTGGAGTCTAAATCAGAACCCCTTGGGCAAGGGAATCTGAGAAATAGGGTGTTAGGGCTCCTTACCCCCTGCTTAGAAGCGCAGGCACAGGACTCAGGATTAACAGCATGGTCTACCTCTTTGGATACTCAGCATCTGTACACACCCTTCTACCTGTATTTATGTTTTCAATCCATAATATAAATAAAACATTTGTGTGTGCCTAACCTGTTGCAACTGTTATTCATGCAAGGAAGGATGTACTCACCCTCTCCTTTCACTCTCTTTTGAGATCCTCTAACCTAAGGATGACATTATAAGGTTAACCACCACTGACCCATCTTATATAAAACAGTTGGAGGGGAGGAGAAACAATTATATATATCCAAACAAGGAAGATAATGTGTATATTTATAACTCTGCTCATATTCACACTTGGTCAACTGGTCATGGTTGGTATTTATACCTTCCTTCTTCCACGGGGCAGGCCATGTTCCTCTGTGCTCTATCAGTAATGCTTCCTTATCAGGTGTGTGATTCTGTCAATGAAGAGTTTGAGCTGGTACTGGCCCCTTCTGCAAGCTTTTCTGAAGTTCTTCTACTGTAAATGAGAATACTAAAGAGATGTTCCAGAGATCCCCTTGGTTCTTGACAAAATTTGTTTCTATGGCATGAGATGCTCAAAGGAGCCAGGGGCTAGTGTTAACTGTGGAGAGTCTGCTCTTTCAGGCTACAAGCCAACAAGTCACCTGGCAGAGTTTCATAGATGTTGGTGGAGGACCCAGGACTCCTGGGTCAAAGACAAAGCACAGCAGGCAGATTGAGATTCATGTCCAGTTGCGGAGACAGATTTCTGCTGCTTCCTGCTCCTTTGTCTTTCCTCAATCCTCCTCCTGTTTGTACTTTTTTAACAGTTTGTTTAACCAGTTTAGAATTTATTTTGCTCTGTTGTATGAAATAAATAACTAAATCAAGGGTTAGCAAACCTTTTCTTAAAGGGCCAGATGGTGACTTTATAAGGTTTGTGGGTCATACGATCTCGTTGCAACTTTTCACCTCTGCCATTGTAGCCCCAAAGCAGCTATAGATGTAAGTAAACAGATATGGGTGACAGTATTCCAGCAGAACTTTACTTATAGTAAACAGGCAATAGCCTGGCTTTGGCCCATGGGCTGCAGTTTATTGACCTCTGCATTGAACTCTCCATCCCCTGTCAAAAATGGAAGAGTCTGAAACTTTACCCTACTTGCAGGCTAGCAAGTTAGCCTGCCACAGGTTCATGGATGCTGGCAGAAGGCAAGTACAGTTTATTACTCATAGTAATAGCAGTAGCCAGAATATTATCATTTGCTCTGTTTCCTGAGCCCCGGTTCCCATAAAGCAGCACTAGGAAGGCCAGGTGTAACATCTGCACATACATTGTAGGAGAGGAGCCCCAGGCTTAGGGAACATCAATCTTTTATAATTGGCAGTAATCCTGCCTGACCTTTGCCCTAGAGGGACACATCTTCATTATACTGAGCAGTAAACATACCCATCATTTGCCCCAGAGGGAGACACTGTATCTTCCAAAGCTATTCACTATGTAAAACTTTTTGAAAAGGTAGTCTAGAAAAAGGGCAGTCAGGGCCTCTGCTTGCAGGACATTCAGAGAAAGACCCATGGAGCATTGCCTCCCAACACCCCACCTCCATCCCCACCAGGTTGATGTACGCAGAGCCTATCTAGCAGTGGTATCTTGCATTCATTCAGTGTGGATCTGCTGGGCTACAGTTGTATTTTCGAGGTTGTATTGCTCTTATTTGCCTCGAGGATAAGAATTCATGAATTAATGAATCTGAGGTTATTTATAATCTTTTTCTCCTAGGTTCATAACATGAAAACTTGGTTCTAAGCATGTATTGCTCTCATGTGTTTTCTTTTTGCACCCAGCTTATCTACTAATTTTTAGATATGGGAGCATTTCCTTTCAAAATATAATGTCTAAAGACTTCCAGTCTGCACAAGATGGCATAAACCTTTTTCTCCTTGCTCCTTCCTGCTATGCACAACTCTAAACCCTGGAAAGCACAAGAGGCAACCAAACAAGAACTCTGGAATGGGGTAAGAGGAAGGCTGACTGGTTTGGGACCCCAGCACTGCAGGAACAACAGAGCAGCAGGATGTCTTACATCCCTCCACCTAAAGAAGAAGGCAGCCCAGACCCTGTGTTTACTGAGCCTTAATCTAGCAATAGAAGGCCACGCAGTTAGGCTTGTTTCTCCCTAGTATGGACTGGGAGTCCCTCTGACATATTCAAGTGAGCCCAGAACCACTGGCAAAGGGGATCAGTTGGGAGCCCCACCAATAAGCAGCTGGGACAAGTGCTTTCCTTCCCTGCTGGACCGTAAATTCCCCTCTCCTGCTAAGAGATACCAGGCGGTCAAGTACAAGTGGAAAGAGAGAGACTCCTCCTTACCACCTTACTCCTGCAACAGTTGACCTGGCCTGTGAAATATTCTCCATGCCTGCTGGGCCCAAGACTCCCTTCCCCCTCTGAGAGATACCATGGTGGCTGCGTGGCACTGGCAAGAGGGACACCACCACAAGAAGTGGCCCATCTGGGGAAGCCAAGCCTCTCTGTTTGTGTGTCCAGAGACTTCCCTCTCCCACTCAGAGTTACTGGGGCTGCCCAGGGCCATTGGCCAGAGGGACTCTGCCACACGAGCAGCCTGCTCTGGGAAGCCTGCTGGCCTGAGACTCGCCTCCTCCATTGAGAGACCTCTAGTGGGTCACCCTGGAGAAACCTCTTTCACCCACTCTGATGCTACCAGCGGAGATCAATGGGAGCCCAAGCAAAATTTCAATGCAAAGCCTCTGAAAATTAAACTGCCGTTGGAGCCACAGCATACAAAAATAGTCCAGGACCTGCAGGCTCAACCTAAACAAAGTGCCTGCTGCTAAAATGAAAGAATGAAATAGGATCTAGAGCCTCCTAACATAGTAGACAAAATGTCTAGGATGCAGTAAAAAAAAATCGCCTGTCATTCCAAGAACCGTGAAAATCACAACTTGAGCAAAAAAAGATAATGAACTGAAACCAACACCAGATGAATCAGATGGTGGAATCATCTGACAAGGATTTTAAAGCAGCTGTCATAAAAATGCTTCAGCAATCAGTTACAAAGTCTCTTGAAACAAATGAAAGAATAAAAAATCTCAGCAAAGAAATGGAAGTTATAAAAGGAACCAAGAAGGAATTATAAAATTGAAAAAATACAATAACAGAAATAAAAACTCACTGAATGGGCACAGTAATAGAGTGGAGATGACAGAGGATAGAGTCAGGGACCTTACCAAATAACAGAATGATCTGTGACTAGGACAAGTCAATAGAATTTAGCCAATCTGAACAGCAGAGAGAGCCAACTCCAAACAGGATAGAACCAAGGACATCCACATGGAGATACCCTAAAATTAATGATCTGAAAACTAAAGAAGAAAAATGTCTTGAAAGATGCTAGAGATAAACAATGAACTAACATCAATTTGATGTCAGATTTCTCATCTGAAATCATGGAGGCCAGAGGGAAGCAGCACATGGTTTTCAAGTGTTGAAAGAAAATAACTGTCAGTCATGATTTCTGTGACTGGCAAAACTATCCTTCAAGAATGAAGATTAAATAAAGACATTATCAGGTGAAAGAAAACTGAAAGAATCTGTTTCTAGCAAATCTTCTCTTAAAGACCAGCTAAAGGAAGCTCTTCAACCTAATGAAGTGATAAAAGATTCTTAGAGCACCAGAAAGGAAGGCAGAATGATGGAAAGAGCAGAAATATGGGTACAAACAGTAAATGATCATTTTCCTTATAACTTTTATAAATCATATTTGATGATTGAAACAAAAATTATAACACCATGTGATACTCAAGACAATAATATTTAATTTAAAAGAGGGAAAATTAAAGAGATCTGAATGGAAGGGATGTTTCCACGCTTCACTTGAAGGTGGTAAAATGTTTTTACTGGTAGACTGTCATAGGTCTACTAGTATGTATATTTTTATACCCAGAACAACCACTACAAAAACTATACAAAGAGATACACTCAAAAACAAAAAAAAATTAAGATGGAATCCTAAAAATGTTTAAGTAACCTGTAGGAAATCAAGAAAAGACTAATAGGAATGAGAATCAGAGGGAACAAGAAACAAATAATAAAATAGTAGACTATTTTAGGGCTAATTCATAAATAATTACTTCAGATGTAAATATTCTACATATATCCATCAAATGATACAGGTTGGAAGAGTGGATTTAAAAAATGACCCAAATATAAGTTGTTTACAAGAAACTCACTTCAAATTCAGTGACACAGGTAGGTTGAGTAAAATGATAGAAAAATATATACCATGCCAACAGTAATCCAAAAAGCAGGATTGCCTGTATTAATACCAGATTAAGTAGACTTCAGAGCAAAGAAAATTACTAGAGACAGACATTTTGTAATGATAAGAAGATCAATCTACATTATATGAATATGTACCAAACATCAGAGGCTCAAAATAAATCAAGCAAAAGCTGACATAGTTGAATGGAGAAATTAGAAAAAAAACAAAAGAAACCAAACCCACAGTTATAGTTGGTCACTTTGAAATTGCCTCTCAGCAACTGCTAGAAGTACTAGACTGAAAATCACAAGGCTCTAGAAAATCTCAACAGTAGAGTTAACCAGTAGGATCTAGTTGACATATAGAGAACATACCACCCAGCAACAGGAGGATGTGCATTTCTTCCAAGTGCCGATGGAACATTCACCAAGATAGACCGTGTCTTAGGCCATAGAACAAACCTCAGCAGATTTATAAGTATTAAAATCATACAGAGTGCGTTCTCTGACCATAATGGAATCAAACTAGAAATCAATAATAGAAACAAAAGGGAAATCTCTAAATATGTGGAAATTAAACATACATTTCTGAATAAGCCTTGGGTCAAAGAGGAAGTCTCAAAGGAAATGAAAAAATACATAGAACTGAATGATAGTAAAAAAAAAAATAATTATATCGATGTATAGGATGCAGCTCAAGCAGTGCTCAGAGAGAAATTTCCAGCAATGCATACTTATATTAGAAATGAGGAAAGATCTCAAATCAGAAACCAATGAAAATCTAAGTAAATGTAAATAAAAATCTAAATGTAAATCGAAATAAATGTTCATGGATTGAAAGACTCAATATTGTAAAACATCAATTTTGCCTGAATTGATCTGTGGGTTTAATGCAATTCCTATTAAAATCCCAGGAAGGTTTTTGTAGAAATAGACAACTTATTATAAAATTTAAAAGTAAAGGCACAGGAATGTAAAATAGCTTAAACAATATTGAGGAAGAATAAAAGGAGAGGAACCATATATCCAGATATTACAGCTTACTGTATTGCTACAGTAATCAGGACGGTATGGTGTTGGTGGAGGGACGGACACATAGATCAATGGGACAGAATGGAGATCTCAGAAACAAACCCACAAATATGCTTAATTGATTTTTTTACAAAGGTTCAAAAGCAATTCCTTGGAGGAAGGATAACCTTTCCAACTAATGGTGCTGGGGAAATTAGACATCCATAGGCAAAAAACCAAAAAAACCCCACTACCACCAAACCACATACACCAAAAGTACACACACTGACACATACACACACACAAACATACATAAAATACATACATCAAAATTAACTCAAAATGGATCAGGACCTTAAATCTAAAGTGTAAAACTTACAGAAAACTTTTTTTTTTTTTTTTGCGATACGCGGGGCTCTCACCGTTGTGGCCTCTCCTGTTGAGGAGCACAGGCTTTGGACGCGCAGGCTCAGCGGCCGTGGCTCATGGGCCCAGCCGCTCTGCGGCGTGTGGGATCCTCCTGGACCGGGGCACAAACCCATGTCCCCTGCATCGGCAGGCGGACTCTCAACCACTGCGCCACCAGGGAAGCCCAGAAAAGTTTTTAAAAGAAAAACATGCCATGCTTTTCACATGTGTCTGTCCCTTTATCCTTTTAGCCTTTCAGTATTCAGTTTGGGCATCTCACCTCTGAGGAGTTCTCACTGGTCCTGGAAGGCTGAGCCTGGTTGGTCATCTGTCCCATGGGCTCCAGTAATACCATGCTGGACATTTGCCTTTTCTCTGCTTGCCCAGCATCTGAGTGTTTTCATGTTTGGGGAATTTCCCATTAAATGGGCTTTGTTTGATGTGAGGGCCCACTGCCTGCTGCAGAAGCTAAGGAAGACATACTGTTTCCTGGTACCACGTTGTGGCAACTTGGGTATAAAAGTGTCATCTAGGATAGTCATTCTTTTCAGCCGGAGACTTTGAGTGTGGAGTGAGTGATGGAAAGGGACTGGGACATGCAGAACTCATTCTTGTGCTGGTGGCAGCAGCATCTGCCATTCAGGGGTGGTGCTGGTGATGGTATCCAGAGAGGGGTGGTGTCTGTAGTATATGGCTTCTGGGGGATTGAGTGGTGGTCCCACTGCCAGCCTTCCTTCGTTCTTGCCTTTATAATGGGTCTATGATCTGTGAAATCCTTTCAATAAATTCTTTTTCTCTTTAGCCAGACTCGGTTTCTGTTGCTTGCAAAAGAATCGTAATTGATTCAATCAGACTGTCATAATAGTATTGCACATTTTTCTTGCTTACTTGCCATTTCCTCCAAACAGATCATGGGTAGGGGCTCTGTCTTATTAGTCATTGTACATTCAGTACACAGCATGCTTGAAGTACATTAACTAATTGCTAAATAATGAGTGAAACATGCAAGTCTTCAACTTGGTTTCTCCATTGGCGTGATGTTGATATTTAGTGGTAATTACTCTGTGACTTTTGCATGTGGTGGACTTTGTAGTTTTCAGTGTTACTCGCAAGATATAAATATTTTGTTTGCCTTCTTGAATATTTTATTGGGAACTTGGAAGAGAATTTGTAGAAACAGTTATCCTGAACAATATTTTTCCTTCACTCTATTTTTCTTAGTGTAAGTACTAAGTGAGATGGACAGGGGAACCCCTTTTATCAGGACCAAAAAATAAGACTTTGTGATCAACTGACACAGTAGCAAGCTGGTAGATTTTATGTGGACAGCATTGTAATATCAGTACACTGATGTATATTATACACTGATATATATGTGTAAAGGCTCTCCATCTATGTCTCCTCATTTGTTGTTCCCATTGTTAGTTCCATAGTATGTGAGTCACTTAGGCTCAAAACCTCAGTTATCTTGGATGACTTCCTCTGTTTTGCCCCTCTAATTGGGGATGGCACTGATTGTACCTCTGTAGTACCCTTCCTGTTTCCTCCACTAATGTTTTGAGACAAATCACCATGACCTTTCTTGCATAGCCTCCTCACAGGTTTCACTTTTACTGAATCAAGCCCACCTTGCACAGAGCTCCTAGACGGATCTTTCTGATGATACCTCAGGAAGCTTGATAGTATCTTGTGATTCCAACCCTGAGTTGATCTGCAGTGTTTCTTCAAATTACCTTTCTTACTGCACTTCCCGTGGTTTTACCAATCACATATTAAATAGTGTTCTTTTCTGGAATAATCTGTTTCTTGTGTACATGCTGTTTGCCCCCTCAACAGTCTCAGTATATTCAAATTCTACCATTTGGTTGAGATAGAATATGCTCCAGGTTGCATTCCTTAACCCACCCTCCTTTGTTAAATGCAGAGATACTCTTTCAGATGAGCGCTACACCGCCCCCCCTATTCTGAGAGCCTGTCTTATCTCTCCTTTGGCATTATATATTATTGTACTAATATTTGAGGCAGTTGGGTGGATTTGAAAATGAAAGCATCCATGGTCCTCCCTATAGAACTTTCAGAGTTAATGAATCATAGATTTATCTCATTAGGTTGTAGAAAACCCAGAGCAGTATCAAAACCCAAACACCATCAAAACACTATAAGGCTTTAATGTTAATTTTCTGCCTCATGCAGCTACCAGTAGGGGTACTTATGCTTACGAAACGCATGGTTTCTTCTTTAAAATGATGCCTTGGTGTTTTGTTTCCTTGCTGTGAGGACTTTATTCAAATTATCGTTTGTTTTGTACTTTCACAGTCCATGCTCCGAGGGAGAGGAGGTTGCTATAAACATACGTTCTATGGCATTGAAAGCCATCGTTGCATGGAAACTACCCCGAGCTTGGCGTGTGCAAATAAATGTGTCTTCTGTTGGCGGTAAGTAAAAATGAATGGCCATGGTGACCAAATATGTGATGATCTGTAATAATCAATTTCTGCCCAACACTGTACTCAGATTTACCTAAAGCTCTGTTGTTTCTGTAATTAATCCCCTTTTTCATTCCTAATATTATATTTATGCATTTGTTGTTTTTTTTCTTGATCAGTTTTATCAGGGGCTTGCCAATTTTTTTTTTTTTGAAAAGATGCTGCATTAGGTCTTCGTTGCTGCATGCAGGCTTTCTCTAGCTGCAGTGAGTTGGGGCTACTCTTTGTTGTGGTGTGTGGGCTTCTCATTGTGGTGGCTTCTCTTGTTGTGGAGCATGGACTCTAGGTGCGTGGGCTTCAGTAGTTGTGGCACGCGGGCTCAGTAGTTGTGGCACGCGGGCTCAGTAGTTGTGGCTTGCAGGCTCTAGAGCGCTGGTTCAGTAGTTGTGGCGCATGGGCTCTAGAGCGCAGGCTCAGTAGTTGTGGTACGTGGGCTTAGTTGCTCCACGGCATGTGGGATCTTCCCGGACCAGGGCTTGACCTGTGTCCCCTGCATTGGCAGGCGGCTTCTTAACCACTGAGCCACCAGGGAAGTCCTGCAAAAGTCTTTATTACTCCATTTTTGGAAAGATATTTGCACTGGGTATAGAATTCTGAGTTGACAAGTTTGTTTCCTTTATGCATTCTTTCAGGTGTCATTATAGTTTCATCTGGCTTATTTGTTTTCTGATGAGTTTTCAGAAATAATTTTTAACCTTTGTTCTTAAGTAGTGTGTCCTTTTTCTCTAAGTTGAAGATTTTCTTATTTTCTTTTGTTTTCATTAGTTTAGATACTGTATTTTTAGGCTGTTTTTTTTTTTTTTTGCGGTACGCGGGCCTCTCGCTGTTGTGGCCTCTCCCGTCCGGAGCACAGGCTCCGGACACGCAGGCTCAGTGGCCATGGCTCACGGGCCCAGCCGCTCCGCGGCATGTGGGGTCTTCCCGGACCGGGGCACGAACCCGTGTCTCCTGCATCGGCAGGCGGACTCTCAACCACTGCGCCACCAGGGAAGCCCTAGGCTGTTTTCAAAATACCCTGGTTGTTGTTTTGCGAGTTCCTTCGATCTGTGGTTAATTGTTTCTCATTAACTTTGGAAAATTGTTGGCCATAATTTTTCTACATTTTTTTCTGCTTTGTTCCTTTCTGGGATTTCAATTAGGTCTTCCCATTGCACTGCCTCTCAGAGAGGGTCTTGCAACAATATTCTGCTGGTGGTCGTTACTGGATGCTTGTTGGCCTGGTGTTGTATGGCTGCGAGAAGGGCTGCACGTTTTATATTGTCCCGAGTAAGTCTCAGTCTTGGCCAGGCACTTGCCATCTACCCCTCTCTGCTAGGTGTCATGACTCAAAATAAGTTGTAAACTACAGCTATAAATAGCTGAGCTTTTTGTAGGAAACCAACCCTGATTTTATAATTATATGGACTCCTTCATAGGAGGTAACTAGCTGAGGTTTAATGCAGGGAGTCCTTTAGAACTTCTGCCTCTTTTTTCTAGGCACCACACCAATCCAGTGGGTACTGAATGGCGGTGGAAGATGGACCAGCCTGAAATGATCTTAAAGGAAGCCATTGAAAACCATCAGAACGTGATGAAGCAGTTTAGAGGTATTTATTATCCCTCTACAAAGGGATGCTAATAGCCTGAATTAAATTGGCAGAGGAATTGCCTCCTTTGGCAGGATTTTGTCCTTGCTGGCAGTTCTCATATAGGAAAGTGAAAACTTTGTAGAAATATTATATATGTCTTGGCCTTTTTAGTTTTTACTAATAACTTTATATCTTATATGATGGGAGAATTAAAAAACTTAATTCAAAGCTTAGCTATTTATAATGTGGTACACTCAGCCTGTGAGTTTTGCCTGGGAGTATATCCTCATTCTTCCTAAAAACTTTTGCTATTGTTCTGTCTTGTTGGGTACAAAGCAGCCTTGTGGATGGACTGAGAATTTTAGAGCACTGGAAAATTCTTAAGTAATATCAGTTGGTATTGGGAAAGCATTTTTGAATAAATGCCTTACAAAAAAGGAGGGTTAATATTAATCAGATTTCCTCCACATGATCCACAGTGATGTGTAGAATTCTGCCACTCAGTTTCTAGAATTTCCTGATCCAGTTGTGTCTCATAGTTCAAAGTATTTGACTCTACTGGAGATGGCTGGTTCTCAAGCTTTAGTGTGCATCAGAATCGTGCATTAAAGTAGAGATTCCTGGTCTCCTTCCCCAGAGAATGATTCAGTAAGTCTGAGGTAGCAACCGAGAATGTGCATTTTGAGATTTCCTGGTGGTATCGATGTTATTGAACTGGGGACCATACTTTGAGACCCACTACTGTAGATAGATGTGGAGGACTTGTAAAGTGATATAACGACAGCTGCAGATGATCAACTGAAATAAATCTATTAGGTTCCCTGTTAAATGTGCATGCCTCTGTCTCCACCTGCCACTTGTTAGTCCTCTCCTCTTTATCCTTTCCTTTCATATACAACAACAAAAAAGATGAATTGCAACCATGGTTGTTTTGACATAGGCCCTCTTGTGGTGCTAGCATCATCAATGGGAGTCTTTATAAACCCCAGTAATTAGCATTTTGAAGATCAGGTGATTCTTTGATGCGAAGAAATTTGTTCGGTCAGGTCACTGCTTCTTGAGGTCTCAGTGCTTCTGATGTTGTTTTCCTAACATCACCCAGCAGTTCTCCAGGTCTCAGCGACACTGCCTGGGTGTCCGACAAATTTAATTCAATCCTGACACTGTCTGGAGATAGCATCAGGCCCCGCAGGTTAAGGATTCAGTCCTATAAGACTGCCCCCCACTTCAGCTGCCAATCACAAGTCTGGGATGTTACCTGTGCTTCTGACCAACTGGCTATAAATTGGAAGTTCCCACACCCTCCTCCTTGGATTCCTGGTTTGTTAGAGTGGCTCACAGAACAGAGAAACATTTACTTATTTTTGCCATGTTATTATAAAGGATATATAGAGGTCACAGAAGAACAGCCAGGTGGAGAAGTACATCTGGAATGGTCCCAAGGCCAGGAGCTTCTGTTGCCATGGAGTTGGCCACCCTCCTGGCATGTTCACCAACCCAGAAGCTCATCAGATCTTGTTCAAGAGACTATAGAGCTTAATTTGTAGCCCCCTCTTCCCTTTCTCACAGGTCTGTGTGGTTGAAAGTTCCAGTCCCTTAAACACTTGGTCTTTCTGGTGACCAGCCCCAGCCTGAGGCTATTTAGGGATCCTGCCCTATGTCACCCCATTTGCATAAATTTAGGTATGCTCAAAGGGGTCTCCTTATGAAGGACAAAAGACACTCCTACCACTCAGGAAATCCCAGGGGTTCTAGGAGCTCTGTGTGGGGAACCAGGAACAAAGACCAAATCTATTTGTTATTTTTTACCGCGGTACTTCTTATTACTCTTCTGATTTCCTAGGAGAAGTTGGGAAAGCAATGCAAATAATGATTCAAGATCAATAATAATTTATAAAGGATAGTCAGTTATACCTTTATTTTATTCTTTATGAATTTTCTAGGGAAAGTTGCCCTGTACATATTTGTGTGTGTCTGTGTATGTGCTAACCTATTGTACATCTTCAGAGATGCTAATAAATATTTTAATATTTCATCTTGGGTTTTAGTCTCAAGCATTTTTTTTTTGAACAAGTCATTTTCTCTTATTTGGATAAAGCAGTGTCTCTTACCAGTCTTTTGGAAAATTAAATGAAACTGTGTGGTGAAGAACTAGGAAGTCTCCACATCAGGAATTTATTAGCTTTTCTTAGACTGTTTGTTGATTTAGTTAATATTATTGATTGTTGATCTTCAAATAAACCATATGCCTTTTAAATAAATTTCAAGGCAAAGTCTTGTTTTCTTTTGGATAGTTACTAGTCAGAATTCTCCAGAGAAACAGAGTCAACACACCCACTGTGTGGGTGTGTGTATATATATATAGATAGATAGATAGATATAGATTGATAGAGTGAGATTGGCTTAAGGAATTGGATCATGTAATCGTGCAGGTTTGGCCAATCAAAAAGATAGATTAAAAATAATCCATTGGGGTAGACCAGCAGGCTGGAAATTTAAGAAGAATTGCAGTTCAGATGCAGAGGCAGTCTGCTGGCAGAATTCCTTCTTGCTTGCGGGAGGTCAGCCTTTGTTCTTTTAAGGCTTTCAGTTGATTGGGTGAGGTCCACCCACATTAGAGAGGGCAGTCTGCTTTACTCAAAGCCCACTGCCTTAAACGTTAATCTCATCCAAAAGACACCTTCATGGCAATATCCAGAATAATGTTTGACCAAATATCTGGGCACCATGGCCCAGCCAAGTTGACAGGTAAAATGAATCATCCCTGGTAATAATATCAGAAGCAGGGAAATGCCAGTAATTTGTCTTTAGAGTCTAATCAGTTTCTTTTGGTTTAGTGCCTAAAGAGGCAGTTGAACCCTTAAATAATGGGGTGATGGCTGAAGATGTGTGTTTCCTGGACATCTGGGAATCTCCCTGAATAAACTGTGTCCCAGGGGACTTGTATGGGAGGAAGCAGTCCTGAGGAGTAGACATTCATTTTTCCATTCCGAGATGTCCTTGATACAGAACGACAATCTGAGTTTTGACGGTAATTTTTCTGACAGGAGTATTTTTGCAAGTGCACTTTAAATGGAAATAAGAGATGAATAAATCATGAGGCTGCCTTTCTTCACGTTAATAACATGTGTTAGGTGAGGTCGGTGAACACTAGTCTTTGTTGTCTGCCTAGCTTGTTGGAGGGTGCAGAAAGGTATACCTGGTTAGTAACCTTGTGCTTGCCTTTTTTTTTAATATTTATTTTTATTTATTATTTATTTATTTATGCTGCGCTGGGTCTCAGTTGTGGCACACAGAATCTTTAGTTGCAGCATGCAGACTTCTTAGTTGAGGCATGTGGACTCCTAGTTGCAGCATGCATGCGGGATCTAGTTCGCCGACCAGGGATCGAACCCGGGCTCCCCCCGCCCCCCACATTGGAAGGGCGGAGTCTTACTCACTGGACCACCAGGGAAATCCCACCTTGTGCTTGCTTTAATCAGTAGGTATCTCAGATGGTTTGTCTTTAGGTATCCATGGTGTAAGAGACAAAAGGGTTTTAAAACATATATATATATATATAGTCTTGTAGGGGGAGGACAGATACAGGATTGCAGGGAGAAAGGAAGAGCATGTCTGTGAACAAGTGAATCCTGAGTAGGGGTGAGAATGCCTAAGGGGGTGAGGGTGACCGCCAAACATTCAACAACTGCCATTCATTTCATCCTTAGAAATAGCTTTGATAGAGTATCTACTTTGCCCTTGTAATTCTCACAAAGGATTCTTTTTGCATACCTTAATTAATTGACTTGACAAAATGTTACCATGTCAGCAAATCATGTCTTTATAGAATCGACAATAAATTTTCTAGAAAGGTTTCCAAATTGGAACTGGTTGATATTTGTACACTGACACTCTTCAGGGTACCAAAGCAGTTTTTCTTTCAAGTAGTAGTAGAAAATAGGTGTATATTTGAAGGTGTGATGGGCAGTAGACAGGTCGGCACATGGGCATAAAGGAGCTCTCATTATATTTTCACTAAGATGAGAACTTCCTTAGTTTCTAATTTTTGGATGGTGGTGACTGTTTGTTAATGCTTTTTACTTTATTCTGTGCTTAATCAAGACATTACTTTTTTGAAAATCTGTCTCATTGCTATCATAACCAAAGCAAATCCTGCTGTGAAACTATAGTATTAGAAAAGGAAAAAAAAAAAAACTAATTACCAAAGGATGAAATACATAATTTGTAAGAATCCAAAGTTCTTCTGGAAGACTGGGGTGGTCTACGATACAAAAATGTTAATTTTTTTCTTTTTATTATAACTTTGGCAAAATGATAGAATTTTAATATTTCAGAGTATTATGTTTTCTATGTTCTTGGCTCTTGGCAGTAAGTAATCTGGTGTTCAAATTGATGGTTGTTTACTGTGGGCATTCAACTTGGCAGTGAGATTTTATAACTTCACTCAGTCTTTATCAATGGTTATAATCTAAAGTTTTCTTTTTTAATGAACCTGAATTCCTCCTGCAATCAGTGAAATCTCTATATTCTATCTTTTATTCATCCTTAAGGGTATAAATAAAACAGGTCACCCTCCTTTCTGGATAGTCAGCTTCAGGGTGAGGATGGTGAGACTAATGCAAGTGACTCTACCTCTTCTGAACCGAGTGCCATCACCTGGGTGCAGCTCTGACACACATCCTACTTTTGGATGGTAAAGATGCAGGAACGTAACTAACTCTAGATTTCATATCAGCCCCTGGTGGAGAGTCTATTATTTTTTCCTAGTTCCACATTTATTCCCTTTTTAAAATTTACAGTGCTTTATTTTTACCCTTTAATATACCATGGTTATTTTTCCTTACTAATAACATGAATTGATCTGATTTTTTTTAATTATTATTTATTTATTTTATTTATTTATTTTTGGCTGCGTTGGGTCTTCTTTGCTGCATGCGGGCTTTCTCTAGTTGCGGTGAGCGGGGGCTACTCTTCGTTGCTGTGCGCAGGCTTCTCACTGCGGTGGCTTCTCTTGTTGCGGAGCACGGGCTCTAGGCGCGTGGGCTTCAGTAGTTGTGGCACGAGGGCTCTAGAGCGCAGGCTCAGTAGTTGTGGCGCGTGGGCTTAGTTGCTCCACAGCATGTGGAATCTTACCGGACCAGGGCTCGAACCCATGTCCCCTGCATTGGCAGGTGGATTCTTAACCACTGCATCACCAGGGAAGCCCTGATTTCTTTTTTAATCTAAACTTCTTAAAAAATCGTATTATGAAAATGTCCAAGTATACACAAAATAGAATGGCACAATAAACCCCCATATCCTTTTCTCCCCTATTTAAAAATTGTCAAAATTTTGGCATACTTACTTCTCTATCTCCCCTTTGTTCTTTGCTGAAGTAATTAAGACAAATCCCAAGTATCACATTTGCCTTCAAACTTCAATATGAATCTCTTTTAAACATTAGATTTTTTTCATCAACACAATATCATTATCACAGCTAATAAAATTATTATTATTTTTAACATGACTGTTTTCTTCCAGGTTTACTGAGGTACAGTTGACATATAGCATTGTGTAAGTTTCTTCCAGGTTTACTGAGGTACAGTTGACATATAGCATTGTGTAAGCATTGTGTTTTCTTCCAGGTTTACTGAGGTACAATTGATACATAGCATTGTGTCATGTACAACATGACAATTTGATATATAGACAGGCTGTGAAATAATTACCACAATATGATTAGTTCCATTTCCTTCTTAGTTTGTCATTTTCTGGGTATCTCCACTTTAGCCTTTCCTTAGAGGTCACTCATTAATAATTTCCCTTACTCTAGCTTGGAGTCCTGTTTTACAGGGTGCTTTCCTAGCCCATGATGATCACCCGCTCTCTCCTATGGGTCTGGTTCAGTCATTTGATGATCGTATTTTTGCGTAGGATGAGACTTGTTGTGCGTACTGTTGTTTTTGCCTCTGAGTGTCCAGCTTTAGCTGAGTGGCCAGCCTTGAGCACACTTTGAAGATATACTCATCTTTTAAACATTCCCTTTTCATGCATCTATTCTCAATTCCAAGGGCAATCACTGTCTTTTCAGTTATTTCATTGATCATCAAAGCAGCTTTCTTCCCATGACTTTTATTAGCTTTCCCCTTTATATGCATGCAAAATTAACTTTACATTGATTACAAGTAGGTCAGAATTACAGTGCAACTCGGCCTTTTTTCAAAATGCTCACTGCCGCCCTCTAAATACCACCATGGCAGGGAGAAATAGTTTTCAGAGAATGGAGTTCAGGTTTCTTTAGCTCAGCTTCCCATCAGTTCAGCTGACATCAAGTGAGTGAACCCTCTCTGTGAGGAAAGTCCTCGGTGCTGAAGGTGCAAATGTGAAGGTGACATCATTTGTTGCTAGATGTTTTAATCTATAGTTTAAGCTAGAAGTGAAGTAATGCGAAAAATAAAGGGTCTCCAACAGATGGTCCTCAGGAACAAGGTGTGCTGAAGTATACATCCAAAAGGAATGTCGGGGAGGCGGGGAAGAGAACACCGCCTGCTAATTGTTTTCCGAAGTTTATTTATGAAATAAACATCATAGTAGAAGTGGCTGTATCAAAGATATATTATATATGACTTTCAGCCAGGAGGGGTTCTTAGGAACATCTTTGGCCGGGAGCTATATTGTTATTTGAGAAGAAAGAAGAAAATGTTTTATTTCTGATTGGTCCAATCTTTAGAAAGAGGAATACTCACACATATCAATTATACCTCAATTTAAAAAAAGGCATAAGAAAGTATTCAGAATAGAGGGGGGGGGGGTTAATCAACCCCCAAAGGAATAGGAATACTCTACATTGAACCTTATTATCATTTTTTAAAAAAATTATTTATTTTTGGCTGTGTTGCGTCTTCATTGCTGCGTGTGGTCTTTCTCTAGCTGTGGTTAGTGGGGGCTACTCTTCGTTGTGGTGCACAGGCTTCTCATCGTGGTGGCTTCTCTTGTTGCGGAGCACCGGCTCTAGGCACGTGGGGTTCAGTAGTTGTGGCACGCGGGGTCAGTAGTTGTGGCTCACGGGGTTGAGAGCGCAGGCTCAGTAGTTGTGGTGCACGGGCCTAGTTGCTCCGCAGCATGTGGGATCTTCCCGGACCAGGGTTTGAACCCATGTCGCCTGTGTTGGCAGGCAGATTCCTAACCACTGCACCACCAGGGAAGCCCGAACCTTATATCATTTTTATTTCTGGGTTATTCAGCTTATTGCTATGACCTTAGGATAAAAATTCTGGAATCTTAAGTTTTTGCTTTGGCATCTTTCAGTGAGGTAAGGAGTGCTTCCTAGTTAATATGATGACTGTAGTGAGTATTCAGGATCAGGACGCTGTTCAGGCTGAGAAATGTCACAAAACTTGCTTAAGAAAAAACAAAAACAAAGAAAACTAACAACGACAACAACAATAAAAACCTCCAAACCGAAAAACAAAAACAACAACAACAAAACAAAACCAAAGCAGAGTTTAGAGGTGAAAGGGATAAGGTTTAGGGAAACATGAAGTGAACAGGCTCTGTGTGTGTGAGTGAGAGAGAGAGAGAGAGAGAGACAGAGAGACAGACAGACACACAGTGGGAAATATCCCTATAGATTTGCTACTGAAATGTAGTGTCTGCTGTTGCCTGGGCTGTCCTCCGGCCCCAGGACTTTCCATTAGAAATTTGGAGGATGTCTTATTTCCATTAGAAATTTCCATTAGAAATTTGGAGGATGTCTTATTTTCTGACATATTTCTTTGAGGACAGTGAAAGACAGCATGAGGTTGAGTCCCTGAGGGCCTTGTTTTTGGAGAAGCACTGTAATCGCCTCTGACAGTGAGCATGAAATAGAAATGTGCTTCTTGAAGGAGAGAACCAAGGTTTTACATATTCTCAGTGCCTTACTTTTGAGAAAATTAGGATATTTTAAAATCCCAGAATTATTCTTTTAAAGCCTTACCCACAGGCTTTTTCTTGGTCTTGGTTTTTGTTTGTTTTCGTAGGTGTCTGATATTTATTAGCTGTAGCTCTCCGAGAAGATAGCAGTTGATCTCTTTGCCTGTAAGTTTTCCTCATTCTTCCCTGGTAACGTCCTTTGTTGGTCCCTCTTCTTTCCTCAGATATGTGATTGCGTAGACTTAAGTCCTTGGTCCTCTTCTCTAACTGCCTTTTTTGCCTTGGTAATCTGCTTCGGGCCCTTGGATAGAAATACCATCCATTTCGCAAAAATGTTTATTTCCACATAGGCCTTTCTCCCAGAATCCAAACTTGAATGTTGGACACACATTCAGCTATCTAACAGACATATTAAACTTCACGTGTCCAAAGTTGAACACATGGTATCTACCTCCACCCCCCCCAATACTTGTTACCCCCATGTTACCCCTAAGGCTTTCTTACCGCCAACTTGTCTCAATTGATGGTGACTCTTGCTTAGTCCAAAAACTTTATAGAAATCATTGACACCTGTTTCTCATAACCTACATCCAATCCATTAGAAAATCCTTCAAACGTACCTTCAAAATAGAGCCTTTGACTATACCTTTGAAATAGGCCCAGCTGATAAGCCCTTCTTGCCACCTCCACTGCCACCACCTTGGTCCAAGCCACCATCATTTCTTGCTTAGATTATGTAATATCCTTGTGGCAGGTTAGCCTCTCTGCTTGCCCCTCTGTTCTCAACATAGCACCCAATGTGATCCACCCTTCTTAGGCCACCCTTCTCAAAACCCTGCCGTGGCCATCCATGTTACTCAGATTCCATGGACATGTCAGCATCTCCCTGCTGTCTCGGGTGGGGGAGGGAAGGCAGGAGAGGCAGGCAGGCACAGTCAGTGTGACTATGTAAATACATAGCAATTTCTGTCTGACTTTTTTGCTTTTTCATTTCTCTAAAAGCGTTTCTATATGGTACCAGTCCTTCTTCCACCACTTGCTTTAGTCTTGGTGCCCGTATCATAGGAGGAGGGTCCATGTCGTAAAAGAAGTCAAAAGCAGTCTTGAATAATCGAACGCTTCTGAGATTGCCTCGTGTCCGTTGGCTTGTGGCACTGCTTCTTCTCTGTCTTCTTCCTCGTCGTCTGGCACTGGTTAGGAAGCGCTCATCTCCATGCAGTCATCTTCTGTTCGCTCCTCTGGTGTGGTGTCTGCTAGCTCTTGAATTTCTCCAAGACCCACATCTTGAAGCCCCACCTTTTTTGTTGTTGTTGTTGTTAACTGTATCCACAATCCCTTTCGTGATTTCCTTGATTGGCTCTGTTGTAAATCCCGTGAAGTCATGCCCAACAAATAGACACAGTTTTCTGTAGCAGGAATTTATTGTTTTTGGCTTGATGGCTTTCACACATTTTTCTAGAACAAGGATGGCATCTTCAGTGGTGTAACCCTTTCAGACTTTCCTAATGTTCTGTCTGTCAGAGATCTGACAGTCCTTTCCGTAGACTACCATGTGTAATGAGCCTTAAAGGTCCTTCTGACCCCCTGATCTAGAGGCTGAATTAGAGATGTTGTGTGTGGGGGCAAGGAGACCACTTTGACGCCTTTGGTGTTGAACTCATGGGGTCTGGATGGCCAGGGGCATTGTCCAATATCAAACGATCTTTAAAAGACAGTCCCTTACCAGCAAGGTACTTCCTGACTTCAGGGACAAAGCATCCATGGAATCAGTCCAGAAAAAGTGTTCTCATTGTCCAGGCCTTCTTTCTGTACAACCAAAAGCCTGGCAGCTGGTTTTTATCTTTTCCCTCCAAGGCTCAGGGGTTAGCAGCTTTATAGAGAAGGGCAGTCGTGATTGTAAACCCTACTGCATTTGCACAGAACGGTAGAGTTAGCCTACCCCTTCCTGCCTTAAATCCTGGTGCTGGCTTCTCTTCCTTACTAATAAATGTCCTTTGAGGCTTTTTTTTGCACCCCAGAATAGAGCAGTTTTGACTACATTAAAAACCCTTTCCGGCAGATATCCTTTCTTAATGATTTTCTTTGCTGGGAATTCCTTTGCTGCCTCTTGGTTGGCAGAAGCTGCTTCTCCTGTTACCTTGACATGTTAAAAACCAAACCTCTTTCTAAAATCATCAAACCATCCTTTACTGGCATTACATTCTCGAGCTTTAGATCCTTCACCTTCCTTTTGCTTTAAGTTGTCATATAATGACTTTGCCTTTTGACTCATATTCATCTATAGGTATGCCTTTTTTATAACAATCCTACACCCACATAAAAGCTGCATTTTCAATATGAGATACAAAGGCGTTTTGCAAAAAGCGCAAGGTTTTCACGCCTGCTCGTGTAGCTGCAGCGACAGCTTCATGAATTTCCTTTTCTTTTTTTTTAACAATGGTCCTTACACTGGACTCATTTATCTTGAAGTGGCAGCCAACGGCAGCTGCAGATCTGAATCTGCGGTACATATCAAGCCATTCACCCTCTTCTTGTCATGTGATGATTTTTCTCTGCTTCTTGGGAGCACTTACAGCATCACTAATGGCACATCGTGTGGGTCCCGTGGTGTTATTTCAAGGTTCATAGTATTGCACAAACATGATGAAAACTACCAGAGAACTGCCAGAGATTGCCTTTTACTGCAATTTGCAATTGACTGGAGAGATGAACTGCTCACGTGGAGATGATGAGCCTCACGTGGCGTGGCGTTTCAAGCAGATACTTTGCAACACTTGCGCTCAGTGTGGTAGCAACAGGAGATCCTAGGAAATTATTACTGAGATACAGTCGGTACTATGGTTAATTTTGTGCAGTTATGATTTAATACTGCAACTTTACGTTTGTTTACATTTCTCTGCACTGGGAATGGTGCTATGTGTGGTCCTTAAGTGTTTGTGTGAGTATGTTTTGATACATTTTAACTTTTTAAAAATTTATGTGTATTTGGGACTTCCCTGGCGGTCCAGTGGTTAAGACTCCGAGCTCCCAAGGTTCATCCCT
Source organism: Lagenorhynchus albirostris (assembly GCF_949774975.1). Taxonomy (NCBI): domain Eukaryota; kingdom Metazoa; phylum Chordata; class Mammalia; order Artiodactyla; family Delphinidae; genus Lagenorhynchus; species Lagenorhynchus albirostris. Next base: position 73,672,644 of record NC_083109.1, read on the forward strand.
GGTCGGGGAAGATCCTGCATGCCGTGTGGCTGGCCAAAAAAAAAAAAAATTTATGTGTATTTTATGGTAGTAAGTGATAAAATAGACAAGTATCTACATATATTTTATGCATTCGTGATATACCTAAGTTTTTCTTAAATTTTCTGGATATTTCTGTGCTGTGGGGGGCATCTGCTAGTTTTTTCAAATTGTCACAAATCTCCAAAAAATTTTCCTGTGTGTGTGTGTGTATATACATATACACACACACATATATATATAAATCCACATATATGTGGGCCTGCACAGTTCTAGCCCTTGTTGTTCAAGGGTCAACTGTATGTTGAATTGAATGGAATTACCATTTTATTTAAAATAATGGAAATAATTGAATTTCTATTTCAATTCATGAAATAATTACTATAATAAAAATAAGATTTTTTTGAATGCTTATGTGCTGGGCCTGGTACCAGACCTGTTATTTCATGTGGCTTATTTCGTTGAATTCTTATAACTGTGTGCATGTGAAATTCCTATCTTATAGATTAGGGAATGGGTGTAGAGGGGGTGAGTGGCTTGACCCAGGAGACAGACCAGCCTAGTGGTAGAGCAAGAATTTGGACCTGGTGTGTCTGACTTCCAGTGGTTAGGGCCCGGCCACTGCTCAGTCATTCTGCTTTCTGAGTTTTAGGTTAATTTTGCAGTTCTGATTAAATCTGCCCTTCTACTCATCTCCCAGCGAGATTAAAGTTACTGATTTTTTTTTTTTAACAAAAAGGAAATTTTATACTTAATGCTGAGTTGTCTTGGTAACACAGACTGCGTTACAGATCAAGTTTCATTTAAAACCTTGATTCACTTAAGATATTAGATTTCAATAACTTAAAAAATTATTCATCCCCCAAATACTGACATGAAATACATTCTTAGAATTGCAGTTAGGTAGTCATAAAAGAAGATAAAAGCTGCCACTTTTAGATTGTTCTGAGTTTAGCAGGCATTATGCTGGTTTGATGTCTTGGGTATTTACTTGCCCTTGCTTGTTTCCAAGTAGATTGTGTGTGTGTGCCTGTGTGTGTGTGTAAAATAAAGTCACTTCCTGGAAACTAAAGCACAAGCAAGCAGTGAGAGCTAACTTTATTTTCTCCAGATTTGTTGTTGTTGTTCTTTAAGGTGATAGTGACTGGGATTTAATCATTTTAAGAAACCAGGGTAAAGGTGATGAGAAGAAAAACTCCTTAATGAATGTTTTTTTGTGTGTGCTAGGCCCTCTTCTATGCATTTTCCATGCATTATCTCATTTAATTCTAAGAAACATTCTTTGGGCTAAGTACTGCTTACAGTCAAGAAAACTACTTTTCAGAGACGGCTCATAAATGACTGAGAGGGAATATGAACGTGTTTCCTCCTACCTCCAATCTCGGTGAGGAATCTGTATCCTTTAGAGAGAATGTGTTCTTCAAAAAGAAACTAGCGTAATGGATAGAAATATCTGAAGTAAAGGAGATATATTTTTATTTGCCTTTTTAAGCAATTTCCAAGTCTTTCAAACTGTGTGTTAGATTGAGGGACTTTCAAGCATGCTTTCTATTTTTTTTTTTTTTTTTAATGCATGCTTTCCTACAGTACATCGAGTCTAGAGCAGTGCTGCTTAACCCATCCTGTCCACTCTAATCACATGGGGAGCATTTAAAAAATACGGATGTCTCAGGCTCTCGTCCCTAGAGGTTGCGATTTAATTGGCTTGGGATACTGCCTGGACACTGGGATTTTTTAAAGTTCTTTGGGTTATTTCTCAATGTCTAACTAGGGTCGAGAACCAATGGTGTGTGGCAGTGTGGCAGTGGATCCCCAAACATATTGGGATCACCTGGGGAGCTTCAAAAAGCTCCTGATGCCCCTGCCCCTCCCCCAAAGATGGTGATTTCATTGGTCTGTGCTGTGGCCTGGAATTTGGAACGTTGACAGTTCCAAGGTGATTCTAGTTGGCATATAAGTTTGGGGGCTTCTGGTTTATGCAGTGGTTTTTCACTTTGGCTGCACATTAGAATCACCTGAGGAACTTTTAAAGCTCCCGTTACTCTGGCTTGCATTCACTCCAGTTAAACAGAATCTTTGTCAGTGGACCTAGGCTGCTGTAGTTTACGATACTCCCCAGGTGATTCCAATATGAAGCCAAAGGTGAGAACTGCAGGCTTCTTTTTCTCTCCTCTCTTCTTTTGGACCGACTGCGTTTCGTTTCTCAATTCAAAATACCTCAGGAATGAAGGCGGCAACGATTGGTATAGGAGAGGCTTTCCTTATGCAGCTATATACTGAGTTCATTGTCTTAGACCAACATGAAAGAATGCAGAGCTAAGCAGATTATGGAAAGTAATACATTCTGTGTTCCAAATAATTAGCTAATAACAAAGTTAGTTTTGCCTGCTTGTATTGATGTAATTTAATTAATACTAAAAGGAAGGATGAGATTGCTGATATAATAATTCTAGGTTTTTTTTTCTGGTTTAATAATGTTAGGGTTGCCCCCCGCCCCCAGGCTCTTGTTTTGTAGTATTTGGTTGGTATCAAAAGTAATTTCGCCCTCTAAAATCAAAGAACCATTAAGAAAAATTTTTAAATTTTTAATTAAGAAAAATAAAAGTGATGTCCTCTATCTGTGCCTTATTGAGCTTGTTCCTTTCCACCATGTTCTCCAGGAGTGCCAGGTGTCAGAGAGGAACGCTTTGAGGAAGGAATGACAGTAAAGCACTGTGCATTATCCCTTGTGGGAGAACCCATCATGTACCCAGAAATCAACAGGTTTTTGAAGCTACTCCACGAGCGAAAAATCTCCAGTTTCCTGGTCACAAATGCACAGTTCCCTGCGGAAATCAGGTGAGTGGTCCAGCTTGTTAAGATACTGCTGCTTGACTCTGTGTCTGACTGAAAAGTAAAACTAACAGGCATTAATATATTCAGAAAGGACTTACTGATTACTAAGTACATACAAATGTTGGCTTTGAGGGGACAGAGCTCCTGCTTTTAAAAATCCATTCTATCGGGGAAGATAACATTAGTTTAAGAAATAGAGGCACAAATAAATTGCTGGGGGAATTCAAAAGAGAAAGCAATTTTTTTTTTAGATGAGAGAAGCAGGGTAAAACTTCTCAGAAAAGGCTTCATTAAATTTGGATCTTAAAGTATGGCTGGGATGGGTACTTGGGGAGATAGGAAACTGTGGATTTTTAATAAGAACTGTCCGAAAAAGTTACAGAGTTGGGGTATTTGGGATACCATTATGTAAATATAGTTGATTAGGACCACAGAGTGTGCGAAAGAGACTGGCAGCTGGAACCCAGGTTGGAAAGGTTGGGACAAGGTTGCAGATGACTTCAAATGCTGTTCTTTAGAAAGAGCTTGCTTTCTGCAGAGTAGTCTGCCAGCACGGTATAAAGTGGGTGAGCCAAGAAGCAGGAAACTGGATAGCAGATTATACGTTTGTCTAGGTAAGAGTTAAAAGGATGAAAGTAAGACAGAATGAGGAGTCTTAAAAAAGGTATCACTGAGGCATGATAAGCTTGGCATACTGTTTGTATGGCTCTGTGAGCCCTGCACAGAAGAGGACTTAACTGGTGACTCGGAAAGTTCCAGCCATGTTGATTGCTAGGACTGTGGGGCCCTGTAACAGTCGGGGGATCGTGTGAGGAAGAAGCGGGTTTAGGAGGTAAGATGATGTGGTTGGTTTGGATGACTTGGAGGGCTCTCCAGGTAGAGATGACCATCTCCGGGGACCTGGAAATGACCTGATTTTGCATTATACTTGAACTATACACATATTACAGTACCAAAAACATTAACTTTTACTTGGTTGTTATTTACTTGTGCCTTCTTCATTAGACTGTGAGTCCCTGGGCCAGTGACCCCTGCTTATTTATCTTTATGCCACTAGTATAATTCCTGGCACACTGTAGGTGCTTGGTTTAGAATTTAGCATCATAGGAAATCAAAGAGTTGATTAAAATTATTAGTTACCAGGCAGTAAAGTGAAAATCAGTAACATTGTCACAAAGATAGCTAAAATATTACTTTTTGAAGTTGTATAAAAAGTTAAAAGGGAAAGGTTTTAAAAAAGTCAGTGTGTACATTTTGCATAGGGTTACTATTCCTTTTTTTAAATTTTTATGTTAAGATCTTTGACTTTTCAAATGGCTCATGAGGGCGGGGTTCAGATAGAGTGGTGTTGGGATACACACACACACACACACACACACACACACGTATAGAAAAAAGGAGTCTATCCCAAATTTAAGACATGCAGTCGTCCCTGGTATCTGAGGAGGACTGGTTCCAGGACTCCCTGCAAATACCAAACCCCACTGACGCTCAAGTCCCTTTTATAAAATGGTAGAGTGTTTACATATAACCACGCATATCCGCTCACACCCTTTAAATCATCTCTAAATTATTCATAATACCCGACACATTGTAAATGCTCTGTAAGTAGCTGCTGGCACATGGCAGATTCAAGGTTTGCCTTGGGGAACTTTTTGGAATTTTTTTTCCCTAGAATATTTTTGATTTGTAGTTGGTTGAATCCGTGGTTGTGGAACCCTCAGATACAGAGGGCCTACTGTAATGCCTAAAAAGAATTGAGTGTTCCAGGAGTGGCATGTAAGCTAATAACCAGAGAGGGTGATTCATTGTTTGATAATACGTGGTATTCTTTGTGAATGCCATCATGGATTGAGGAAAACGATAGAGAATTAAATAAGCTATGTACTTGAAAGTGGTCCAAGAGAAAATGGAAAGAGAAATTTCCTAGGTGCAGATAATATTGTTTTATTTCCGTGAATTAGGAGGACTCTAAATACCAGTTGTCTCTGGTGTCCTACAGAAAAACAAGGCTGTAGATTTACTAATATAGCACGGAGATCATGAATTTTGGAAGTTAACCTCTAATGTTGATGCACTTTGCTCATTCAAATCAGCTGTTAGATGAACCTCTTGCAACCATTTTATCTTTGAGCATACACTAGGAAGTAATAATGTTCTCTGGGTGGTTGGCTGTGTACTAATTATTTTTTTTAATAACAAATTTCTAAATTACTACAGTGCCTAACCCATACTCTTGGTATCTTTTGAAGAAGATCCTGACTTTGTCAGCTAGCCTTCCCTTGACCGACATGCAAGCATTACATTCAGGCTAGTGGCCTTTTCAGGATGCTTAACTTTGCTTTAAAAGGATCTCAGTCTCCCCTCCAGCTCTAAAGCATATGGCTCTTTGCTGACAGTTCACTGAAGGGAGTTTTCACAGTGAGTGGTCCTCGAGGATTTGTTGAAGATAGAAGCAGACACCTTAGGCAAATGAGAAAGCTTTTGCATTCTAGGTAGCTTTATGTTTTTGTTTGTTGACGTAGAGGCTAATTAATAAAAGCGACAAGAATGTGTAAGACACTTAATGTTAATGATAGATCTGGTGGTGATTGCACACAAAAAAACCCCTTTCTCTTGAGAAAAAGCCTTCTTAGTTCCACAAAAGCAAGTGCCTTTATAATGGTATTTTTTAAAATTTAATTAATTAATTTTATTTTTATTTTTGGCTGTGTTGGGTCTTCGTTGCTGCGTGCAGGCTTTCTCTAGTTGTGGCGAGTGGGAGCTACTCTTTGTTGTGGTGCGCGGGCTTCTTGTTGCGGTGGCTTCTCTTGCTGTGGAGTATGGGCTCTAGAGTGCGTGGGCTTCAGCAGTTGTGGCACACAGGCTCGCGGGCTCTAGAGCTCAGGCTCGGTAGCTGTGGCGCACGGGCTTAGTTGCTCCGCGGCATGTGGGATCTTCCCAGACCAGGGCTCAAACCCGTGTCCCCAGCATTGGCAGGCTGATTCTTAACCACTGCGCCACCAGGGAAGCCCCTGTAATGGTATTTTTGATCGGCGTAAAACTGATATATGATACACTGTAGCATGTATCAGTTATCTTTTGCTGTAACCACTTGCCTTAAAACTGAGTCAGTCAAACTAGCAACGATTCATTTAGCTTGTAATTCTGTGAATCGGCTGGGAGGTCTTTTCATCTTGGCTGGCTTTGCTGGTCTCAGTGTTGTTCATGTGTCTAGTCAGTTGGCAGATATGCTGGGATGGCTGGTTTATGATGGCCTTGCCTGGGACAACTGGGACCTCTATTCGTGTAGCCTCTTATCCTCCAGCAAGTCTGAAGTTGACCACGTGGTGGCAGGGTTTCAGTGAACAGCAAGAAAGGATAAACTCCAACACACAGGCATCGTTCAAGCCTCTGCTTGTGTCACGTTTGCTCACTTCTCCTTGGCTAAAGCAAGTCACGTGGCCAAGCTTGGAGTCAGTGAGGGGCACTCAAAGCTACATTGCAAAGGGTCATGGGTACAAGGAGAGGGAGAGTTTATGGCCATGTTTGTACTCTACCGAATAGCACAGCAGGCTGTGCTTTGTACAAGGAGGATAACCTTGAACGTACCAGGACTCGGTCTTTTTCAGGAACTTAATTAATCATGTGGGAAAGCTTGGAGAGTTCTTGAGACCAGAAGTCTCAAACTGGCAGTTGATAAGGAGTAGGTTTTATTTGTCCTGTAGCATGTTTAGAAACTTTTTTTTTCTTTTTTTAGCCAACATTTAAAATCCAGAAATTTTTCATAAAAGAGATTTCTGACTTTGGAGAAAAAGACAATCTGGCAAAAATTGTCAAGAGCCAAGTATGAAGTGCTGTTTTTACAACACCAGAACACTTCACTCTTATCTGTTTTTTTACTCACAACACGTCTAACACCGGATGTGTGTTTTTTTCCCCACACCAAGCAGTCCTCTAATTCTCTGCAGGCACCAGCTAGGTGTCCTGCAGTTCAGTTCCATTCTGACACTGTCTCCCTGGAGTTAGCACAGACCTCACAGGGTCAGGACTCAGTCCCAGGCTGCCCCCTGCTTCAGACACCAGTCACAGTCCCGGGCTGCCACCTGTACTTCTGATGAACCGACGGTACATTGGGGTGTCGCACAACCCCTCCTTGGGTTTGATAATTTGCTAGAACAGTTCACAGAGCTTGGGGAAAACAATTCAGTTACTGTTACTAGTTTATTATAAAGACTACAACTCTCAAACATCTGGATAGAAGGGTTGCATGTGACAAGATGTGGGGAAAAGGGCCCTGGGCTTCCCCACCCTCTCCAGACGCATCACCCTCCCAGCACCCAGTGTGTTCACCATCCCGGAAGCTCTCTGAAGCCGTCATTTGGGAGGGTTTTATGGAGGTTTCATTAGATAGGCAGGATTGATGAAATCATTGTGATTGGTCATTGGTGATGAGCTCAACCTCTAGCCCATCTCCCTTTCCTAGAGGTTGCAGGGGGAACTGAAAGGGCCAACCCTCTAATCACGTGGTCGGTTCTTCGGGCACCAGCCCGTCTCTGGAATGTGTCCATGGGCGCATCAGGAGTTACCCCATTAATATAAATTCTTGTATGGTTGAAAGGGGCTTATTATAGATAACAAAAGGCACTTCTCACCTCTGTCACTCGGGAAATACCAAGAGTTTTAGGAGCTCTGTGCCAGGAACTAGGGACAAAGACTGCATGTGTGTTCCTTATTGTCTGACAATATCACAGCAAGGAACGGCTGTCTTTTCTGTAAAGCCTCTGCTTTTCAGTTTGCCACGCTCTCCACCATTTTACTGTCTCCTCAGCCCTGGGGCTGAGTCTCATCTGCCACCTGTCAGAGGGATCGCACTGTAGGTTCTCTTACAGCAGAGAAATTTCTGTCGCCATTTCTAACAGACATGAAACAATGAAAGGGAGACAGAGTACCACATACAAGAAAAATGGGAAGCATCTTGCTTTGAGTAAGGAAAGAATATTCTTGAATGTTTCACATGTAGTCTGTGTTTTGGTGTCCAAAGAACTTCTTTTTCCTTTAAAAGTGGCTTGCTTGGGCTTTCCTGGTGGCGCACTGGTTAAGAATCCGCCTGCCTATGCAGGAGACACGAGTTCGAGCCCTGGTCCAGGAAGATCCCACATGCCGCGGAGCAACTAAGCCCATGTGCCACAACTACTGAGCCTGTACTCTAGAGCCTGCGAGCCACAACTGCTGAGCCCGTGCGCCACAACTACTGAAGCCCACGTGCCTAGAACCCGTGCTCCACAACAAGAGAAGCCACTGCAATGAGAAGCCCGCGCCGCAACGAAGAGTAGCCCCTGCTCACCACAACTAGAAAAGCCCACACGTAGCAACAAAGACCCAATGCAGCCAAAATTAAATAAATAAAATAAACAAATTTTTAAAAATAAATAAATAAATGTATTAAATAAATAGCTAAATAAATAAAAAAGTGTCTTGGTTGACTCACATTATATCATACTTGGTTCCTGCAGACATGTGAGTTTAGGACTCTTATTCTTGAGACTGTATGATCTATGCTTGCATTCAGCCCTGCAGTCAGAAAGGCCCATCACACCTGGGTATCACTGTCCCACTGGAGCACTCCCTGTCATTACTTCCTGTAAATTGTTCTGTGCTAAGATGTCAAAGACCTACGTGAGACATCTTGCTAAAAGTAGACCATGTTGTAAGGTAAGGAAGTTGTTGAGAAACACTGAACCTAGTTTGTGCTTACTTTGTGGACATTTGAATCCTATAACTGTGTCTCTTTATGAGCAAGAGAAGATTTAGAGTCAAATGTTCAGCCCTTTGTCGACTGGCTCACTCTTAGCTTCATCTTTAGTTCACTTCTACACGATTTTCTTTTTTTTAAATTTTTTCGCAGAATCTTTTTATTATTTTTAAAAGATATAAAAACAACTACTCCCATCAGTAGCAATACAAGGTTTAACATTTTAACCAGATTTTCTCAGGCTTTTTTCTGATACCTTTAGTAGCTAATTATTTTGTCTACCCCTTCTTCTACACGGTTTTCTTAACTATTTCATATTATTTTTAAGTTTACATTTAAAATCTTAAATTTTTTCTTTTGTGATAAGTATAGTTAATTCAAAGCTTTCTCCCTGCTAGCAGGCTTATCATAAGAAGACAGAGCTGTGTTCCATTTTTAACTATGACACGATTAACATTTAACTTCCTACACCTACCTCCTCCACCACCACAGAATTTGTCCCCGTGTACGTTTACTTTTGAGCACCTTCATTGAAACTATGTGTGAACTTTGTTTGTTCTCTTACTTCTTCCACTTCTATTTCTGTTATTTTGTTTGCTCTATGTTTTGTTTTCTCTAGTATTTGCTAAGATATTCACTATATGTGTTAGAGAACCTCTATAAATTGGACATCTCTTCACATATTAGTAAAATGTATCAAGAAATACATTAATTTTAATAAAAATAAAGTTTTCTTGTATGTATCAGCTCTACGTGGCTATAGGTAACAGTTACAATGAAATGAAGATTGATTATAAATACTACCTGATCCTTTCAATAGAAGTTTTTTTTTTTCTCCCAGCCTGTTTTGTTTGTATTAAGTTTAAAATATAGTCTTCTTTTGTGTCTGTGAATTGATGGGACACTTTTCAAAACTATGCTTTTCTGGATGGGCTAAAAAAAAATGAGAGACAGGCAGCACAGTGAAGTGATGAAGAGCTTGTGCTCTGTCTAGAAGAGACCTGGGTTTGAATCTTGACTGTATCTCTTGCTGTCTTTCTGACACTGGGAAGGTAACCTCTCAGTGCCCAGTTTCCTCATCTGTAAAATGATTGCAATAATAATGACTACCTTATAGTGGCATTGTTAGTGTATGAGATAATATATGAAAAGCACCTTGGAAAGGTAGGCTAAGTAATATTGGTCAAGTATACTTTAAGGCAAGAACCATTACTTGAGATAAGATGGAACATTTCTTAATTATAAAATATTAAACCTACCAGGAACGTAAAACAGTAGTTCAAAATTTTTCAACAATCAGTAACATAATCTCAAAATTGGAGATTTTCAAAATAAGGAGAAATAGTAAGTTTTTAACACATTTCTCTCACACTGATAAAACAGGCAAATCAAAATCAGGAATAGTAGTGAAGATCTGAACAACTAAATTAACAAATTTAGCGTGTATTACAGAAATAGAGTATTGAATTTAGAAACTTTGGAATATAAATTCCTTTTAAGAGCACAGAAGTTGCTCTCAGAAAAATTACCAAATGGCCATATGCTGGGCATTATAGCAAGTTACAAGAAAGTATTGCAATCATGTAGATCATGCTATGTGAACACAATGCAATTAAACTATAAATCAGTACAAAAAGATAACTAGAATATTCCAATATGCTTATAATTTAAGCAATGCACTTTTCGTTTGCTTATGGGTCAAAGAAGGAATATTGTGATGAATTGTGATGGAAATAAAAACAAAACTTGTTTGTTGGTTATTAGGAATAGCAGAGTACAGACCTTCAAAACCTACTCTTCTATAAAAACAGTGAGAATACCAGCAAAAATTGTCAGAATCAAATTCTTAATCAGAGGTATGCAACAATCTGAGGAACGTTTTTTTGCCCCCAGTAAATAGTATTTTTATTCTCATGTCAAAAAAGTATTTCTAGGGAATTTCCTGGTGCTCTAATGGTGAGGACTCCATGCTTCCAGTGCTGGGGGCCTGGGTTCAGTCCCTGGTTCAGGGAAGCTAAAATCCTGCAAGCTGCGTGGCGTGGCTAAAAAGAAAAAAGAGTGTTTCTATGATATGCATTAACAATACAAAAATATTTTGAATACTGCAGTGGTCTTTTTTTCTCCCAAGACTTCTTGCAACAGTACACTAGAATATTTGATTTTTGGATTCTGAGAAGCCAGTGGCTAAAGTAGAAACTGAAGGCTTTTGTTGAGGGGTATGTGTGGGTATGGGGATGGCCCTTTTTCTTTGGATCCAGGCTCTGTACAGTAAAGAGGAAGCAAAAAACAACTAAGTTAAATTAAAAAAAGATGTGTCTTTTAAGGCTCAGGATTGAAACTTAGCTTAGAAATGGGTTAAAGTAGGCTGTGGTGGAAACCCACTGTTCCTCAGAAAATTAGCTGAATTGCAATATGAACAGTAAGATTTGTGATGTGTTAACATGTCCTTATTCCATTCCAACTTCTCCAGCTCTGCAAACTAGTAGCCTACAGTCGTGGTAAAAACCAGTAGCCTGGCAGCCAGGGGAAGGGACAAAACAGAGTTGGAACTCTTTCAAAGTCCCATTCCTGGAGAACTGTCATTATATGGTATGTGTGGCAGTTCCCTGGCAACTCTCACTTACAGGGGTTGTGTTTGTTACAAGTGACTCAGAGTTTGTCCAGCACTGAAAGCCTTTCTCTCTGGTGTTTCTCATAAGCAATTATCAGTAATTGTTTAACTTCACAGCTGCCTGAGGCAGCAGTAACCCTTGGGGCAAACAGGAAGCTAACCAAATACTTAAAAGGAAAAGCCAGGGAATGAGATGTTTGTAGGGGACTTTGAGAAGCTCCAGCATGTTCCTGGAAATCTAGAAGACCATGTACACGGGCAGGGCTGTGGGTATGCCAGGGAAGACTTGAAAAGGCCCTATTTGCCCACCTCCACTTGATACATTGATGTCTTGAGCAGGTAGACAGTGAAAGCTAAGGCACAGTTGTCAAATGCCTGCCTGGACATCGAAGGCGTGCCCTAATATACACACATAGAGCCCCTCAGCAAAGGCTAGGAAACTTATTTTTTTTATTTTTTATTTTTTTGCTGTGTGCGGGCCTCTCACTGTTGTGGCCTCTCCCGTTGCGGAGCGCAGGCTCAGCTGCCATGGCTCACGGGCCCAGCCGCTCCGCAGCATGTGGGATCTTCCCGGACTGGGGCATGAACCCGTGTCCCCTGCATCGGCAGGCGGACTCTCAACCACTGCGCTACCAGGGAAGCCCTAGGAGACTTACTGATTGAAGTCATTTAAGGATATCTCTGTCTAATCCTTACCTGACCACTAAGCTAATCAAACAGGGATTTTAGCGGTTAAACACAACCAAGAATACAGAATTTGCCAAATTAGTTCAGTAACAACAAAAACAGCAAGCAGACAGAAAAGAAAAAAAAAAAAACCCTGGGTTGGGAGATACCTGATTTAGAATTGCCAAATAATATTATTTAAAATGTCCAGCTTTCGTAAAAAAAAAAACAAACATGAACTAGACACAGAAACAAGAGACTGTGGCCCATAACACAGGGAAGGAAACAGCTAATAGAAACTGTCCCTTTTTTGGATAGATTTCACATATAAGTATTGGATATTTGGGTCACTTCGGTTATTTTTTTGTCCAATAGGCGCATCAAAGTTACTATTGAAACCTCTAGATTTCTTGAAAACATAAATCTCTCTCCCTTTTTTCCTTTCTGTAGAGATGAGGAGGTTTCATTGTAGGTAGGATCTTGATATGATTATTGATTATTCTGGGTAGAATGAGGCCTAATCTCTTCAGGAAGGGAAGAAGGGAGAGGGATTTTTATGTTCAATTGCAATGTTTTTCTATATATGATCATTTATAACTCAGAGATTTAAAATTAGCCGGATGAAGGGTCATCACAAAAATCATATCAAGATTCATAGGGTATTTTCACTGGGGATTGGGCTCAGAGTTATATATCCCTTTTATTGTATAGTCCTTTTTAATTGTTCTCAACAGCAATGTGAGATTCTGAGACACAGGAATTATGATGATGGTTTTAAGGATATAACTAAAATGATCCTGTCTCTGAATAGAATGGAGACAGACAAATGACTGTGCTTGGACCCTCATCGTCATGGGGAACAGAGACCAATAGCAGGCAGACATAAGATCCCTGAGGCTCAGAAAATCTCTCCAGTGCCCTTTTACTCCTTTTGAGCCCCTTAGGAATGAGCTCTACAGTTCCTTGGGGTTTTCCTCTTCTCCATTCTTCCTCTGATCCCTGGCCAAAGAGCTATAAAATTCCTGATTATAGCATCTCAGACATTTAGTAATGTCAAAAATTCCTTATTGCTAGTGTCAATGTCCAGGACTACTTTTGTTTTTTTTTTTTTTTTTTTTTTTGCAAAATGGTGGTGGTTTGTAAGACATCTATGGCCTTTGGAATTTACTGTTCATACTCTTGAAGTAGTTATGGAGGTGTAGTGAAAAGGTCAGGCCGGTTCCCATTTTGCATCAGGCAGCTTTATGACAAAGTCCTGTGAGTATCAGACGATGATAGCCAGCCGTATTCATTAAGACAATCCTTTTTATGTTTGTAAAACATGAAATCCAGTTAAAGTAGCTTGTCTGTTATTAAAGAGGCCCCCAGCAAAAGGGGTGGTGAGACAAAATGCTGCCATTACAGTATGCTGTTGTTTTGCATTTCCAGTAATTGGTGTCCTTTGCTCAGTAGTGACACATTATTGAACTTTTAAGGATTCCGGTATATCAGTATTGGAGAGGGATTAAAGCAATGAGAGTCTGCCAGTGTTTTAATCATTCTTTCCTAACTTTGGTCAGAGCTTCTCCACTTTTAACAGCTTTGGGTTTAGGCCCTTCTGGTTTTTCCATATGTCACTAAGCCAGATGATTACAAGCATTTGTTTGGCCTACATTTCCTTAAAAGTTCTGTCAGCTGAAGTCAACAGTATCCACTAAAAAGTAGCTTGAAGTGTCTACCTGTATGGCTGGATGAAAAGAAAAATAGAGCTCCTGTCCTTCAAGGTCTTCCACTCAAAGATGGGTAAGGCCAATACTGATAGATATAAAAAGCTCATCAACCGCTTTGATGGTGAATGTTATGGCATGTGAATTATGTGGCAGTTTTTAAATGCCTAGACTTTGAAACAAAAAATGTATAAATAACATTCTAGGGGTAAATACAAGTTATGGAATAGTTATAGCAAATTAAGAATGGGAGAATTTGGTCAGAGGATTATTAAGGGGGAATTTCTTTCTACTTCGAAATTCATTGAAGAGAGTGAATTATGAGACCTATTTGAAGGGAGAACAGAGAGGCTCTGGGAAAATGTACAATCTGGGCTTAAAACATAACTGGCAAGAAATCTGGTAGATGATGACATTGTGAAATGAGTCAGTGAATTTGAGCGAAGTGTAGAATGAGTGGTACTCATGGATGCGGATTAAGAAGGCAAAGAAAGATAAGAACCTACAACATACATTTTTCTTCTGGGTTGTGCTCTTTTGTAAGTGCTTGGCTGCTCTTTTTCTAACTCTGCATTGCTTACGGCTCCCTGATATGGGTCATTGTTCGCCCACACAGGGCTTGACTTTAAACCCACTCCTGCTCTCAGAGGCATAGGTGAGGCGTTGGTGTGGCTCTGTGCCCTTAAAGAAGCCTTGTTCTTGTGCCTTAGAAAACATGCATCAGCAAATTGATGATGGGAGGTGGCCCGTCAGCACAGACCCCTGTAGAAGTCTTAAGTGGCAGAGTTTATGAAGAAACTTTGGTCTGAGAACCCCTTGTACTTGTGCTGAGCTGATGGTGCCAGACCTAAAGCCTGATCTTGTTTTATTTTCCACTAAAATGTAGTGTTTGAAGAGAGACTAATTTTAAGTAATCCAATGTTTTCAGTTTATTAGGGATGGTGTCCAGTCATTTTAAAAAATAACCAACTGACATCCCATTCTGTCACATTAAAATCATGGCTTCAATCTTCTGGGAGAAGCAGAACCCTCTAGACCCCAGTGAAATGTTTAATCATCACATCTATTACAGATTGTAAATTTAACATCATGAAAAGCCCGACTTAGGCATAATTTTCTTCTTCTATTGTTGTATTTTTTTTTAAATTTTAAATTATCAAGGAACCTCAAACCAGTTACCCAGCTATACGTCAGTGTGGACGCCAGCACCAAAGAGAGCCTGAAGAAAATTGACCGCCCGCTCTTCAAGGATTTCTGGCAAAGATTCCTCGACAGTTTAAAAGCCTTGGCTGCAAAGGTAAGAATCATGACATCTTAAAAAAAAGATTTTTTTTTCCTTTAAAAAAAAAAGAAGACTAAAATCTTCAACTTTTTTCTAGACTTCCACTTTTATTATTCAGTAAATATTTATCGAGTTCCTCTTAAGTTTCTAGCACCCTGCCTTATATATATTATATGTCCTTCATGTATTTCAGGAGAGAGATGCATACTCCCAAAGCTAATTAATAAAACACGGGTAAGCGCAGTACATAGCAATCCTAGAAGAGGTGTCAGCAAATAGTATATGTTTAAATATGAAGTTAATTTTCCTGAATTTCTAGAACAAAATTTCCTACCCAATAAGGAACTCAACCCCAGAATGTCCGACCCCAATGTCTTTTCCTGCAAACAGTTGCCCCTTCTTAAATCTTCCTATTCTTTTAGACCTAAGGTACCTTCTGGTTCTTCTTTTCCATTGGCCCCTATGTCAATAGTTGGTATTTTCTGTTAGTTCTACCTCTTCTTCTCTTGTAGCCATTTCCCCTTTTCTGTTCTCTTTGCTTCTACCCTGCAGTTCCTCTTGGTTTACGCAAATCTAACTGATACTGACAGTCACTACAGGAGCTTAAAAAATTACAGTTTCCTATTCCTAGGGGGATTTGAGAATCCGCATTTTAAACATCTCAGGTGATTTTTGATGTGCAGCCAAATATATGGAAGTCACTGTCCCAGAAAACCTGCCTTTCTCTCCTTTGCCCGGCACTTACTGTGGCATTCCCACCCCGTTGCCGTCCGGCTGCAGTGAACGTTTCCAGACTCATCCTTCACCATGTTCCCCAGGAATGCTACACAGCCCTGCTTGTCTTGCTATTTCTGCAGGTGTGCCCAGCACTTGTCCCGAGTCCTTGGTTACCTCCTCAGAACCTAGACTGTCCTTTCTTTCCATTTTTTTGACTTGTAGAAATTCTATGCAACCTTCAAGTCTCAGCTTCATTATTACCTTTACTGCGAAGCCGTTTTCAGTTGCAAATAGCTGTCCCTGTCTGCCTTCCCAAGTTTTATATCTGTAAATACACTTCATTTCCTCTGTTTTATCCTAGCTTCTCTCTCCCCAAATGGATTCCTTACTCATGTCTGAATTCTAACACAACATAGTTAATGGTATTTGATAAGTGTTAAAAGAATGAATGAGTGGAGACTCACCCAGAGCTCTGTAGTAGTGAGATGTACTCTACCCATTTTCTTGACTTTTCAGCTGATCAGAGCCGCCTTGCACCTCCCCCCCCCCGCCCCCTGCTTTTAAGCTTGAGAATTTAAATCTGTGCCTTTTTTGGTGATTAACACTGACATTATTTAAGACATTCAAAATAGGCATTGGTTTCTGATCTGTCTTGGATTATTTATAAAGCTAGCAAGTCAGATGCTTTTTGGTTCCTAAATTTTCTTCGTCTCTGGACTTCACCTTCAGCTGTATCCTCATTGCTTATTGCTGAGACAGGAGATACATAGCATTAAAATCAGAACGGATTTAGATGGAAGTAAACAGCAGGGGCTGGCAGTCTCAAACACATATGAGATTGTTATCTAGACCATATCCTGAGTCGGAATGTGGAAGATGAGAAATAGGCATTAGCAGAATGGCTCAATAGGCTCCTTTTTGCCAAAATTTTCCACAAAATGAATTCGTATCTTGAAGTTACAAGTAAGCCTTTGGATGTCCAGTTCAGTTGTAAGTACTCTGGATTGACTCATTGATAGTAACACACTAACTTAAAGTTCTACAATATTTTCTAACCCATGAGCTTCTTACATATAATATCATAATTGTGTCCACGTAACAATAGTTGAAAAAGTTTCCTTGGGCTGTTTAAACTAGCTGCTCCCAGATTAGGGCAATTGCTCTCTAAGCATTTTGTAGCAATGAGTTTATGTTTCTCATTCTTGTATTGTTTACACTGTCATTTAAGAAAGATCTGCAGCAGGAAGCTGCTGTCAAAATAAAAAGTTTTCTTTAAATTAACTCAAGCTATGTTATTTCCTTTTGAATGTCTGATATTATTGGTATATTAGATACTATTAAGAAAGGTCGACTTTACTGCTGTTTAATACTGAAAAATAAGACATTTATGTTGTGACTATACTTACTAGCTAGGGTCAAATATATGATCACTGTCATCTGATAATCATTTGAGTTTTTCAATGAAAACTTTGAAATAAAAGTGATATTTGAGATGTTTCAATTAGAACATCCATACTGTTATCTTCTGTTACTTGTTTGAGCTTTAAGTATACCTGAGCAAGAAAAGACATTTGAAGAGAAAGAATTTCTTAAACTTTATAAACAAAGAAATCCGATTTTTCCCAAGCTTTTCAGCCTACGTATGATCTAGTACCACCCAAAGTAGAAGAAGGTAGCATATTTTGTTTTATTACTCTTGGCAAGTATAAAGGTTACATTTCAAGATTTTTATCCTTTGTCTAAATGTTCCTTTTCAAATATGAGGGGAGAAATAGATTGGTATTTGAGTATGTGGGGCTAAAAAGCAATTCCATCAAGATAACACAGCATAAAATGTGTTAGCTTCAATTTCTGGACATGGCAGCTACTTGTCGAACAGTCCTTTTTTTAAAAAAAAAAAAAAAAGAAATCCGTCTTGTGCAAGACAGCACTGCCTACCTTTGGCAGTAGACTTTTTTTTAAAATAAATTCTTTATTCATTTACTTAATTTTTGGCTGCGTTGGGTCTTTGCTGCTGTACGCGGGTTTTGTCTAGTTGCTGCAAGCAGGGGCTACTCTTTGTTGGCGGTGCATGGGCTTCTCATTGCGGTGGCTTCTCTTGTTGTGGAGCACGGGCTCTAGGCACGTGGGCTTCAGTAGTTGTGGCACGTGGGCTCAGTAGTTGTGGCTTGCAGGCTCCAGAGCACAGGCTCAGTAGTTGTGGCACACAGGCTTAGTTACTCCGCTGATGTGGGATCTTCCTGGACCAGGGCTCGAACCTGTGTCCCCTGCAGTGGCAGGTGGATTCTTCACCACTGCACCACCAGGGAAGCCCTGACAGTAGACTTTTATCAGAAGTGTGACCAGATGTGTTTCTCTTGGCACATTATTATGCCAAGTTGAAGATCCAGCAGGAAATGGAAGTAATTAATCCTTTTCCACGTTTGAGCAATAATACTGATATTCTTGAAACCTCATGTTGGAAAGACAAAAATAATTTCCCACATTACATATTTTGGGGTATCCAAAATGAACTTAGTTCTGTGGATGTGAGCATGCATTGACCTGATGTTATCGGAGGAATGTTGTTTCACTGTTAAGAAGGGCTTATTATACATGAATGAGATGGCTCTATATCTAATATTTAAATAAACCAAAGTATCCATGTGACCCACAACTGGCAGGTTTTAAAAAACTAATATTTGACCTTATCTCTGATTATAAAAATTACACATTGGAATATAGAAATTTGGGGGGAAGTAAAAAGAAATATAAAGGAACAAATGAAGAAGCTACCTATAATTCCAGGACCTTGAGGCAGCTACTACTGACATTTGGAAGTAGTACTTCTAGTTAATCCTTTGAGGGGGAGAGAGTGATTTGTTTTGCATATATGATTCAATTTTATATGTTGCTATTTGTTAACATCAGGTCATGAGCAGTTTTGCATGCTATTAAAGTTTCTCTATGACCTTCAGGTTAAAGACAGCATAGTTTTTCATCAGTAACAGTGTGAGATAATACATATATTGGTCTCTGTCCCCAGTTCCTGGCACAGAGTTCCTAAAGCCCTTGTAACTTTCTAAGTGATAAGAGCATTAGGAGCGTCTTTTATTCTAATAAGGCACCTTGGAATTTTCAGCATCCCCCTGCCACACACACACACACACACACACACACACACACACACACACCCCTCTCTAGAGAGGGGAGATGGGCTGGAAATGAAGTTAATAATTGATTGTGCCTGCGAGAGGAAGCCTCCATAAAAATCCCACTAAGGGGTTTGGGGAGCTTCCAGGTTGGTGAACACATCCACATATCAGGAGGTTGGTGTGTCCCCAGCTCCATGGGGACAGAAGTGCCTCTGCTAAGGACCCTCCCAAGACCTCGCGTTATGTGTCTCTTCATCTGGTCGTTCATCTGTACCCTTTAATAAACTGGTTAACCTAAGTCAGTGTTTCCCTGAGTTCTGTGAGCTGCTGTAGCAAATTAATCAAACTAGAGGAGGGGGTTATGGGAACCTCTGATTTAGAGCCCATCAGCCAGAAGCACAGGTGATAACCTAGACTTGGGACTGGCCTCTCCAGTAGGGTGTAGTCTCAGAATTGAGTTAATTTGTAGGACACCAGCTGGTGTTGCAGAGAATTGCTTGGTGAGGGAAAATCCCCCGCACATTTGGTGACCAGAGGTGTCAGAAGTGAAGTGTTGTGTGTGAGTGGTAAAGCAGACACATGGGAGAGAAGACTGGGTTTTTCCCTCCTCACTCAGTTTCCTGCTTGTTGGCCAGTATCAGGGTCTCGCAAGACTGTTCCAGCCTGCTTCTCCATATCATGGGGGCCTGAGTGTAAATCAGGTTCCTGTCCTGAGCACACCTGAGAGGGGGCCTTGTGCCTCTGCTGCTCTCCAGTTGCAGCATGCACAGTTTGTTACTTTCTAACATTTCTAAAGTCAGATAGCCAGAGATGGCATGTCATATTTAATTGCTAGCATTGTTACTTTCATAAAGGAGAGACATAAAATGATGGTACATAAAATAATTGTGTGTCTTACAATCTAGAATATCTTAGAGTCAATGAAATAGCCTGTCTTCTTCCCTCCTTTTTAGGACAGGCTAATCACCCCTCCATCATTCTGACTGGTTCCCCTGCTTATTGATCTATTTGGTTTATTTCCACCTCCCCTTATTGATGCCAAAGGCTTCTCTTGAGCCTTAGTCCATCTGGCTGTGGTCTGGATATTTGTTTCTTATTATTATCTTTTCTTAGGCTTTATCTTGCCCTTTACCTTTATCTAACCTACGTGTACCCTCTCTGTAGGCATGGATCTTCCAGGTTGTTGATTCCACCCATCTTGGGTTTAATGCCATTTCACCCTCCTCTGGTTGGCTAAAAGGATATTCTGGTTTTAGCCACTTTTGAAATCAGACCAAGACTGCTGACCTTGATCTCTCCCATGGTGTTTTCCAAAGCCAGTGCCTACGAAGTGTTTGGCTACCCCCAGCCCCAGGAAATTCCCTAGTAAATAGATTTTCTCCAGACCTGACTTCTGCCTAAGCTTTTTAAGGAAAGATGAACGTGTTGCATCTTAGGTTCATGTTGAGACATTAAGTGATGTCTAGTAGATCATTGCTTACATGACTTAGGGACTCAGAGGAATGTTGGAGTGTGAATATATAGATTTAGAAGTCATCTCTGTAGCAGTAGATTGCAGGTGAAGGCAAGAAAGTGGATGGAATTATCCAAGAAGTGTCTAAAGAGGGCCAAAGAAGGAAGCTTAGGGAAGACAACTTTTCAAGCTTTCAAGATGAAGAGTGTATATAGAGAGTGACTCTGGGAAGAATTTGATAATGATGTTGGTACAATCCCATGCAAGTATTGTGTATTACATACAATTCAAAGAAACAATGAGTTTTCATGAAGATATTGAGGGAAGGTTAAGGGGTGATGAAAAAGAAACTTGGTTTACCAGTTAGCCTCTAATGACTGTGTCAAAAAAGTAGAATATAGTGTTTTGCATAGAAACCGTTGTGTAGTGGGTCGAATGGAAGGATGGAAGTGGGGAGAGTGAACAAAAGATATCAATGTAATGAATATTAACCTTTTGAACCCAGAGCAATAATATTGTTTAAAGAAGAAATTAAAGACATTTCCTTTTATGAGGTTAAACATTAGATAACCATATCGGCTAAAAACAAATTAGAAAATAAATATTCCCATAATGAAGAAAATAAGATGACTTATACGCTACCAGAATTCAAAGGTAAAAATACTATTACTATAGTGCTGTTTTTCTTCCAGAGTTTAATTTATGTGTATGTGTGTGTGTATTTTACTTATAAAATGAGATCATTACATATTTTTACAACTGTACTTTTTATTTAAAATATCATGAACAGCTCTATCAACTTCTGTCACCATACATTATTTTGCCCATTCTTGAACTTTTACATTTATTTATTTTATTTAGTTTTTATTTTTTTGTGGTACGCGGGCCTCTCACTGTTGTGGCCTCTCCCGTTGTGGAGCACAGGCTCCAGGCGCGCAGGCTCAGCGGCATGGCTCACGGGCCCAGCCGCTCCGCGGCATGTGGGATCTTCCCGGACCGGGGCACGAACCCGTGTCCCCTGCATCGGCAGGCGGAATCTCAACCACTGCGCCACCAGGGAAGCCCCTTACATTTATTTTTGATTTGACTGTTTTTGAACTTTATACGAATAGAACCATTTATTATGTATTCCTTTGTGTCTGATTTTTTTTTTTTGCTCAGTACCCTGTTTGAGATTTCTCCATGACGTTATATGCAACAATTCATTCATTTTTACTGCTATATAGTATATGACTATACAACAAACTATTCAGTATTTCTACCATTGGTGGACATTTGAATTGTTTTATGTTTTTCACTATTATGAATAATTTTTATGGACATTCTTGTAGATATATAAATATACCTGCATTTCTCTTGGGTAAATATGTAGAGCGGAATTGTTAGATTACAGGGTAAGTGTACATCCCACTTTAGTAGACACTACCAGTTTTCCAAAGTAATTGTACTGATTTATATTTCTCCCAGCGGTGTGTGAGAAGGCCAGTTGTTCTACATTCTCTGACCTCCCTCCCACTTTAAAATTTAGCCATCTTCATTGTTGTTTAGTGATATTTCACTGTAGTTTTAGGTTGCATTTCCCCAGTGAATACCTTTCAATTTGAATACTTTTACAGATGCTGATTGGCCATTTGGCTATCCTTTTTATGTGAATTATGTGTTCAATTCTTTTGTTCCTTATTTATTTGGATTACTGTCGATTTTTTATTGACTTGTAGATGTTCTAAAATATATTCTGGATACAAGAGCTTTGTCAGGTACATGTTTTCAAGATACCTTCTAGTCTGTCTTTCCCTTTTTACTCTTAATGATATATTTTGATAAACAGAAGTTCTTAATTTTAACAAAGCCCAATTTATTAATTTGTTGAAGTTTTATGGTTAGTGCTTTTCATGTCCTGTTTATGAAATCTTTGTCTACCCCAAGGTCATGAAGATATTTTCTTATTTTTTTTTTGTGAAAGCTTTATTTTTCTTTCACATTTGGGACTATGAATCATCTCAAATTAATTTTTTTAGGGTAATTTGAGGAGGGTTTATTTAGTAAGGCCTTAATTATAAAAGTGTGTGGAAGGAATAGAGGAACCATTGGAATTGTGCCAAGGATCCTGGGGCCAGCAGCACCAGAGTATTACCATCTGCACAGGTGTCCAACAACAGGGGGATTGATTGCTAATATGAGTGGCTGACACTTACCAAATATTGGGTGGAGAGAGCTTTAAGCTTCCCCTTGTCCGTTTTTGCATTCTGATAGAAGTTTAGGGCATATTTCTGGACAAAGCTCTTAGGGGATACAGTTTTGGTAAGAGGGAGCAAAGAGTTAATTCAAAACTCTTGTTCATGCTTTTGCCCATAGGTAGATGAGGATTAGGTAGGCTGGGAGCTGGTCCTTCTTGAGGGGATTCTCTGACCTGGGGAGGCCTAGCTAGACCAAAGTACAGCCCAAAGGAAGGAGTAAGTGGTTTGGGGCAATTCTGCTGAGGGTCTGAAGGACAAAGTCTTGTCTTGGGGATACCTTTTTCTTTTTTTTAAGGAAAAAAAATTTTTTTCAATTTTATTGAGAAATAATTGACATATATCACTGTATCAGTTTAAGGCCTGTAGCTTGATTGTTTGGGTTACATATATTGTGAAATGTTTGCCACATCCATCTTTTTATGTTTTTATGATGTTAATTATCATTCTTTTGCTTCCACTCAGAGAACTGGCCTTTTAGCATTTCTTGTAAGGCGGGTCTGGTGGTGATAAACTCCCCCAGGTTTTGTTTGTTTGGGAAAATCTTTCTCTCTTTCTGTGTCTGAAGGACGGCCTTACGGGGTATAGAATTCTTGGTTGACAGTTATTTTCTTTCAGTATTTTGAATATGACAGCTCATTCTCTCCTGGCCTGAAAAGTTTCTGTTGCAAAATTCACTGATTGTTTCATGGGAGTTCCCTTGTGAGTTCTCTTTTTTCTCTCACCACTCTTAAAATTCTTTCTTTGACTTTTGGCAATTTAATTATAATGTGTCTGGGTGTGATCCTGTTCAATTCAACCTGTTTGGGTCCTTTGGGCCTCATGGATCTGGATGTCCGTTTCTCTCCCGAGGTTAGGAAGTTTTCAGCCATTATTGCTTTAAATACACTTTCTGTTCCTCTATCTTTCTCTTGTCTTTATGGAATTCCCATAATGCGAATATTGTTTATTTTCATGGTATCCCATAATTCCTGTAGGCTTCCTTCAATTTTTCATTTTTTTCCCCGTTTTGTTCCTTTGACAGTTTCCAATGTTCTGTCCTCCAAGTTGCTTATTATTTTGTTTTGTTTTCTTTTTTAAATGTGCGGTGAGTCTAATTTTGAAACTCTTTATTGAATTCTTTCGTTCAGTTACTCTATTTTTCAGTTCTAGGATTTCTGTTTGGGTTTCTTTGATGGTTACTGTTTCCTTGTTGAACTTCTCATTTTGTCCATGCATTGTTTTCTTAATTTTGTTTAGTTGTCTTTCTGTGTTTTCTTGTAGTTCTTGTAGTTAAGAGGATTATTCTGAATTCTTTGTGTGATAGTTCATCAGTCTCCATTTCTTTAGAGTCAGTTGTTGGAGCTATTAGTTTCTTTTGGTGGTTTCATATTTACTGACTTTTGACGATCCTTGCTTCCTTACATATTTTTCTGTGCATTTGAGTAATTGGGCTCTTCTTCCAGACTTCACAGGTTTGCTTTGGCAGAGACAGTTCTTCACCAGGCAGCTCAGTTTGGGTTTCTGGGTGTATCTTCTAGTAATGTCCTTGGGCAGCTGGGGCCTGCTATTCTGGTCTGTTTTGGGTGAGGCACTTGTTTGAGCTCTGAGAATGGGGATGGGGCAGAGTGCCACTGCCTGAGAAGTTTGTATAGGGCTGCTGGCTTGGTTCCCCACACAAGTGAGGCTGGAGGAGGGGCTCCATGCTTGCCTGGATCCTCTGATCAGGCTTACTCAATGGTCCTGACTGTGTACTATATTCTGTAGTAGATGGGGGCTGTGAATTAGCTTCCCTGCCCTGGCAGGCCAGCCAGATGGGATCCAGGTCCCGTATAGCTGGTTGTTTGGGGGCCTGAATCAGGCCAGAGTGTGCACTGAATTTCCTGGTCAGGAAAGGCCATCGGTTTTGTTCTGCAGGTCAGGGAGGCATGGGCTGTGCTCTCTGTTCAGTGCCGCTGTACATAGGGCCATTGAATGGGCTGTGCAGCTTGCCCTGCGCTCTGGTCAGACTCCCTGGTTGGACAGGCTGAAGGCTGTATTCAGCAATAAGTGGGCCTGTGAATTAGATTCCCAGCCTGGGTGCAGCGGGAGAAGAAGCTCTAAAACTGGTAAAGCTTTTTGTTTTCACACCCCAGGTTTCCTGACTGAGCAGGGCCATTGGCTTTGGTCTGCAGGCTCTCGGCTCTGCCTGCCCACCTCTCTGCTGGAGTCCTTCTGGACTGCACAGCTTCCAGGTGTTGTCACCAGCCCTTCTGGTCACATGAGTCTGGAGGACACTGTCCCCAGTGGATGGGATTGTGATTCAGCTCCTCGCTTGGGCACAGGCAAACTGGGCTCTAGGGCGGCAAAACTCCTTGTTTGAGGATCCGAATCAGGCAGATCTGCCCTCCCCCAAGTTCCTTGGTCAGAGCGCACCCTGGGTGCTCTGCAGGTGAGCAGAGCCGCTGGTTGGGGTCACTGCCTGGACACTGCAGGTATGAAGTCAGTCTCCCAAGATCCACATGCTGGTTGTGGCAGGCCCCTCCCCGCTTCTCTGTGACAGTCAGATTCTGAGTGTTTGCGCCCGAAGATTCCCTGCAGTCCCCTTGGTGCAGTGTCAGAATAAGGGCTCCCACAAAGCGACCCATTTTGCTGGGGGCAGGGAGGATGCTGCCTGTCCCCGCTGGGTTCTCTTCCTATTGGAGGAACTGGAGACTTAGGAGACCCCTCTGTGTGCTGCTGCACTACCCTGGGGTAGGGGCAGTGTGGTCAACGTGCAGCCCCTTCTCTTACCTTCTATCGCAGTCTGTCTTGGTCTCTGTGGTGCAGGGGGTGCTTCAGCCTCACCCCCGTGTTCTAGAATTCTCTCAGTGGTGTCTTGTTTTTGAGTAGTTGTTAGTAGTTCTTCTTTTTTTTTATTTTTTTATTTTTGATTTTATATAAAAACATTTGTTTTTGTTATTGTATCTATGGTGATGTGGCTTTTATCTTAAACAGGGTCTGCTGATAGATGCATTATTGTGGCAAGTAGTTCTAGGACTGGAATAAATGATAACATAGGATATCTCATCTTATGTTTGGTACACTATTCTTTTGTCGTAAAAGAATAAGAAGGTTTTGGTACTAAATGGGAGCTCATTCAAATCTTAACTCCTTGTTTCTACTATGGTTTTCTCAATGTATAAGGAAGGAACTCCCACCACTCCCCTTACCCCCCCCAAAAAAAGCTTTATTCTACCATAGATAAGAAAGATAAGAATTATGTAATCAGCAGAAGAGAATCATTTTCAATATGCAGACTAAATTCTACAAAGATTATTATGTACACATCAAATATTTTAGCTCATCATTGATCAGAAAGGTTAACATACCATGGTATCTGAATTGGAGTCTGTTCGTCTTCAATAGGCTCTTCGTCTGATGAGTCAAACTCACTTGTTTGCACTGAACTAGGCTTCAAAAGAAATCAGTTATGTTAAATAACTTTAAAGAATATTTACATATAGTTTTAGTATAGCTGATCCTTGCTTAAAGACAAACTGATGCATATTTGCAATTCACTCAAACCTGGAATATCAGAGAGATCAGCGATATCAATAATAAGCTATTGCTGTTTACTGTCCTATTAATAATTACAGCCCCATGTAGTGGAAAGAGTGTTGGATTGGGAACCAAGAAACCTGTCTTCTGGTCCTGGCTCTGCCACTTACTGTATAAACTTGGACAAGCGATGTCAGTTTCTACTGGATCTCAGTTTTCCAAAACTATAAAGTGAGATTTATTCATTCATTCATTCACAAACATTTCTTGGACACCTTCATTTGCCAAGCTCTGGAGATGCAAAGATCCATAAAATAAACAGCCTGCCTTCAGTATAATTGGAGAGACAATGTGTAAATAGATTCAAAAAAGTTAGAAGTGCTAAAATGGCACTATGCCCTTCAGAGCAGACAAGGGAGTGACTGACTGCTTAGGCAGCTGGAGAAAGCTTCACAGAGGAGAGATCCATTAGTTGGGTTTTGATGGATGAGCAGGAGGTTTTTAAGCAGATAGAGAAGTTAAGGCAATTAAGGCAAAAAGAGAAAGGGCTTTGTACAGTATATTCCCTTGGTGTCCGCGGGGGGTGGGGGGGATTGGTTGGTTCCAGGACCTCTCCCCCAACCGCGGGTTCCAAAATTCCCAGATGCTCAACTCCCTTACATAAAACGGACCAACATGGGACAGTTGGTCCTCTGCATCCACGGACACCGAGAGCTGACTGTATCCAGGAACTGTGACATCAGAGCAGAGAAGAGGAAGCTAAAGAAGTAGTTTTCTCTACCCCATTTCTCAATAAATAACCCCCAAACAGCCTAGCAATTTGGTTGGTGGGTGGGTGGGAGTACAGGTGGAATAACATGTCCCTAACTTTGTGAATCACTGGACTAGAGAGACTGAGATGAACTTTGTGTGCTGATCTAAGGAGTTGAAAATCACGTGGGAAGCATTTCTACATGGAAGATGTGTTATAGGACCAATAAAAAACACACCTTTCTTCTACTTCCTAGTTGGAACCAACTGACGGATGAGACACTGGAGAGGCAAATGGAGATCAATATATCAGTTTTATTACTGACTGTCAGGTGGAGGATGGAGGATGTGGCTTTAAAGCTGAGGTCAAGTGGGCTTGTCAATTCTTCACTCCAGAATTGGACTTATCCACCCAGGCACAGGCAGTGATGGACAACCCGTAGCTCCCCTGTGGCAGAGAGCACCCCAGATAGTACTCTCTGCAAAGAGAAGGGAAGGAACACAGCTACTTGTGTTCAGTTCCTCCCAAACTCAGGGATCAGATCACTCACTCTTCCCCTTCTGGGGACAAGTGTAGAAAAGAGGCCAGGAGTGAAGGAGAGCTGATGTCCCTCCACATGGAAATATGGGGATTAGCAAGTGTAACTGCCTAATGTCTTTTCTAGCTCTGAAGCTATATTCTATTCTATAATGGTCTTATTTGTAACTACCAGATCACTTTACAGAGCCAATTTAGGCCATGGATTTGAGTTGCTTTGGATCTATCCGTATTATTATTATCAACTCAACTCAAATGGAGCCCCTTCAACAGGTTGTTAGCTCTGTCGGTAGGTGATGTGAGTCAGGTGGGGCTTCAGATCCTTAAGCCTGTTTTTTCTTTCTTTAAGGCAGTTTTGATGATTCAAGAGTTTGTTTGTGTGGCCCATTCACTCAGGCTCTCCCAGCCAGCTTTACAAATCCTAACAGAGTTGGATGTTTCCGCTTCCCCAAGCCCAGAGATTCTTAACTCCAGGGAAAGGGACGCAGTGCCAGGTGGCCCCGTGGAATGGTGGCCGTGGTGACACACCCACAAGCTGGAGGGGTGTTAATCATCTTCCAGGAAGTTTTCCCCGTCCGCGGAGAGGACTGCTCCCCAGGGGGCCCAGGGCATCCCAGGATATGCTTTGGGGCTGGGGTATCAGGCTGAATGATGCACGGAGACACTTAAGCTCTCTATGCCTCAGTTCCTTCGTAAAAGGGGGCTCAGCCCTCTCTGGCAGGGCTGTCGTGAGGCTTAGGAGACCCTGCATGCGACAGCTCACAGCCCACAACAGGCGCACAGCGAATGTCTGTCTTCCCCTCGCCCGCCTCCGACACTATTCCTTCGCTGCCATCCTTCTTGCAGGTTCCGGGAAGCGCCACCTCCCCTTCCCTGGACGGTTACTGCGCGAGTCGTGTTGCGACCAGGCTGGGGCTGTCCCCGGGCTCAATAAGTCGCATCGGGGCCGCTCCCATCCCTGCGGCTCCGTTCCTCCAATCCCCGTCCCCACTCACCGGCTTCATAGCTGGCCGCCAGACAACCAGACCGGCCTCCTCCTACCTCGGGCAGCACCAGTGTCTCCGTTAGTAGTTCTTCTGAGAGGGAGTGAAGTCAGGAACAACCTCTGTTGCCCTCTTGGTGGTGTCACCCTCAGATACATTTTTATATATGGTATAACGTAGCAAGTCAAGGTTAATTTAAACTTTTGAAATCAGGTACTCTAAGTCTTCCAGCTTTTTCCTTCAAGATCTAGTCGTCTTTCTCTTTGTGAATTCTGCCTTTGGTGATGTGTTTGAGAAGTCCTCACCCACCTCTCCTGGGTTATAAGAATATTTATGCATATTTTCCTGTTCTTTCATGGCCTAATTTTAAAAAACTTGACTCTTTAATCCAACTGGGATACAATTTTGTATTCACTTTTATTTAGTTATCCAGGATCATTTATTGAATAATTCATCCTTTATGCATTGATGTGATAAGCTTATTGTATACTGAAACTTATATCAGTGCCAGTTCATTCCAAGGAGATGCTGTATGTGTTGATTTTGACCTTTTTTTCCATTAACAGTGTGTCACAGACATTTTTGCACAGTAGTACATGTAACACTTGAGCACTGGTCTTATTGTCTGGGTACTATCTTATTCTGTGGGTCTGACAATTTAATTTGCAGGTCTTGTCTTTGGTGGCTTTCCCTTTCTCTCTCCTCCTCCTCCTCCCCCCGTAGTCTGTCTCCAGCACTTATGCGCCAGCGGTGCCTTGTGCTATCTTGTAACACGCCCTCATAGTGCTTACCACGGGGGGTTGTGATTGCTCAGTTAATTGTCTTTCTTCTTGCAAACTGAAAGGTCCCAGAGAGAAGGCACAGTGTATGTCATGTCATTTTTGCTCTCCCAGCTCTTATCACAGTGTGACACACAGTAGCCACATGATAAATGTTTGGTGAATGAGCCAGTTAGATTTATCTCCTTTCCTTTTGATGTATATTTCATCGTTAACCAACAGTCTGTCTTGTGTAGCAGTTAAGAGCTTGGGATTCTTAAATAAGACTGCTCATGTTGGAGTCCTGTCTCTACCACTTCCTGGCTAATATTGGTCAAGAGACTCAGTTTTCTCATCTGTAAGATGGGGTTAATAGCAGTGCTGACCTCGTAAGGTCTAGATAGAAACATCTAAAACCATCATGGGCTGCTTGTGTTTATGTTTTAAAGTATAATGCCCTCTATCCCCAATTTTGTAGGTATGATTAAATATTTTGGAGATGTAAAAAATAGAGTAAATAAGATGGTAAATACCAATATAACTACCATCTAGCTTAAGGAATAAAACATTATAAATTCAGTTGCAGTCCCTATGAACCTCTTTTCTTTCATATTTCCTTTCCTTCCCTCTATTTCAGAGATAATCTGTGTCCTGTATTTGGTGTTTATCATGCTATTTTTATACTTCACTCTATATTTACAGCTTTGTAAACAACAGAGCTGTTTTTCATATTTTAAAACCGTATATAATAGTATCATCATAGCATTCTGCAAGTTCTTCTTGTTTTGAGCATTAGAAAAAATCATATTTACCATTTTAACTATTTTTACATGTATAGTTCAGTGGTATTAAGAACGTTCACATTGTTGTTGAACCATCACCACAGTCCGTTTCCAGAGTTTTTTATCTTCCCAAACTGAAACTACACATCCGTTAAGCAATAACTCCCCATTCCCTGCCCCCCCCACCGCCTTTTTTATTGTTTATTTGTTTAATATTATATTTGTGGATTTACTCATGCTGATACATTTAGCTTTTGAGACACTGTAACTGCTCTATAAGCATTCCATCTTATAAATATTCTACAATGTATTATTCATTCTCCTGTGGATGGGCATTTGAGTTTTTCTGAAGTTTTCAACTCTGCAGTGAACATTACTGAAAGTTTTCTTTGTATACACATGCAGTAGTTTCTTTAGGGTCCATACCTAGGAGTGAAAATTGCTGGATTGTAGGATATACACATCTTCCATTTAACTAGATTTTTTCAAAGTACTCAGGAGAGTGGCTTTGGAGACTAGTGTATTCGAGTTTCCATTTTCTGTCCTCACAAATACGTGGTATTGTCAGCTTTTAAGATATATACATCTTCCATTTAACTAGATTTTTTTCAAAGTACTCAGCTTTTTAACATTTTTAAGTTTGAATGTATTGTCATGCTTTTTTAAGTTTTGCCAGTCTGATGAATATGACTTGGTATCCATCAGGAGTTGTGGTTTTTATTTTACGTTCCTCTATTTAGTGGGGTGAATATCTGTGGGATGTCCTCCACCACCTGCAGGCTTGGCTGTAACCCTGGTCACCTTGCACCTGGCAGAGCGCTCTCCGGTGGGCCATTGCTGCAGCACGTGTTCAAGGTGGTAAAGTGTGGAAGATGTTATTAGTTGGATAGTCCGATGCTCTTGCTATAGTGAACTCCTTCACCGGCAAGAGTCCATCCTGATTCTCAGCATCGATAGTACTACCTAGACAGTACACACGTGGCCTACTGCGCGCTGGGCCACAAGACCTGTGTTTGAACTCTGGGTCCACCCCTCAGAGCTTTGTGATCTTAGGCGCAGCATCCCTGTGCTTCAGTTCCTTTATCTGTAAGATGGGGGTAAAGGAGCACTTGCCTCATAGGCTTGTTTTGAGGATTAAATGAATTACTGTGGAAAGTGCTTACTGGAATGGCCTATAAAACAGAGTAAGACTTAGTAAATGAAAACTTACTTATAAGCCTCCAAGATGGTTTAGTGAGAATTTATAATCTGTCATGTTGAGGACTTTATGTCCTCAGTTTTTAAAGTATATATTCTTTTAAATAAAAATTATTCAGCTGACTTAAATTTATATCTGTTTTGAGTATGTACATTTTAAAGTATTCTGAGTTTACCTGGTCTCTGCTTTGAATGTTTATTCTCAAGACCAGAAATTGTTTGTTTGTTTATTTTAACTCTGTAACTCTCTCTAAGCAGGAGAACTTCCCTGCAGAAGGGAGGTTCTGAAAATAATTTTGATACAAATATCTGTAGTACATCATCTTCCCTGTTGCCTTACTTCATATGTATTTATCTGTGGATCATTTTTTATCTTGAATTTTAAAATGGAACAAATATTGGTAATACTTGAAGCAAGTATATATAGACACATGCATACACATATGTGTATACATGTGTGTGCATATATATTTTGGTGGCATCTCCATATTTATTTACATATATGTATAAAGTATGTATATATAAAATATATATTTTTTGCAGTAGCTTCAAATAAAAAAATGTAAGTTGCCAAACACTGGAAACTGTAATGATCACCATATGAAAAAAATTGTTTCCCTCTTAGACTTATCTTCATGAATCATCATTTTGCTTCATGATCTGTTAATGTTAGAGTGATAAGATCCCTTGATTTTGCCTGTAGACCTCATAAAAATACTAGTCAAGCGTCTTGTTTCTTTCCTTAAATATTTCTCAGTTGTATAATGGTGTATTTTGGGACAAGGATAGTTCTGAAAAAAAGATTTTTAAATGAAGTCTTAAAATAAAGGTAATAAAGTGAATAGAGTTAGGAAAGTTTAAAAAGTACTGAATTTAATGAAAATGCTACTACCAATCATTAAGAAAAAGACCAATAAAACAATAGAAAAATAAGCCAAAGATAAAAACCCTTAATGGAACATGAAATGCAAATGGCTTTTAAATACAAATAAAAATAACAGTAAGGAAAAAAGTACTCTCATATATTTCTGGTGAGAGTACAAATTGGTACAATCTCACCTTTGAAGGACACTTTTTTTAAAAAAAATATTTTCACTTAAAAAGAAATTAATTATTTATTTGGCTGTGTTGGGCCTTCGTTGCTGCGCACGGGCTTTCTCTAGTTGTGGCGAGTGGGGGCTACTCTTTGTTGCGGTGCGCGGGCTTCTCATTGCGGTGGCTTCTCTTGTTGTGGAGCATGGGCTCTAGGTGCATGGGCTTCAGTAGTTGTGACATGCGGGCTCAGTAGTTGTGGCTTGTGGGCTCTAGAGCGCAGGCTTAGTAGTTGTGGCGCATGGCCTTTGTTGCTCCGCGGCATATGGGATCTTCCTGGAGCAGGGCTCGAACCCGTGTCCCCTGCATTGGCAGGCAGATTCTTAACCACTGCGCCACCAGGGAAGTCCCTTAAGGACACTTGTATGCTGTCTATTAAAATAAAAAGGGCGTGTGCCTTTTGAATGAGCAGTTCACATCAAGTAATTTACCCTGAGACATACTTCCATCCACATGAAGTAAAATGTATAGAAGATTATTCATTGTGACATTACTTATAATAACAAAAGATTGGAAGCAAACTAAATATCCATCAGTAGAGAACCAATTAAATAAATTACGATATGCACCTATACATTTGAATTCTTTTTGACTTGAGCGTCTGGAGGTAGAGGGAGCTCTTTGGCTGTTTTCCTCTTTGCACCTTTTCAGAGTGTTACTTATTTTCAAAAAGGATAACCATCAAGGAGCTGCCCCAAGAAGATAATTTTTTCTAGGGAAGAGAATTTTAAAAACTTTTATGTTCTTCTTCTTTCTAGTAGTAACAGACGTTATTGAAACTTGAGTAAAGCAGAGATGGTGGGATAGAAGCTAAAAAGCCCCTAGCAGAGAGCAGAAATTTGATGGATGTCAGATCATAGTGGGTTATAGAGAGTGGGTATTTTAATTGTCTCATGTACAAACATTTTCATTTTGAGCTCTTATTTCATTAACATTACACATATTTGTTTTTCCTAACTATTCTAACCAACACGTAATGTAATTTCCCAAGAGTTAACACTAGTAATTAGTCATCTTAAACATGTTATTTGATCACCATTTGATACAATGTTTAATAAAAAACATTGAGTTCTTGGGACTTCCCTGGTGGTACAGTGGTTAGGACTCGGCGCTTCCACTGCACGGGGCACGGGTTCGATCCCTGGTTGGGGAACTAAGATCCCACGTGCCAACGTGGCCCTCCCCCCCAAAAAAATTTTATACTCCATCTCCTGTTGTTTTTGTTTGTTTTCCACCCATTAGAAGCTTTCAGGCAGTGATTTTTTTCTGTAGTTAGTGTTTAGTCAAAGTATTTGATTGGAACCTCATGGGGGTCTTTATAGTCCTTGGAAAGTGAGCATAGTGGAGGTATGTGACTCCATCATGGCACCATACCAGCTTCGTGACCTCGGCAAAACTACTGATCTCTGTAACCTTTGTTTTCTCACCAGTTAAGCGGGATTAGAGTATTGATAGTTCATGACTCACCAGATTGTGTTGAGGGGTTAAATGATATAACACAAGTAAAACTCTTAGTACATTGCTTGGGGCATGGGTTCAATAGTGTTAGTGCTATAAATTGTTAAAAAAATTAGTTCTGATCTAAGTAGTGATCATTTGCCTCTTAAAATAATTTTTGGTTACAAATGATTCTCAACACTTTGGAGACTGTTTTTACTGCATTCATTTCAGCCACCTCTTACTTTGAGCTTACTATATTTCAAGTCCTGTGCTAGGCCCTGGATATAATTATATCTAGGATGTGGCCTGAGCCGTAGAAGAGTTGCAGTGTCCTGGGGACAAATACAGGCATACCTCACTTCACTGCACTTCGCTTTATTGTGCTTCGCAGATATTGTGTTTTTCACAGATTGAAGGTTTGTGGCAACCGTGTGTCGAGCAAGTCTTAATTGGCACTATTTTTCCAACAGCCTTTGCTCACTTTGTGTTTCTTTGTCACGTTTTGGTAATTCTGGCACTATTTCATACTTTTTCATTACAATTATATTTGTTATGGTGTCTGTGATCAGTAATCTTTGTTACTACTACAACTAGCTGAAAGCTCAGATGACAGTTAGCATTTTTTAACAATAAAGTATTTCTTAAGTTAAGGTATGCACATTTTTTGAGACATAATGCTACCACATTTAATAGACTAAAGTAGAGTGTAAGCATAACTTTTATATGCACTGAGAAACCAAAATTGCAGTGGTCTGGAACTAATAAGCCTGCGGTATCTCTGAGGTCTGCCTATAGGCAGATAAACAGACAGTTTCAGCACATGGAGACAAGTGCTGGGGAAGGAGCACGCACACGGTCAGGAGAGACACTGGGATCAGAGTTGGGAAGGATCTGTATTACTCAAAAAATAAGATGTAGTCCTAAAGAGCCAGCTCTCCACAGGTTAATAATGCCTAGCACACCAACAGAGTTTTTAAAAATCTGTTAAATAATTCTGTGGTTCTAAAAACATTCAATTAGTCATTTAACTGAAGCTGGAAAAGTATATACTAATTACTTTTTTTGACTTATATTGCACAAAAACATTAATAATAGTTGTATAACTGTGAAGTCATGGGTGACATTTAACATGTTTTCCAGGTTTTTTAAAAAATAAACAAAATCTATGATAATATCAGAGAGGAACAATTTATATTTTATCTTTAAAATTTTCTGTAATTTTATATAGGTCATTAATGTAGCAGTGGCTAATTTATCCAGTAGACGTTTCTAGATCCTGATGGCCTAAGCCAAGTACACAGAGTAGTATTCATTTCGGGTGGATGACTTTCAGGGTCAAAACTTTCTTTCTATTTGCGAAAGTGTCTTTTACGTGAAGCTGGCTGTGTATTGAGGTCAGCCCTGAGGAGATTGTGGCTTGAATAGTAGTGAATGATACTGACACACTGCAGCTCAAAAAATGAGAAATGGTTTTAAAGATCTGGTTATCCACAAGTTAATAGGGTTTTATCTACCCTTTGACCTTCGATTCATGTTATCAGATCGGCTGAAGGATATAGCAAGAGACATCTCTTCCAAATACAGGCACACCCTACCGACCATCTCCCTGTCAGTTGTTGGTTTACACCTTTTTGTTTTTAATACCCAAACACATACAGCATAGAAGCCTTTCAGTACAGTGTTTTAAATTGATGTTTACAAGGGCAAAATTTCTACTTATTTTCCAAAACTGAATACAGCATTTAAAGCAAAACGATATGCAAGAAAAATCTTGAATGGCATTCCAAATACAATTGGTAGATCATCAGAGTCAGGTGTAGACGATTTGAAAAGCTCACCATGTCAACCGAGGGAGCTTTGCTTCTCCGTGGTGCCGGCATGGAGAGGCCACTTGCCTTTACTGAGCAGCTGCCATTAACCTTGTTTGTTTTCGGAGGTTAAGTCAGGAAGTAGTGTCTTATACATTTGGTAGCTAACGTAATAGTTGTTACATTTGTGAGCATCTTACCCTATTTTAGTTTCATTTTAAGCAAGTCTTTGGAGGCTTTGAGTTGATGTGTAACACATTTTAATTTTTCCCATTTAAAAGAATGGGAAATAGGCTTCACTTAGCATTTTTATGCATGCTGTTAGATTTCAGGAACAGATTACTACGCTTAGCTGGGAGATGCCTGTGTTACTGTAGTTTCATTATTTTTAATTATTTAGTGATTATGATGGCTCTTGAAATGTATTGGGTGTGTGTTTCCTATAGTCATTTTTCTCTGGATATCTTTCTGCTGCCCACTGTATTTTAAATTGCATTTTTCAGATTTATTCAGGGATGCGTGACTTATATTCTCTTTTGTTATCTTCATAGTTCTTGTTTAGGCATAAGTTTTGAGTTTTGGGTAACATAGCTGTAATCATACTATATGTATAACTTTGTCTCCTTTGCAACGTAAGTGTTTTTCCATGCTGTGATATAATCTTGCTCTACTATTCACTGATAATGATGGATTGCCTCCCTCTAATACTTAGCAGTCTTCCTTTGTATTTTTATTTTTATTATGATTCCCTCTTATGTGTGCATAAAATTTAATATACTCAATCATAAACAAATGTTTAAAAGATCTAAACTACACAAACTGCATTCATTCATTCAGCAAGTATAGATATTGCTAAATATTTGGTAAGGACTCTTCTAGCACTGCGAATCAGTAAATAAGGCACATAAGGCTCCTGTTCTCTGGTAGGAGAGACAGAAAACAAATAGATAAATAAAAATGTACCATTTATAGGCCACTGAACATAATGTGGTAAGACCAACAAAAGTTTAAGTAAACAGAGCCCAATCACTTGATAATTCAGAAGAGTAACTTGTAATTTTCATTAGGTAAAAGGAAATCAAAACTACAATTACAGATATTTGTAAAATAGTGGAAGTCAGAATACTGCATAACAATATCCAGAATTGAACCAAAGGGGAATTGTATCACGTAGGATTCAGATTAACTACACATAGAGACTCCCAAATAGTGAGTGGGATAATCAAGTTAGAAATGTTTTTCCTTCTGATGTCACAGAAGCCCAAATAAAGGTGAACCAATGACTGATATGGCGGCTGTGAGATAGTAGAAAATACATGTATTGGTTTCTGTCCCCAGTTCCTGGCACAGATCTCCTAAAACTTTTGTAATTTCCTAAGTTAAGAGTGTCTTTTGTTCTAATACTGTTTTTGACTCTGGTTCCTGACACGGAGTTCCTAAATCCCTTGGAATTTCCTGGGTGTCTTTTGTTCTAATGAGGTGACTCTTGGTGGCCTTGTGGATGGGAACTGGTCACTAGAAACACCAAGCCAAGCTTAGAAGCTTGGAACTTTCACCCTATACCCATATCCTGCAGGAAGGGGAGAGGGGCTGGAAATTGAGTTAATGATCAATCATGCCTGCATGATGAAGCCTCCATAAAAATCCCAGAGGCACAGCGTTCAGGGAGCTTCTGGGTTACTGAAAACACGGAGGTGCTGGGAGAGTGGTGCCTGGAGAGAGCGTAGAAGCTCCTTACCCCTTCCCACATACCTTGCCTGCTCTGCTATTCCATCTCTATGGTCATCCGTATTCTTTATCATATCCTTTTATAATAAACTGGTATATAGTAAGTAAACTGTTTTCCTTAATTCTGTGAACCGTTCTAGAAAATTAATTGCACGTGAGGAGGTCATGGGACTCGCCCATCAGAAGCACAGGTAACCACCTGAACTTGCAATTAGCATCTGAAGTGGGGGTGGGGCAGTCTGGAGGCACTGAGCCCTTCACTTTAGGGATCTGATGTTATCTCCAGGTAGGTAGTGTCAGAACTGAGTTGAATTGGAGGATACTCAGCCGGTGTCACATTCTTGCTTGGTGTGGGGAAAAAAACCCATACCTCTGGTGTCAGAAGTGTTGTGAATATGGTAGTAGTGGGAAAGTAAAGGAGAAACACAGGAGAGAGTGTGAGTTTTTTCTTTTCAGTATTTTCACAGTGTCATCAGAGACCCAGGTTCCTATCTGACATTCAACATAATGACTTTTATTCTGAAGTTTACTTCATGGTCCAGAATACTTGCTAGAGCTCCAGCCATCATGTTGGTATTCCAGCCTTCATTTTGAGCAGGCAGTACAAGGATAGGTATTAGAAGAGCACATCTTTTTCCTTCTAAGATAATTTGTATAACTCTTCCTTTTACATCTTTTTGGCCAGAACTTAGTCCCTTAGCCACATCTTGTGGAGGGAGGCTGAGAAATGTAATCTTCTAGCTGAGTATATTGTTGTCCCCAAATAGTTCAGACATTGTGCTTATAAGGAAGAAGGGGTGAATGGGTATTGGTAGGCGACTAGCAATCTATATCAATGAACTAAGCATTAAGTTCAAATGTTAAACAAGTAACAATAAAATAAGCCTATTAGGAAGAAGGAAGTAATCAAGATAAAAGAAGAAATCAATTAATTTGGATTAAAAACCCCCTAAATATAGGATGTATGGAAGGTTATTGATGCCCATCATCAAAGTAATCTCAGTGGTTTGGTGGAGATGGAAGGTGGATTGCACAGCATTTGTAAGGACAGAAAACAAACAACATCTTGGAAGGGAGACAGAAGGAGGATTTGGGGTTTGTTTGGGGTTGTTATTTATTCCTTGGTTTGAAGTGGAGGAGGCCGGAACACGAACATGTAGGTAGAAAGGAAGATGCAAGAGATAGTTGATCTTTATATACCTCTCAGAGAGAGGTATGTTTTATTTCGATTTTCTAGAATAATGGTTTTGTCAGTGTCTCAGGATTCTTGAGTTGTTGTGGTATATGTGTTATACTTACTCAGCACAGTGTTTTTAATAAGATTAAAAAAAAATTAGTCCCGGACAACGAGTTGGAACTGAGGTGCTTACCAAGGCTTATTTGCGAGGTAGGTATATCTGTGCTAGTGTCCACAGATCATGGATTTTCTTCTGGTAAAGGGCTGGGGGTGGGGAACACACCCAGGTGGTATGAACAGACATTTTCAAAAATGACCATCACTTTCAATTTGTTTTTAGTGATATTTGCTTTGACATTTCAAATAGCATTGAAGGAAAATTTTCATGTTTATTGAAAGTGGTTTGGGGTTACATGTGATTGAGATCTGCGGCCACAAATCAAGGAAGTCATCAGCCCCCCGTCACTGACAGACCAGTGGGCGTTTTCTCCTGCCACCTCATAGATGTCCTCCTCCTCCTCTTTAATATCTTCCAGATGGACTTATTCAAGGCCATTCATCTCAAAGCTTATTTTAAAATTTTAGCTTTGGTATTGCTATTTTGGACATTAGAATTGAACCTTTTTATGAGAATCATTGTGTTTGATTTATGAAAAGAGTGTGGAGAAAAAGGGTGTTAAAAAGAATGGTCGGAAGCTAATTTCTTTTGCTTATTGAACGCGGAAAGAAGGAAGCACTTTCTCAAATTGACATTTGAAGACCCTTTTTAGTGTATTTGGGAAATGAAGATAGTGGAAACCATGAGTTCTGTTTGACTTATGGCAATGTGAAGATAGCTTGCTCCTTTGACGTGGCCCAGAAGAAGGTAGTATGTGTGGCAGAAACTCATTGCCCACTTCACAGGAATCAAGAAATTATGCCATTAGTTCCTTCATAATCTGAGATACTGGATTGAAATCATATGTAGCCATTTGCACCTCCCCTTCATCCAGCCACACAGTTGGGGGAAAATGTGTTTTGCCTGTGACAAGTTAGAAATGTTCAAAATCATGTAAATAGAATTTGAGCAACCCTTGGAGTTTAATAACTTTATCTCTTCTAGTTTTTGAGTCTTTCTGATGACATGTCTTCTAGCTTTGGAGTTTGTGAAACAAACAAAAAACCCTGAAATCAAAAAACCCCTCTCTGCCTGTATTAAAAAACTCGAAGGGGATACGTCAGTCATCTTCCTCCTAACTCATGAACCGCATGCATCTCAAGATGTGGGGAGACCCTGTCCTGGTCCAGTGACTGAAGGAAGCTTCCATTTTATATTACCGTAAAGAACGTTTCTAGTTTTTTCCTGTTTCTGGTTCATGCTAGAAAATTATCTTCTTTTGACTATATGTACTTTGAAAATATCTGGTAGACACTGAAGACGCTGGAGAATCCTTCAGTTGTAGGTCTATTTGTATATTTATAACCAATTACAATTCAAGTGCATCTTCCCCAGGGGAAGGGCAGTGATTAGTTTTTACGCTCCTGATGGCCAGTTTCTGGGAGTGGTAGGATGTAGAGACTGAGGACGAGGATAGGAGAAAGGATGGAGACCATCTTAATTTCCAGAAGTTACTCCTCATAACCCCTAAGAGGGAAACAGGGTACACAAACCGCCTCCTGTGTTTTTAGATGGTTCCATTTAGTGGAGCTGCGTTTTGAACACAGTGGTTTCTTTACCGAAAGTAAAGATTATATCCTAAAAAAAAAAACCATGCAGTAGGAAAAGGCATGTTTGAAGAGTTTAGCACTTAAAGGAAAATTTAGATTGAAGTTGGGAATTACAGTGAAATCCCTTCTAAATACTATGTTCATTAAATAGGAGGACAAAGGAAATTGTACTGAATACAGAGAACATTAATAACATTTTACAAATCTTTAATTAGTATTGGGTACTATTCCGTTAGTTTCTACATCTCTGTACCTTGCCTGCAGTAACATTTCAGACTCCCCTACAGCAACCACATGACAATTGCAAATTTGTTTGTTTGTGCATAGTAAATGAAGCATTTTTTTTTCTTTCCTGTGTGACCCATGACTAAATTATTGACTTTTAGTTTTCACTGTAGTTCAAGAAATCAGAGAATTTGATGCTTAAAATTAAAAGCCTGTGGGGAGGGCTTCCCTGGTGGCGCAGTGGTTGGGGGTCCGCCTGCCGATGCAGGGGACGTGGGTTCGTGCCCCGGTCTCGGAAGATCCCACATGTCGCTGGGCGGCTGGGCCCGTGAGTCATGGCCGCTGGGCCTGCGCGTCCGGAGCCTGTGCTCCGCAACGGGAGAGGCCGCAGCAGTGAGAGGCCCACGTACCGCAAAAAAAAAAAAAAAAAAAAAAAGCCTGGGGATAAATTTTATTTAATCTATTTAGTTTATTATAGTTTAAAATGTTCTCCTTAACACAGAGTTAGCTACCTGTAGTGCCACCCAAGGTAACTAGACCGGACCTCACCAGAATATGGCACAATTAGAATTTCCTGCTTCCTGGTAGGTTCTAAGGTGCATTTTTATGGCCTGTGTTTGTTTGGTTTTTTTTTTTTTTTTTTTTTTTTTTTTTGCGGTACGCGGGCCTCTCACTGCTGCAGCCCCTCCCGCTGCGGAGCACAGGCTCCGGACGTGCAGGCTCAGCGGCCATGGCTCACGGGCCCAGCCGCTCCGCAGCATGTGGGATCTTCCTGGACCGGGGCACGAAGCCGTGTCCCCTGCATTGGCAGGCGGACTCTCAACCATTGCGCCACCAGGGGAGCCCTGTTTTGTCTTCTTAATGATTACTCATGACTATACTCCAAAAACCTCCACTGCTCTACCTTTTATTTTCTATCCTTTTTTGTCTCTCACTAATACCGAGATCTCTTTTCTCTAACATTTCCAAGAGTAGTGATTCAAAATCCCTGTCCATTCTCATTTAAATGTTCACAGCAAAGGCAAATATATACAGGAATAAATCTCCAAGTGGTAGGATTTTACAAACAAGGAACCAGTGATCGACTTACATACATCATGAAATGATCACCACAGTAAGTTTAGTGAACATCCGTTGTCTTATATAGATACAAAATTAAAGAAATAGAAGAAAAAATATTTTCTCCTTGTGATGAGACTCTTAGGATTTACTTACTTAACAACTTTCATATGTAACGTACAGCAGTGTTCATTATGTTCATAACATTTTACAAATCTTTAATTAGTATTGGGTACTATTCTGTTGGGAACAACTAAGTATTGGGTACAACTAAGGTTGTACCTTGCATCCCTAGTACTTATAACCGGAAGTTTGTGCTGTTTTGGTTCAACTGTTTTTTTCTTTTGAGATGTTTGTGATTTTCATTGACTTCCAAATGCTTTTTATTAAGGACTTAGGATCTCTTTCTGTATATATACAAATACACACATAAACATATATATGTATGTATCTATATTTTTCTAAGTATGGTACGAGACAGGGATTCTTTTTCCCCTTTATGGATTATTGATTGAGCCAGCATCATTGTTGAATAATTTATCCTTTACCCCATGATTTGTAATGACTGCCTGTTGTAATCAAGTTTTCCTGTATTCATGGATGTTGCTGAACTTTCTACTCTGTTATATTGATTAATTTTTCTGTCTTGCCCCATTACCATACTGAGTTACTACAGCTTTGTGATAAGATTGATATTTAGTACAAAAGACCCCTCCTTCTTCAAAATTGTCTTGCTTATTCTTAGCCCCTTAATACATTTTCATATTTATTTTGGGATCATTTTGTCAGTTTTCTCTCCCACACAGACACACACACACAGACATAACTTTGGGATATTGATTGGAATTGCATTGAATTTACAGTTTAATTTGGGGAAATTGCCATCTTTATGAAGCCATGTCTTTGGTTGAAAGTTGCTTGTTCTGTCACTTTAATTTTTTTTGACTGAAATTTATCTTCTAATTGTAGATTCTGTTGGCTGTCTTTGTGAAATGTTACATTTCCACACATCTCTTGGAATTGTTTGCAGGCTCTTCTTGAGTAGGTGGTTGTTTTTGCTCACATGTGCACTCTAACAGGCGGCTAGGTCCAATTCCTGGTCCCGAGGCTGTTTCATTGTATATTTTTAGCCAGGTTTATTTGATTTTCATTTTTCATTTCATCTATGTATCACTGCAGTGGGGATGGCTCAAGAGATGAGCTTAAGGTACCCCTTTGACTGTACATTCATTAATGTATGGTTTGGTAAATTATGCAAATCAGATAAGGATTTGGAATTAAAGGCTTAATTTTTGGCATTTTTGTGTCTGTATAGCAAGTACCGAACATCCTTCTTCTTCTTCCAGGCTCTTCTTCCTGTCATTCCAGATTCACTTTCTTATGAGTCAGACATGAGGTAAAGTGCTGTACACTCAGGCACATCTTGTCACTAACAGGCTTTCCAGGGAGGAAACTTTATAGGCTTACTTCAAGAACTGAGTCACCTTCTAATGAGTCTGGTTTTGCTTTTTGTGTGTGTGGGTTTTTTTTGTTTTTGTTTTTTTTTGCAGAGCCAAGCTTAGGCACAAGGAGGTTGTTAACAGTGGCTTACTGACAGCCTGAACGTCCCTTGACTACAAGGCATATGCATTTGGACAGTTGATCACCCAGGAAGGGAGCCTTTACTCTTTAATATTTGGGACTTGAACTTGTGAATTGTTACAAGTAATATTTCTGGAGAAATAGATCTATCAGATTTATTGATGTTAGAGTTGTGTGGTTTCTGGCTGCCCCGTTATCCCTTTCAAATTTACTTTGTCTCAGTGGTTTTGTAAGATGTGTTCTGGGTATATCAAGATGCCCTTCTCATAACATCTTCTGCACATTTTGTGTCCCAGTGTTTCTGTCTGTTTTTGTCTGCTGCAGGATGATGGAGAGATTGTTTCCTGAGGGAACTTTCCCAGAGATTTTACTTTTTTGTCAATATCCTTGGACTTCCAGGTCGATGTGCTGCTTAGGTGACTGCCATCCGTGTTTGCACCCTGGGGTAGGCTGTAACATAATCTTCTGCTTATTGATTTGTATGACATCATTCCTCTGACTTCTACTTACTCTTATGTAGATAGGCTACCTCTCTCATTTATCTTGTGTTGGTGGCCTTAGACTTCTCAGTTTAGATCTCCTACATGAAAAGTAGAGAAACCGGTCCTATGATTTTGTAGTCAAGCCTTTCTTCCTCTAGAAATCTTACCATTTATTTATGATCTTTTATTTATTTTGGTTTTGTCTTTAGCTCTTTACATTGTCTCCCTTATTAATCATCTTTTCTTTTTTTTCTTTGTTCTTATTTCTTTCCTTTTCCTTGCATTTCCATATTTAAAATTTCTGTGTTCATGGTTCTCAGGGTAATGGTCATTTTTACACTGTGAAAGCTGTCCTGTTCAGAATGCCAGTAGAACCTTACCTCTTCTATTCTCTCCCAACCTCCAAAGGATGGAGAAACACCGCTCCATATTACTCCTTTGCTTTTCTGACGTGTAAATACTGCTGGCTTTTTTTTTTTTATCCTGTAGTGGGGATTTTTTTTTTTTCCTGCTATTGAGTGTTTACTTACAGCTTGTCTTTATACAGCTGCCAGTGCTCTTAGCCTCTATTGTGTTCGCATTTTGCACTTCTCGGCTTCCTCTTCTTGTGGTTTTTCAATAGATGAACTTATAGTAGCCCTTTGACCATACGTCGATTATACAGTAGGCCCTCCATATCCACCAGTTCCGCATCCACAGATTCAACCAACCACGGATCGAAAATATTCGGAAAAAAAATTCCAGAGAGTTTCAAAAAGGAAAACTTAGGGCTTCCCTGGTGGCGCAGTGGTTGAGAGTCCGCCTGCCGATGCAGGGGACACGGGTTCGTGCCCCGGTCTGGGAAGATCCTACATGCCGCGGAGCGGCTGGGCCAGTGAGCCATGGCCGCTGAGCCTGCGCGTCTGGAGCCTGTGCTTGACGGGAGAGGCCACAACAGTGAGAGGCCCGCGTACTGCACACACAAAAAAGAAAACTTAAATTTGCCTTGGAAGGCAACTGTTTGCATAGCATTTATAGTTGTATTTACAAATATGTGTGATCTCACCCTCCTCCTACTCCTTCACACAAGCAACATCTTCTTGGATATTAACCATGTTACCAGGAGCATGTCAGGCCCTTCTTTTCTTTTTGCTATTGTGGGTAACATAGAGGTCCATGACTCTTCAAACACTGGCCACACTCTGTCTCATATTCAAGTTGATTTGCATGGTCTTCTGAGGTTCTGCTGAACCTAAGACAAATCTTTTTCTACTTCCTTTACCAGATTTCTGGTCTTTGAGCAGGAGAATTTTGTTTAAGGCATCTGTTTAAGCATAGTTGAGATCAGGCGTATCAAGAAACTGTTAAACTGATCCATTCTCATCTCAAGAGTCAGTACTATTAAAAAATGTGTGTGTGTGTGTGTGTGTGTGTGTGTGCGCGTGCACATGAGTACAGGTTTTCTGACCCCACAACTTTTCTTGTATTTCATTCCCAGCCTTTTGTGTTTCCTTTGTGTATATGTATTTATGTCATTAATACTATGGTATGTGTACAGTTTTGTTTTTAGCTTTTTAAAAATTCAATGCTATTACATAAAAATTACCCCTCATTATTAAACATTCTTCTAAAACAATTATTCTCAGTGGGAGCAAGGGTATAGAAAAAAACAGGTCTCCCACCGCCTTCCTTCCCCTTTCTGAGAATCACATCTGCATTGAGCTCTCCTATTGGTA
The DNA here is from genome assembly GCF_949774975.1 of Lagenorhynchus albirostris. Classification (NCBI taxonomy): domain Eukaryota; kingdom Metazoa; phylum Chordata; class Mammalia; order Artiodactyla; family Delphinidae; genus Lagenorhynchus; species Lagenorhynchus albirostris. The sequence goes on from NC_083109.1 coordinate 73,717,554, forward strand.
AGAATGTGTTTCTCCGCCATGTTGGAATTCATAACCGCTGTTCTGAAATAATCATCTTTAGTGTTAGTTAAATAGCTGTATCATAAATCATCTAGCTATTTCTTGGGATTGAACATATAGCTATTTCTTGGGATTGACATATTTATAATATCTCATTATTATAAATAAAGCTGGAATGAACATTCTTATTCATCAGTATTTGTCCACAAATTTTATCATTTCCAAAGGCTTAAAATCTTTAGAAATGCAATTATTGGATCAACATATTTGGATACTTTTCAGATTCTTTAATCATGTTGCCATGTAATTCCCAAAATGTTTGTACTGAATTATGCTTTTATCATCAGTGAATGAGTGTCTGTCTTGCTGTTCTCTAGGCAGTATTGAATATTGCTATTTAAAAATATCTTTGCCAATCTGATAAGCCAAAATGGTACCTCATTACTGCTTCAATTTGCATTTCTTTGATTACTAGTAACTCAGAACCATATTTTAGGAGACCATTTTTTCTTGTTTTGACACAGCCTCAACTCGAGTTCGTCTTGAATTGCAACTGTCAAGATAAATTGTTGAAATTAAGAGCTGTAGTCCTCGGATGTAATAACCTCATCCAGAATATGTAACACTGAAAGCTGCCTAATTAGAAGTGGCAGAATTCTAACTCATAACTGCATATTTTAAAACTTTTTTATTATGGATTTTTAAAACATTCAAGAGAAGAGAGAATAATGGAGGGAATTCCTGTGTAAGCAGTTATCAGCTTGACAGTTACCAGCATTCTACATTTCATGTTTCATCTGTCTTCCCAATTTTTGGGGGGGTGGGGAAGCATTGGAATATTTCAAATCAGATAAATAGTATCATTTTATCCACAAATACTTGTATATTTAACACATAAGGACATATTAAAAATGGAATGCCTCCTCCCAGCACTTTGCGTATATTTTTAAATTTTCTAATAGGATTTTTATATTGAAGTGTAGTTGATTTATAATATATATATATATATTTTTTTTGCGGTATGCAGGCCTCTCACTGTTGTGGCCTCTCCCATTGCGGAGCACAGGCTGCGGACGTGCAGGCTCAGCGGCCATGGCTCACGGGCCTAGCTGCTCCGCGGCATGTGGGATCTTCCCGGACCGGGGCACGAACCCATGTCCCCTGCATCGGCAGGCAGACTCTCAACCACTGCACCACCAGGGAAGCCCCTACAATATTTTTTAGTTTTACAGCAGAGTCATTCAGTATGTTTGTAGATTATACTCCCTTATAAGTTATTACAAGATAATGGCTATAATTGTTTGTGCTATACAATATATCCTTGTTGCTTATCTATTTTATATGTAGTAGTTTATATCTTTTAATCCCATACTCCTAATTTATCCCTCCCCCCCCCTTTCCCCTTTAGTAACCATAAGTTTGTTTTCTATGTCTGTGAGTCTGCTTCTGTTTTGTAAATAAATTGATTTGTATTACATTTTCTGATTCCACATGTAATTGATATCATATATTTGTCTTTCTTTGTCTGACTTACTTCACTTAGTATGATAATCTCTAGGTCCATCCATGTTGCTGCAAATGGCAGTATTTCATTCTTTTTTATGGCTGAGTAATATTCCATTTTATGGACTCCATCCATTCAATAAGATGGATACCACATCTTCTTTATCCATTCATCTATCGATGGACATTTAGGTTGCTACCATGTCTTGGCTATTGTGAATACTGCTACTATGAACATTGGTGTGCATGTATCTTTTCGAATTAGAGTTTTCATCTTTCCCAGATATATGCCCAGGAGTGGGATTGCTGGATCATATGGTAACTATATTTTTAGTTTTTAAAGGAAACTCCATACTGTTCTCTACAGTGGCTGCACCACTTTACATTCCCATCAACAGTGTGGAAGGGTTCCCTTTTCTCCACACCCTCTCTAGCATTTAATATTTGTAGACTTTCTGATGATGGCCATTCTGACCAGCATGAGGTGATACCTCATTGTAGTTTTGATTTTCATTTTGGTTTGTTTCTGGTTTCTTTTGCTGTGCAAAAGCTTATAAGTTATTTTTTTTTAAGCCCCTCATTTTCTGTCTTCCTCCTTATGTTGTTAATTTCACAGATTACGTTTTATACATTGCATGCCCATTAACATAGATTTATAATTATTGTTTTAGGTATATGTGTTTTAAATCACATAGGAACAAAAAAAGGAATTAGAAACCAAAAATAGAACAATACTGGCTTTCACATTTACATATTTAGTTATCTTTATCACAGTTCTTTACTCATGGTTTCAGGTTGCTGTCTGGTGTCCTTTCATGTCATACTGAAGCATTCCCTTTAGCATTTCTTCTGTGGCAGTTCTGCTAATGATGAACTCCCTGAGCTTTTGTTTATCTGGAAATGACTTTATTTATTTGCTTATTTATTGCTGCATTGGGTCTTTGTTGCTGCGTGTGGGCTTTCTCTAGTTGCAGCGAGCGGGGGCTACTCTTCGTTGCGGTGCGCAGGCTTCGCATTGCGGTGGCTTCTCTTGTGGAGCGCAGGCTTCAGTAGTTGTAGCATGTGGGCTCAGTAGTTGTGGCTTGCGGGCTCTAGAGCGCAGGCTCAGTAGTTGTGGCGCACTGGCTTAGCTGCTCCGCAGCATGTGGCATCTTCCCCAACCAGGGCTCGAACCCATGTCCCCTGCATTGGCAGGTGGATTCTTAACCACTGTGCCACCAGGGAAGTCCCTCTCCTTTATTTTTGAAGTATAGTTTTACCATATGTAGAATTCTTCGTTGATAGTTTTTTTCTTTCAGCAATTTAAATATGTCATCCCACTTTCTCCTGACTGTTATGGTTGATGGTGAGAAATAGGCTCTGATCTTATCAAGGATTCCTGTACATGACAAGTCACTTCTCTTTTGCTGCTTTCAAGATTCTCTCTGTCTTTTGACAGTTTGATTATAATATATCTCAGTGTGCATCTCTTTGAGTTTATCCTACTTGAAGTTCGTTGTGCTTCTTCAATGTATAGACTCATGTTTTTCATCAAATTTTGGAAGTTTTGGCCATTTTGTTTTCAAATATTATTTTTTGCCATTTTCTCTCTCCTGAGATTTTCGTAATGAACATGTTGAACGTTTCATGGTGTTCTACAGGTCTTTAAAGAGAAATGTAACTAATAAACCTACAACCCTTCTCTTACTTCTCATCCTCAGAAGTAAGCACTATTAATGGCTTGATGTGTTTCCTTCTATGATTTCTTTTCCTGTTGGGTTGGATTTTCTTCACTGAGTCTTATAACATTGTCTTTGCCCTCTTTCTTTGATCTACATTTTCAGTTATTCATTACAGTTTAATTTGGTTGGTTACTTAGTTAATTTATTTTGGAAGTAATTCTATAATAATTTTCCTGCTTGTCTTCTTTGATTGTAAAGAATACTTCATTTGGCTGCATCATGAATTATATTTTTGAATTTATTTTCTAATTCTTTGCTTATTTGACATATCAGATTGACACATTTTGTTTTGTCTCCCACGAACAGTAAAAAATTTAGTTAATTAAAGCCATTTTAAGAATAAGTATGTTTTCTAAGGACTTTGAAAGATTCATTGCCCAATTTCTAGTAGAGGCAATACATATTCCTTTGCTTTTAGAAACAATGGTCGTCAGTGAGGGATTGTTTCAATTTTAAGGTTTTTTTGTTTGTTTTAAAGAGTTTAGAATTAATTTTTTGACAAGCATGATATGACTCGGTCAGCATTCAATTTGTTTTTTTTGTTTTTTAATTGGGATATAGTTGCTTTACAGTGTTGTGTTAGTTTCTGCTGTACAGCAAAGTCAATCAGCCATATGTATACACATATCCCCTCCTTTTTGGATTTCCTTCCCTTTGAGGAGCCAGGCAGGAGTGGTGGAGTCTTACCTTGCTGGTTTCCTGGTTCCTCTCCTCTTTTGGTATTAACCATTGTTGCTAATTTCTTTTCTGACTTTGGTTTTGTTCGTTTACTAGAATAAAATGTAGATTATACAACAGTCGGTACGTTGGTTGCTTGTTCACTGCTGTATCTCTAGCATCTAGTATTATACCTGGTGTACAGTGGGACCTGGTGACTGTTGGTTGAACTGATATCTGTGTGAACAAATGAATGAATCTGTGTAACTGCTGCTGGTGGTGGTGATGATGGTAGCTGAAATTTATTCATAGTTTTCTATCTTCCAGGCTGTGTTCTAAGTTCTTTATTTGTTTTAGTTCTTTTAATTTTACAGCAATACTATGAGATATAGATACTGTTACTCTTCCTATTTTACAGAGGCACAGAGAGCATGCCTGAGCTCACACAGCTGACTCCAGAGCCCAGTAGCTTAATTGCTACTATGTGCTCTTTTCCTCATCTTATACTTTTTTCCTCTTTTCTCTCCTCCTTCCTAACTACTCAGACTTTTTTTACTTTGTACTTAATCCTTTTTTCCCTCACTTCCCTTTGATAAGCACTTAACATTTACCTTTGGAATTTTGACCTCAATTTTCACTCCATGTATTGGGTTGGCCAAAAAGTTCGTTCAGGTTCTTCCGTACCACCCCGAAAGAACTTTTTGGCCAACCCAATATTTTCAGTCTGTGTATTGCTTCCCTCTAAGAAACAAACATAAGTTAAAACCCAAATTTAAACTCTGTCACGGAGATCTGGTCTGAATTCTAGTGGTTAACATCTAGGTTTCTTGCTGCACAGCCTAGCTGCACATTGATTGTGATGTTACTTTCAGATCCACCCTTCCCTCCCATTTTATTGTGTTTGTTACTACCACTGGGGAAAAAAAGTCCTAGACTCTCAAATTAAACAGAAAATACATGAAATTATAACATGCCAGCTACTTGACACTTTTTTACAAATCTCATTGTGACATTTTACAAATCACATTGTAGCCTGAACAGAAAGTAGCTAAACTTTTTGCCTGAATTGGATACTTTCATCTTCATTTTTGTATTCTGTAGTATTACACAAACCCTGTCCCTACTAGATAATATGCCACATTCAGAAAATCCTGCAGTAATAACTGACCAGAACCTATGCAAATTAAAATTACTAACTAAATCCCCAAACTGGGGAAAAAAATAGGTTTTATTCAAATTAAATTACTACAATACAATCCAGTTTGTACTCCAATTTTTTCTTTCTTTTTTTTTAATCTAAAAGAAGGATAAAATAAAGTGTTAAGTATGTCCTTTGCAAAGGAAATTCCAGCTCTCGCCTCTCAAGCAACATCTGTACTCAGTTTTTGTTTTAATTTGATCTAACTGGAGTATAACACAACTTTCTTCTATAGACTTTAGGAACTGCTTTAACTAATTTTAAACAGACTTTAAAGTCTCCAAAACCATCCTATCGAGCAGGCTCCCTACAGACACAGTGAAACCCAGAATGTGAATTTGATAATTTGAAATAAAATCTAATGACATTTCTTTTTTAGTAACCCCATAGTGCTTCTCGTTGTCCTTAACAATCTGAACATTAGTAGGCTATAGATAAAAGGTAAATGTACTAAAATTAGTTATATCTGTTGATCAAAAGATATGAAGAAATCAGAAAGGAAAACCATCAAGTGGATGAAAATATTTCTAATACAATTGTAACAGCATTCTTACAGCCAGAATACATAAAGAATTTGAAAAACCCAGTAGTAAAAAGACAGCTATCCCAAGAAAGAAATAGTCAAAACATTTGAACAAGTACTTCACAAAAGAAGGATCAGAATGGCCAAAAACATACTCAACTTACTCAGTAAACGGGCAAATACAAAATAGGACAGTGCAGGAATGGCTAAAGTTTAAAAGACTAACAACAAGTGTTGGTGAAGAAGAGAAGCAGCTGGAACTCTGATCCACTGCAGGTGGAAGTATGGTGAAATGACTTTGGAAACCAATTTATCAGTATCTGCACATCCTGTGATCCAGCATTTCCACTCTTAGGAACATTCAAGAAACATGCATCGGGAGTCAGGTACAGTAACAGTCATAGCAGTGCTATTTTGTAAGAGACCCAAACTGGGGAAAAAAACCAACGAACCAACAACTTTCACTAATGTAAGTATTTTCATATACTGGAGTACTAAACAGCAGCAAAAACGTATCTGAAGCTAAAGTCACCATCAAACTCAGTGAAAGAATTTCAGTGAAAGAAGCCGGACATAGAAGAATATGTCATAATAGCATTTCATAAAATTCCCTAAAGCAGGAAGAACTAAACTCTAGTGTTATGAGAGAGAACAGCATTTATAATAAACTAAAAACTGGAAATAATCTAGATGTCTATCAATGGGGGAACAGTTGAATAAATTATTGTATATTTATATAATGGAATATTAGATAACGAAGAAAATGAACAAATCTCAACATGCAGCAACGTGGATGAACGTTATAAACACAGTGTTGTATGAGAGAAGCAAGATGCAAAAAAGTCTATGGTTCCATGTATATAAATTTCAAACACAGGCAAAAACCTAAACTTTAATGTTGAAGTCAGGATATTAGATAGCTTTGGGGTAAAGGCAATGGATGGTGACTGGGTGATGAATATTTTCTTTGTGTTAATCCCTTGGATTGTCCATTCGTGTTTTATGTATGTTTCTCTTTGTATGATTTCTTTCACAATTTGAAAAGGTTAAGCAACGAGAGAGAGAGTCTGCCTTGGATTCATTCTGCTTGGGTTCATATCCCAGCTTTGCTGCTTTCCAACTGTGTAACTTTGGGAAATTCACTTAGCAGCACTAGGCCTCAATTTCATATCTGTAATGTGAAGCTAATAAACCTATTTTGTAAGATTTGTTGCAAAGATGAGACAAATATTGGAATCTTTGCTAAGATGTTAAACACAACAACAGCTGACACATAGTAAGGGCTGACTCATTGCTGACTCTTGCTATTGTTATTGTTGGTATCATTGCCAGTTTATTTGTTGAAAGGAATTTTAAACTCCCGTTGGAATTACATTATATTTAGAAATCTATCATGGCTGTCCATGTAGGCTAGTTTTTTATGGTCTCAGAAACATTTACTTTTTTCACTCTCCATGTTATTTCATAAATAATCATCAAGTATTTTATAGATGTATTTTAGAGTTGAAGTAGAATTTTCTTTGCCTTGCATTTTGTAGTTGTACATATAGTATATATGTACCATACATATGGCATATAATAGCTAATACCTAGTAAGACTTACTGCTGCCAGCATGGTTCTAAGCGTTATGTAGATGGACACTTTTAATCCTGTGTAAACTCCCATTTTGCACAGATAGAAACTGAGACAGAGTTAAAGATGGCTAGTATGTGGTCTGGGATTCAGTCTGGGCTCAGAGTCCACATTTACCCCACTGCTCTATGCTAGGAAAGCTGCTCATTTTTCTATTTTTATTTGGTAACTGACCAATTGTACTTAATCTGATTTTCTTAGGTTGATTTTCTTAGGTTTCCAAGAAGCCAGCTATATCATTTGCAAGTAATTGTTTTTTGTATACTATCCACTTATTCTTTTTTTTTGCATTACGCGGGCCTCTCACTGTCGTGGCCTCTCCCATTGCGGAGCCCAGGCTCCGGACGCGCAGGCTCAGCGGCCATGGCTCACGGGCCCAGCCACTCCGCGGCACGTGGGATCCTCCCGGACCGGGGCACGAACCCGTGTCCCCTGCATTGGCAGGCGGACTCCCAACCACTGCGCCACCAGGGAAGCCCTATCCACTTATTCTTGTTCTTGCCTTATTGCTTTGATTTTAACTTTCAGGGAAGTGTTTATAAAAATAATAGAGTGGACATTCTGCTGTTATTCTGATTAAATAGAAATGCCTCTATTTTTTACATCTCTAAGAATGACATGGACTATTGACTGGAGAGTGTTTTCTTTATGTTAAGGATGTGTTTTTTAATTTTTGAGTTTACCAAATGGTTTTTCAGTTGTTCATTCTGTTTTAAAATCAGGGATGGGCTTTAAATGATATGAAATGTCTTTGTGTGTCTATAAGATGATTGTATAACTTTTCTGTGTTGAGCTATTGACGTGATGAATTGTATTAATATATAGTCTGATATTGAATCATCTTTGCATTTCTAGAATTTTTAACATAATGCTGAATTTCATTTGCTAAAATTTCTGTAAGATTTTTGCATATATAAGTACAAGTGAGATTGGCCTGCACTTCTCTACCATTTTTGTTAGGTTTTGGCATTGGGTGAATTCTAGCTATGTGAAGGGAATCTGGAAGATTTCTTTTTGTGCTGCATTATACACTGCATTTTAAAAATAAGTTTTGAGTACATTTTCTGATATGGCTGCCTAATACTGTTCATCCCTAGGTTATCTTCAGACATGAGCAAAAGTAGAGAGATTGGCATTCTTTTTTTTTTTTTTTTTGCGGTACGCGGGCCTCTCACTGTTGTGGCCTCTCCCGTTGCGGAGCACAGGCTCCGGATGCGCAGGCTCAGCGGCCATGGCTCACGGGCCTAGCTGCTCCGCGGCATGTGGGATCTTCCCAGACCAGGGCACGAACCCTTGTCCCATGCATCGGCAGGCGGACTCTCAACCACTGCGCCACCAGGGAAGCCCGACATTTTTTTAAATTGAAGTATAGTTGATGTACAATATTATATGTTTCAGGTGTACAGTATAGTGATTCACAAATTTTAAAGGTTATACTCCATTTATAGTTATTATAAAATATTGGCTATATTCCCTGTGTTGTACAATATATCCTTGTAGCTTATTTTACATATAATAGTTTACACTTCTTAATCCCCTACCCCTATCTTGCGTCTCCCCCCTCCCCTCTCCCCATTGGTAACTACTAATTTGTTCTTTATATCTGAGTCTCTTTTTTGTTATATTCACTAGTTTGTTGTAATTTTTATATTCCACATATAAGTGATATCATAAAGTATTTGTCTTTCTCTGTCTGACTTATTTCACTTAGCATAATGCCCTCCAAGTCCAACCATGTTGTTGCAAATGGCAAAATTTCATTCTTTTTTATGGCTGAGTAGTAGTCCATTGTGTGTATGTGTGTATGTATGTATGTGTATATATATATATATATATATATACCACATTTTTATCCGTTCATCTGTTGGTGGACTTTAGGTTGCTTTCATATCTTGGCGATTGTAAATAATGCTGCTGTGAACACTGGGGTGCATGTAGAGAGAGATTGGTATCATTTTGTTCACGTCTTACTTCACTTTGTTTTTCTCTTGAGTATTTTGAGCCTTGCTACTTAAAGCATGGTTTGAGGTTTAGCAGCATGGATACTACCCAGGAACTTGCTACAGATGGATGTAATCATGTGTACATAACTACACGTGTCACATCATCTTTGCCATATTCTATTGGTTAAAGGCAAGTCACAGGTTCTGCCCCCACTCTTTTTGTAGATTTTAAACTATCATTAATCATGTTGTTTTGAGATGTTTGAATAAGTCTTTGAACTTTTAGTAATTTGTCTAGGGTCCTGGAAGGGAGCTACAAAGTCAAAGGTATAAAGCTTTTAAAGGCTTGCATGACTGTTGTCTAATGGCTTTTCAGAAGATCAATACCTCTTTTGTTACATGGTAAACAAATGGCAACATTGACAGTTCATCAATGTGCCTTTTCTGCCAAGTAGAGATCATTAAATAATGAGGAAGCAGGAAAGAGGACAAGAGTGATTAGAAATTCTTACTGTAAATAACTTTGAGCAATTGATACCTGAAAGCCTGAAGGTTATGTGAATTAATTTTCACCAATCTAAACTGTTCGGTCAATTTACTATTTCTAACTAAATGGAATTCAGGGTATTTGTTAAGAACCTTTTGGGTGTCTTATCTAGTGTTCGACACTGTAAGTGAGAGAAGAAAAATATACCAATATCTGTGCCTTTATAAGGCTTCTGGGAGTCTTATGGCATTGTTTACGTTTTTTTCATCTTTCTACAAAATGCAACTTCAATAAATAGAAGTTCATGCCAGGTTTCACCTATGGGTTTAAGAAATTTGAAAATCTTCCTAGGTGATAAAAACAAAGTTGTGTTTTCCTCTGTTTTAGCAACAACGTACTGTCTATAGGCTGACTCTGGTGAAAGCATGGAACGTGGATGAACTCCAGGCCTATGCCAAGCTGGTGTCCCTGGGGAACCCTGACTTCATCGAGGTGAAGGTAAGCCCCTGCCGGCTAGTGTTGGGCACGTTCTCATTATGCTTTGTTGGCCACGGTGCAATTACAGTCTTCTAAAATTCTGCAGGAGGTCCCGGATGTTTCATTTATTCAGTCAGAAATATTAATCAAGATTCCTGGCACTGTTCTAGGTATTGGGGATAAGAGCAGTAAAGACTAAGCATTTGCTCTCACATATAAAAAGCTTATATTTTAGTGAGAGGTAGACCGTCAACAGAAAATGAATGTAGTGCTCACTACATAGTAACTTTAATATGCTGAGAAATAAAATACTGTTATAGTGAGTAATTGGTTGGCTTTCAACTACACTTTTACTATGGAAAACTTCAAATATATACAGAAGTAGAGAGACTGATGTAATGAACCCCATCCATCCATTACCAGCTTCAAAAATTACTAGCTCGTGTTTCAGCTGTACTCCTACCCATTTTCCTGCCCTTACCTGTGAAGCAAATCCCCACGTTATACCATTCATCCATAACTGTTTTAGTATGTATTTCTAAAAGATATGCACTCACTTTAAACACTTATTCAGAATACTGTTCTTACTAAACAGTTCTAACAATAATCTCATATATTGGAACATATAAGGTTTCAACTTGACCAGTTATTTTAACAGTATTTTTTAAAATTGAAGTAGAGTTAATATACAATATTGTGTTAGTTTCAGGTATACAGTGAAGTAATTCAGTTTTTTATATATATATATTTATTTATTTATTTACACACACACACACACACACACACACACACACACACACACACACACACACATATAGTTTTTCAGGTTATTTTCCATTATAGGTTATTATAAGATGTTGAATACAGTTCCCTGTGCTATATAGTAAATCCTTGTTGTTTATTTTATGTACAGTAGTGTTTATCTGTTAATCCAATACTCCTGATTTATTCTTCCCTTCCTCTCTTTCCCCTTTGGTAACTGTAAGTTTGTTTTCTATGTCTGTGAGTCTGTTTCTATTTTGTATGTAGATTCATTTGTACTCATTTTTAGATTCGTCACATAAATGATATCATATAATATTTCCCTTTCTCTTTCTGACTTAATTCACTTAGTATGATAATCTCTAGGTCCATCCATGTTACTGCAAATGGTAATATTTCATTATTTTTTATGGCTGAGTAATATTCCATTGTGTATATATACCACATCTTCTTAAACCAATTGTCTAAAGTATTTTTTAATCTGGATCCAAATAAGGGTCAGAATTGGATTATTTCTCTCTTAAATTTCTTTTAATCTATTAGTTCCTCTTCCATGTGTTTTTTTTCCCCCTTGTAATTTATTTTGTTGGAAAAAATGGATCATTTATCCTGGTTAGTTCCCCATATTTATATTTTAGATTTTGGTGATTGCATGTTGCTCTGCCCCTTAGATTTCCCGTGGATTGTTAGTTAGATCAAAATAAGATTGATCAGATTTGTGTGTGTGTGTGTGTGTGTGTGTGTGTGTGTGTGTGTGTGTATGTTTGCATTTCAAGATTATTTCATTGGTCGTAGTGTATGCTTCCAGCAGGAGCCATCTAATGTCTGGTTGTCACTGTCATGTTTTTGCCAGTGTTTCTTTGGGTTAGATACCTGTACATGGATTGATGTGTCAGAGGGTAAACGCATATGCTGTTTTACTAGATATTGTGGTTGGCTGCTTTAGATTTCAAAAACAGGAAGGCTTTTCTGAGGAGATGACTCTTTTAAAAACTGATAACTGAATAGTAAGAAGCAGCACAACATGCAAAGGCTTGGGGTCAGAGCATTCTGGGCAGATGGCACAGCTGGTCCACAGAGCTCCTACATGATCTCCGTGGGGTAGTTGGAGTTGGCTGTGGTACAAGATGAATCAGAGTGGTGGGCTGGGGCCACATTTTGTTAGGCCTTTCATGCATGGATAAGAGAATCAGATTTTATACTAAGTTTAACGATAGGCTTTTTTTTAAAACTAGGTGTGCTAGGAAGGGGTTTTAAACTGGAGAGTGATACGATCCGATTTATGATTTTGAAAGATCACCCTGCCATTGCCATGAGTGGATTATAGAGGGCAGTAGTAGAAGTAGGTAGACCGGTAACAAAACTTTTGCCAAGCAAGAGATGTGATGGCGTGGGGAAGGTCATTGGAGAGGACTGGGTGCACTTGTGATTTATTTTGGGAGTAGATCCAACAGAATTTGTTGTTAGAGGACATGTAGGGTATGAAAGAACAAAAAGAATCAAGAATAGCACCTGGGTTTTTGACTTAAGCAATCGTGTGGATGTGGAACAGTTTGCTGAGATGGAAAAGACCAGTGGAGAAGGGAGGCAAATTTAGGGAGTAATTGCATGAGTTCTATGTTGACCTTAGTACTTTGAGATAGCTTTTAAATAATCCAAGTGTAGGTTCAAAGTGTAGGTTCAAAGAAGCCACAGGTTCTGTAAGCCTGGCGTTCTGGGGATAAGACAGGCCTGGCAGTAATGATTTAGAAGTCATCAGCTATAGAGTTTTCAGAGGCAGACAGCTTTCTTGGACAACTAAGAATACACAGAATGAGAGAAAGTGACCAGAAAATTAACCCAGTCTCTCAAAGCTCCACTCTTCAGTTTATGTTTATGAAGCTGGATGCACTCTGTCACATCAGAGCATGTTTCAGCTTTACAGCCGTTTTTTAGTAAGTTCAGCGTTCTGCGTTAACGTTCCTCTGGAGGGATGGGGAGGTGAGAGGAGCAGATGAAATATTGCTGAGTGTGTAGCAGCCTCTAGTGAGGTCAAGACACTTTTCTTTTAAAATTGCTCTTAATTTCAAAAGGCTACTCTTGGCAAGAACTCTAATGATGCAGAGAGACAAGCTACACTTTAAATATATGCATTGGCTTAAGGAAACCTTGCCAACATCAGAGATTAGTGGTGTTTTAATTTATGGTTTAGCTATTAAAGAATGCTGCTTCAAATTATGCTGCAGTAAAACCTCTATTATTAACTTGGCTGGATCGCACTGTCACCTTTTTTTCTCCTTCTTTCTTTGCAGTCATGTTTCCTATAATGAAGAAGATATTTTGTAATCTGAAAAGAATCAACCAAATTTTAAAGAAAGATGGCTACTTTGTAAACAGTGTAATTCTCTGATGGGCATTTTGTAGTCGGACAAACTATTAACTAGGAAACAGATGAAGCCTTCTACTTATAGCTGAGATGTTATAATGACATAGTTTCTCTCAAACAAGATTTCCATTTTACTATTTTGTCCCTGCATTTAACAAATATTTCTGAGCTGTCTTCATGTGGCAGGCCTCGTGAAAGCATCATAGGTACAAATCTTTTTTCTAAATTTGGATCTGCTGTTTGGGAAGTGGATGTCTTATTGAACAAGGCAAAATCTACAGAAGTAAAATGAACTACTTTGAGAGACTTTTTTAATTGAAAAATCTTGGAGAAGTGTGTAACCTAATCACAATTTTAAATGTCTTATTTAAATTATAAAATATAAGGTAATAGACAACAGTTTGTGTGTATCAGGGGAAAGCATGGGACGATCAGTTGTCTCTGGTAGGAGACCTGTAATATCAAGTACCTGGGCCTTTGAGGATCACATGGTTTATTAAATTCATCTCTCATTTGTCCAGCAAGTTAATGAAGTATCTTTCTCTTAAACTGAAGTAGGAAAAGGGATGTTTACAGAAAATAGTACACTATTAAGAAACAAAATGAGTTATAGGATAATTATTACTTGATCAAATTTTAACAGTATATGTTTGGATACATTTATATAAGAAAAGTATGGAAGGCTACATATCAAATCATTAACAGTGTACGATTTGGGAGAAGGGGAAGGAAAGGCTTGTTTTACTTTTCATATTTCTGTGTTGTGTGAATTGTTGCAGTGAGCATGCATTACTTTTATAATTCAGATGATTGAAATGAAATCAGTAAATGGAGAAGGCATGCTTTCCTGTTCAGTAGGGTTAAACTATTTAATGTCTGAAAAGGCAGCTTTTTGTTGTTGTTGTCTTATTAATCAAAGTAAAATTTTCTAAAATGGAAGCGTTTTAAAAATAATAGTAATAAAGCCTCTGCAAAAAACATTTGGTAAGAGCTAGCAGTATGGCAGCCTGAGATGACCTCAGATTCCTCCAGAAGCAAACACTTAGAAGTAAATGTTACGGTAAACATACTTTTGAGAGAATAGTCAGTCTGTCAGGTCTGTAAGGGCATTCCTTAGGGGCTGTAAAAAGGGAGATTGCCTGGTGGTACTCTGCAGCTCCAGTAGAGACAGGATGTGGCAGAAGACTAGGCCCTTTCACCTTTAGTGAAAGGACGAATTAGGAAAAAATTCACCCTGACACAGAGTGGTACTTGGAGGCTTATGCCTTACCTATGCTTTTGGTAAAAAGAAAAAGTCTCCCAGGGCCTAACCCTGAAATGGGGTTGGTGTTAAAATTTAATAGTACCTCAAGGTCGCATAAATGCCCTGAAGATGTGAAATTGATAATACAAAGTGACCCTGGGCTAGTGAAATACCTGAGGCTCTCGGATCCATTTATATCCTTTTCCTGGATTTCCTAGATGTGTGTGTGTGTATGTGGAGGGTTCAGGGCGGGTCTCTCATAGTCTCAGGTGGGGAAGTTGTGTAAGCTTTGATACATTCCTAAAATGTATTCATTTAGCCTGCGACAGGTTACTTATCCTCCTTGAGCCTAAATTTCCTCAGTATTAAAATTAGAATACTAATATCAATTTAATGGACCTGTTTTGAGAATTCAAGGGGGTAACATATGCCTGGGTTCAGTAAATGTTTAGATCCCTTTCCATCAAGCACATTATTTAAAAATGAATCAATAGAAGCTGTTTCTCTATTATATTGATTTTCTCTTTTCTTTCACTGCTAGTCTTGTAAAATATTTCTCTGTTCCATTCCCTGTAAATTAACATGTATTTTAGCTTCATTAGGCTTAAGTAGACCTATATTTGCTAGCCTGGGAAGCTTAACCATCGTTATTTGCTTACTTGTTTGTGAAAATGTGTTTCGTGTTGTAAACATCTGCCTTATTGAAAAGCTTTCATAACACAATCCATCTGTAAATGAAATACCGTCTTTGTATTTTCTGCCTAGCACTGCACCTTGAGAAGAGTAAGTGCTCAGTAATTATTTGTTGTCAAATGATTTAAAACTCTCTTCGCATTAGCACCGTGACTGTCTACAGAACTCAATCCTTGCAGAATGCATCTTGCAAAACAAATGTCAGCATAGTCTCAATCTCTTTCTGCACACAAATGTAGGGAGTATTACCGGTTGTTCATGTATGTAGCAATACCTAACCAGTGATTATCAGTTGGTTCATAATCATTGAAGTGTAGAAAAATCTTGAAAAATATGAATTAAATTTTGTATTAGATCAGAAAAGAGTTCTGGAGTTTAATGTCAGAGGAACATGTGACTTGCTCTTTAGAACAGATTAGTTGGGGGTACAGAGAAGAATAGGGTATGGCCCCCACCCTCTAAGAGCTCAGGATTTAGACACGTCAAAGTTATGCCAGTTATCTGAGAAGAGAGATGCACAGGGTATGATGAGATTGGGATTAGATGGGATTGGAGTTCCTGGCCAAAGATCAAAGAGATGGTGGAGAATTTAGCCAGGGAAAGACTGGATGTGGAGTGGGGCAGTCCAGTCAGAAGGCCTCAGGTGCTAGGCTGAGAAAGGTGGGCTGGTCTTTTGGTGGGGGGGACAGCTATTGAAGCATTTTTAAGATAAAGGAGTGACATGTATTGCTGCAAAAAGTTGTGAAGACATTTCTCCTCAAACTATCAGGGACAAAAACAATCATACCGGGAGTCTTTTGACAACCAGTCAGTTTAATTAGAATATCAAGAGCTCTTCCCACAGACTTTGAATCCCCAGGTAGACTTTGTAAGCAGCCCGTGAAAATGACCCGATGGCCCCCATGTCCTGGAGCCCAGTGGTCCATCCAGAAGTCACCAGTGTGATGGTGTGGGTTGTGCTTTTCACTGCAAACAGGAAGACGCATAAGTGGTCCTGCTCTTCAGGAACTTTCTTTGGGTCTGCTTGTCACCTCTCAGCCTCTGGAATTCTGGAATGAGTGCTTTCAGTTGCCACATTATACCCATCTGTTTTCTTGAGGACACTTTTTCCAAAGTTGTGAGGCAAGAACTTGGTGCTGGTGATAAACAGGGTGGGAGTGGAAGGTGGTGCTGGGATGAGAAGGTGGCGGGCAGCTGCCATGTGAGGGAAAGCGCAACGTCTTTAGACTATTCAGGGGCAAGTGCGATCAGGAACCCAGTCTGGGCGGGTCGTCGGTAGACCGCAGTGTGCGATGAAATGAAGCAGCCCATGTAGAGGGGGGAGGACCGGAGCGAGGTGTTGAGGAGCCCAGCTGAGGGAGGGCTCAGGGAGGCCGTTCAGGGAGGCCGGTTTCTACCCATGGCAGTTCTGTCACGCGCAGGCTCGGCCTCCGCAGTCGGCTCAGGAAGTTACCCACACTCCCCACCTCCGAGGATTTTGTCCGGCTAAAATGAGAAGTTTTACGTGAAAATTGCTTTGTTAACGGTAAAGCATCATGCGAACGTATAGAGAAGTATAATGTGAAGGCATAGTGATGACCTATGGCAATCATTCTCTCATTTCCCTTCCAAGCCAAATCTCTCCTTAGCATTTCATGCTTTATTATTGCTGAATAATCGATATTATTTTCCAAAGCCATTGTCATGAATATAAGATCTTACTTAGGGACTTCCCTGGTGATCCAGTGGGTAAGACTCCACGCTCCCAATGCAGGGGACCTGGGTTCCATCTCTGGTCGGGGAACTAGATCCCACATACCGCAACCAAGAAGCCCACATGCCGCAACTAAGACCCAGCACAGCTAAAATAAATTAAAAAAAAAAAAAAGCTTACCTAAAACCTCTGCTTCAATGAACTAACATTTTAAATATTAAAAATAAATTCCTGGGACTTCCCTGATGGCACAGTGCTTAAGAATCTGCCTGCCAATGCAGGGGACACGGGTTCGAACCCTATTCCGGGAAGATGCCACGGAGCAACTAAGCCCGTGCGCCACAACTACTGAGCCTGTGCTCTAGAGCCCACGAGCCACAGCTGCTGAGCCCACGTGCCACAACCACTGAAGCCCACGTGCCCAGAGCCCGTGCTCTGCAACAAGAGAAGCCACTGTGATGAGAAGCCCGCGCAACGCAACAAAGAGTAGCGCCCGCTCGCTGCAACTAGAGAAAGCCCGCGCGCAGCAACGAAGACCCAACACAGCCATAAATAAATAAATAAATAAGAAAAGTATTATTAAAAAAATAAATTCCTTTGAATTAAGCAGTATCTACATGGTTGTTCATATATTTTGTCCCTCATAAACAGTATTTAAAGTGAAGTAAAGTTCATTTCTATGACTAATTTGACTTATGAATAAATCATTTTCATGTATTTGGGCAAGTTTAGTACAAGTTTTCAGCCACACTTTCTTAAAGATTTTTTTAAACTGTTGTATTATTTGCTTTTTTTATTCAGCTAAAACCCAAATTCAGTTTAATGAATTCTGTAAATCAGTGGGCTAATAGAGAAGCTTCTCTTGATTATTGTAATTAAGCTGGGTCTCCTTTAGTTTATGTTCAGCAAAGGTCATCTCAGTGTAGTACACCAGTAAGTAGTCTTTGAACAGCCATCTGGAGTAGAGGGTTTTGCAGAACTCATCTGAGTTTTTGGCCCCCTCCCAGCACTGCCATCTGTAGGGTCAGGGTCACTCTGCAGTGCTCATTGTAGGCTTTTCATTTAATGTCATTCTGTCCCCTCCAGTCTGTGTGTGTGAGAGAGGGAGAGAGAGAGAGCGCGAGTGAGAGAGAACCTCATTCTATTTTAGTTATTCCCTACTTAGTAGCACATCTAGACTATTCGAGTCTTTTTTCAAGAAAGTTTGATTTCTTGGGTATTTACAGAGCCTACAGAGTTACGATAGTCAGTATTGAAAATTAGTCATTAATCACTTATCACTATGTAACTTACCAAATGGAAAACTTAGTTATAAAACTTTTGTGTCTTACATGCCTGGGCTGTCAGGTAGAATTAAAAAGAGTTAAAAACCAATTTATCTTACTGCATTTGTACTGAATGGGAATTTCTCTAGGGGGTAGATACACGTATGTACATGTAGGTGTGTGTAAAGGTATATATATATACACATATCTGTGTGTGTGTGTATATATATATATGTATATGTATTTCTATACATGTATTTTCATTTTGGCATGATTCTGTGTTTATACATATCCACATAAAAAATGCATTACAAAGTGATCTCCTTAGAATGATTCCAAAAGAATAATTTGAAAGGGATCCCTATCTGGCCCTTTACAGAATGTTTATCAACCTCAAATCTAAATTATACTAGAAAATAGGAGCTCATCTTATTTTCCCAGTCAGTAAATTATTCACTGAATTTTTATGGGTGTCAACTATACCTCCATTATTGTACTAGGGGATTATAATCCCATGAGGATTGATCTGTTACGGTGCACAAATGAATCTGAATGGAAAGACATGTTATTAGTTCAGATACATTATTGTGAGTAGACAGTGTAGATGGTGATGTAGCACAAAGCACAAGTCCCCAAGAAGCATCAGGATTGTCAGAGTGTAAAGAGCGCTGGCCTGGGAGCTCCAGTGCTGTCTTTGTCACTCGCTACTTGTATGAGCTTCCAAGCAAATTTTGTCATCTTTGTACTGCTTTCTTCACTTGAAGATGTGGCTTGGCTTGGCCTGGATTGGATTGGTTGACCTGTAGAAGCCTTTCTGGCTCTGAAGCTCTTCCTCTGTGACATTTAAATAGGTCTGTAACTGTCTCTGACTGTTGTAATGTTTCCACAGGGTGTTACCTACTGTGGAGAGAGTTCGGCAAGCAGTCTTACCATGGCCAACGTGCCCTGGCACGAAGAAGTGGTGCGCTTTGTCTGTGAGTTGGTGGATCTGATCCCCGACTATGAAATTGCTTGTGAACACGAACATTCCAACTGCCTCCTGATAGCTCACAAGAAGGTAAGAACCAGTCAAGTATGCATTCTTCCATCACCCTTGTCCTTCCTGCTCTCTTTTCTCTTTATTTTCCCCTCACCTTATTATAATGAATATCTACTTGTTTGCTACCTTTCCTAAAACAAACATTAAGAAAGCCCCGAATTCAGTCTGTTGGACTCATAAACTGTCTTTTCTGTGTGAGATTGCTTTGTTTTCAGCCCTCACCAAGGCACCTGAAGTGCTTTCTGGCTTGTAATTGGTGTGTACTGAGAAACAAAACAAAACACCCTTGTAATAACCTCTAGTCCTTTCCCAGAATGACAAGGGAAAGTGAAAATAGTAAACAACCCCCATATGAGTGTTTCTGACTGTCAGAAGAAATATTGAGGTGTTTATCAAATTTTAGATCACTTTGAATCTTGGCCTCTGCAGAAATATTTCTAGGATTTTGGTTTTCCTTTTTCCCTTTTAGTGTTTTTATTAGACAGAACAAGTGCCTGAATCTAACGTATTTTTTAAGTAAATAATGCCTAGCAAAGGAGAAATTCAGTTTTTAGTAGAGGTAGGCCATTAAAAAGAAAAAAACCCAATCAGAAGGCCAGTGTTCGAGTAGCGATCATAATGATATGTCCTTACAGAAATATTTATACAGAAATAATATAGTGTCTGGGATTTGATTCAAAATGGTACGAAGTAAGAAGTATGTGGGTGTGTAGATGGGTTGAGGGTTGTTGAGGCTAGATGATGGGTACACAGAGGTTTGTTTTACTCCTCTGCCTAGTTTCCTGTTCAAACTTTCCATTTAAAAGTGCTTTTTAAAAAAGGGGACATGGTTGAACCTTGAAATCATTATTCTAGATGAAAAATCGACACAAAAGACTACATAATGTATGATTCCATTTATATGAAATGTCCAGAATAGGTAAATCCTTAGAGATAGAATGTGGTTTAGTGGTTGTTGGAAATTGGGGGAAGAGCAGACTGGGAAGTGACTGCTAATAGGTATGGGATTTCTTTTTGGAGTGATGAAAAGGTTCTGGAATTATTTAGTGGTGTTGGTTGCACAACTTTGTGACTGTACTAAAAACCACTGAACTGTATACTTTAAAAGGTTGAATTTTATGGTTTGTGAATTATATCACAGTAAAGATAAATTAATACCAAAAAGGTAATAAAGAACGGGCTACCTTTTCTTATAAAAATGCTCTGTATGCAAGTAAAGTCAGGCTTAATTGAACACGAATCTCACTTTTTCCTCCCTCCACAACTTAAGTGGCTTCCTGAACAGCTTTGCAGGTTAATGATATTTAATAATACTAGAATCACTCAATTAAAATTTCACGTGGTCTAGTCTCAAACAAACAGGAGGTTAAAAGGCCCTCATGCCTTGGTGCCAATTAGATGGTATATATCTGACCTAATGATCTGTCAGACTTAAATATTTAGACAGAAGAATATGTACTGGGAGCATTAAGGAACAAAGAAATAAAGGCTACCTAGTATTTGAAACGTTAATAAAGTAGCTGCAAAGACAATTAACTTACAAAGTAAATCTTAAAAATTAAAGCCAAAACTGAATTTTATTTTCTAGCTTTTTATTCATTGTTACTTTTTTAGGTAAGGTAGCACCTTCAAAACAAATTATTTGATTGGAGGGGCAGTGCTCTGGAAATAGTCCTGACAATGGTAGTAAAGTTCTCTCTTCTTCCATAAGGTCTTCACACCATAGCCAAAGATGTCTTTATAGAATGTAGATCTCTGCTGCTTAGGTGCCTTTGATTGACCTCCCATTGCTTTTAGCATGAAAATCAAAATCCTTAATGTGGCCCCTAGGGTCCTATGTGATCAGTCTCTGTCTGCCTCTCCAGCTTCTTCTGGAACCCCTCTTCCTTCTCTTTCTGCACTTCTTTCATTTTCTCAGCCACAGTAGGTCTTATTTTTCCTCCAGTTAGGCTGGGAATTATATACTTTTTCTATTCTTTTAGTGGGTGCACTAGAAATTACTACATGCAAACTTGACTAATCAGTCTAGTGTTAAAATACTTTTACTCTGTAACTGTGCAAAGCAAGAACTTTAGAACACAACCTCCATTTTTCCCTTCCCAACTCATGCTGTCATTGTTGTGTATGTTAATTATAAATGTAAGGACAGTATTGTTAATTGCTTTATGTAGTCAGTATTTATTTAGATTTACCTGCATTTTAAACATGATTTTGTTCTCTGTTCCTTTTTGCATTTTTGAGCCTCCATCTGGGACTGTTTTCTTTTTGCCCAAAAAGCACTTTTTAAAATTTCCTTTAGTGGAGGTCTGCTGATGGCATACTCTAAGTTTTTGTCCAAAAATGTATATTTTAGCTGGGTATCAAATTCTAGGTTGGCATTTGTTTCCTTTCAACACCATAAAGATATTCCCCTGTCTTTTAAGTTCCACTGATGAAAAGTCAGCTGTTAGTTTGTTGCTTCTTTTAAGGTGATTTGTTGTTTTCTTCCCTCTGGTTTCTTTTTCTCTCCCTTTGGTTTTATGCTCTAATGTGTCTAGATGTGAACTTCTTTTTATTTTCCTTTTTGGGACTTCTTGGGCTTCATAAATTTGTGGGTTGATACTTTCCATCATTGATTGAAGACTTCTTAGCTTTTATTTCATTAAATATTTCTTCTTCCTCAGTATTTTTCTTCTGGAACTCCAGTTAAACATGTGTTATTGTATTTTTTATTTCACTTGGACAGTTTCTTTTGATTTGTATTCCAAGTCACTAATTTTTGCTTCAGCTGTGTCTCATATGCTATTAAATGCCACACCAATTTTAAAATTTTGGATAGTGTGTTTCTCAGTTAAATAATTTGTTTGTTTTGTTTGTTTCAAATATGATATATCACACTGTATCCTTTCCAGTTCCCTGCTGAAATTTTCAAGCTTGGCTTTTATCTTCTTGAATACTGGAAATTTCAGCTATTTCATTGTTTGTATCTGATAACTCCAATATCTAAAATCTCTGTGGATTTGTTTCTGTTATCTGTTGTTTCTGTTGGTTCTCAGTTATGTTGCCTTGTCTCCTTATGTACCTTATCTTATTGTGTTATGTAGAAAATTATAGAAATAATATGAGGTTTAGGATTAGAATATCACTTCTGAGATTTGGAGACACGTTTTACCTCACTTTTTTCCTGTGGAAACTGATCAGATGGTGAAAAGACTTCCTTAAAGTCTCATAAAGTGGCTGAGCCAAATCTAGACCCACAACCTTCTGCCCTCTAGTCCATTGGTCTTTCTTATACCACAGGGCATCTTTTGATACCACTGACGCCATTCGAAGAAGAGTTTAAAACTGGGAAATTTTATGTTAGACCAATACTTGACTTCAGTCTCTAAGATTTCTTCTCTCTTCCCAGTGTAAACATGGACATAGGGGAAATAAATGGCACCGTATCTCATTCAGGCCAGTTGAGTTCTGTAAGTGTTTATTAGACATCTGCTGAGTTCTGACACCAGGCTGTGCAGTGAGGGCCGCAGCACCTCAGCCATGAAGAATGTCAAGCACAGCCATGGATGAAAAATCCAGTTTCTCTGCATCCTAACCAGCATTTGGTATTGGCCTTTTTTTTTTTTTTTTTTTTTTGTGGTACGCGGGCCTCTCACTGTTGTGGCCTCTCCCGTTGCGGAGCACAGGCTCCAGACGCGCAGGCCCAGCGGCCATGGCTCACGGGCCCAGCCACTTCGCGGCATGTGGGATCTTCCTGGACTGGGGCACGAACCCGTGTCCCCTGCATCGGCAGGCAGACTCTCAACCACTGTGCCACCAGGGAAGCCCTGGTGTTTTCATTTTTTAGGTTAGCTGTTCTAACAGGTTTGTCATGATCTCAGTGGGTCTTAATTTGCATATCATGAACATGATCTATTTAGATCTTTGATTTCGTTAATGAGCATTTTATAGTTTTTAGTGTACAGGTCCTATACTTTGTTAGGTTTATACCTAAGTATTTTTCTGTTTTAGCAATTATAAATGGTATTGCATTTTTAATTTCAGTTGTCACAAGTTCACTGAATTCTGTAGAAATAGAATTAATTTTTGTATGTTGATCTTATATCCTGCAACCTTGCTGAGTCACTTATTATTTCCAGCAGGATTTTTTTAGTAGATTTCTTGGGGTGTTCAACATAGACCATTGTATCTTCTACAAAAAGGGACAGTTTTGTTTCTTCTTTTTCAATTGGCATCCCTTTAATTTCCTTTACTTAATTACATTTACTAAGACTTTGAGTACTTTATTGAATAAGAACAGTGATTTCGGACATTCTTGTCTTTTTCCTGTCTCAGGGGGAGAGCATTTAGCCTTTCACTGTTTAATTTTATGTTAGCTGTAGGTTTTTTATACTTGCTCTTTTCCAAATTGAGGAAGTTTCCCTCTATTTCTAGTGTTTTGAGGGGTTTTATTGTGAATGGGTGTTTATTCACAATAAAATTATTAAGTCATATCCTTTTTCTCTGTTGCTATGAACATGTGATTTTTCTTCTTTTACCCATTAATATGATGGATTACATGGATTTTTGAATATTGGACCATGCTTGCATCCCTGAAATAAACCCCTCTTAGTCATAGTGTGTATTTCTTTTTTATATATTGCTGAATTCTTTTTGCTAATATTTTTTAGAAGATTTTTGCTTCTATGTTCATGAGGAATATAGGTCTGTAGTTTTCTTTTTTTATACTGTCTATGATTTTAGTATTAGGGTAATACTAGCCTCTTAAAGCAGGTTGGGAAAGGTTTCCTCCTGTTTTCTAGGAGGAATTGTGTGGAATTGGTGTTAATTCTTCTTTATATGTTTAGTAGAATTCTCCAGTGAAACTGTCTGGGCTTAGAAGCATATTTTGGGGGGAGTTTTTAAATTATGAATTACATTTCTGTAATAGTTACAAGGCTATTTACATTATCTTTCATCTTGGGTGAGATGTGGTAGTTTGTACTTTTCAAGGAATTGGTCCATTTCATCTAAGTTGTCAAGTTTATGTGAATAAATTGTTCATAGTATTACTTTATTTTCCTTTCAGTGTCCGTACAACATCTTGTTTCATTTCTGATTTGGTTGATTTGTGTCTTCTCTGTTTTGTTTCTGTTGGTTTATTCAGTTTGTTGATTTTATTGGTCTTTTCAAAGAACCATGTTTTGGGGACTTCCCTGGCTGTCCAGTGGTTAAGACTTCACCTTCCATTGCAGGGGGTGCAGGTTCAATCCCTGGTTGGGGAGCTAAGATCCCCCATGCCTCGTGGCCAAAAAACCAAAACATAAAACAGAAGCAGTATTGTAACAAGTTCAATAAAGACTTTAAAAATGGTCCACATCAAAAAAGAAAAATCTTTTAAAATAAAAAAGAACTATCTTTTTGTTTCATAGGTTTTTCTCTATTTTTCAGATTTCAATTTCATCTATTTCTGCGCTTCTCTTTATTATGCCCTTCTTTCTGTTTACTTTGGGTTTCTTTGCTTCTTGTTTCTTAAGATAAGGGCTTCGATTATTGACTTTTCCTCTTTTCTAATGTAAACATTTAATGCTCTAAATGTTCTTCTTTGGCCCATGGATTACTTAGCAGTTTGTGGTTTAGTTTCCTAGTGTTTGGGTTTTTTTTTTTCCTGTTGTGTTTCTGTTATTGATTTCAAGTTTGATTCTCTTATAATCAGAGAACATATTCTCTATGATCTTGGTTCTTTTAAATTTGTTGAGGTTTGTTTTGTGGACTAGGATGTTGTCTATCTTGGTAAACGTTTTGTGTGCGCTTGCCAAGAATATACATTGTGTTGTTGTTGGGTGAGTGTTCTGTGAATGTCTGTTTCATCCTGTTGGTTGTTGGTGGTGTTGAGTTCTTCTGTATCTTTGCTGATTATATAGTTCTATCAGTTATTGAGTGAGAAGTGTTGAGGTCTTCAACTGTAAGTGTGGGTTTTTCTATGTCTCTTTTCAGTTCTGTCAGTTTTCGCTTTATATATTTGGCAACTGTGTTGTTTGTTGCATACTCATTTAGGATTTCTGTATCGTCTTGGTGGAGTTGACCTATTTTTCATTTATGTAATGTCCCTCTTTGTTCCTATAAATTTTCTTTGCCTTGGAGTGTACAATATCTGACAGTAATATAGTCACTTCTGCTTTCTTTTGATTGATGTTTACATTGTATATCTTTTCTATCTTTTAAATTTCAGTCTACCTATATCATATATTTGAGGTGAGTCTCTTAGAGACAATATACAGCTGGCTGGTGCTTTTTTAATGTACCCTGCCAATCTCTACGGGGTTTCCACTGAAACAATAGAGGGGGGTTGGGATGGCAGGATTCCCCACTGCAACTTCTCTGACACCTCCCCAGCAGTGGGAGGGAGAGGGTACAGCTCAGTACAGCTGGGCGAATGTGGAAATCTAGGGTCCCCACTAGGTGTTTGCTGACTGGGGTGAGAATGAGGCCAGTTTTTCTCTTGGCCTAGGATGGTTATTACGTAAAAATTTTCTGTCTTGCTTGGCTGCCCTTTTCCTAGTCCTTTGGCTAGGGAGGCTTAATCTGAGGCTTAATTTTTTTGTTTTTTTAATTGTGAGTGCTCATTGGTGTTTCTAGATTGTGGGCTTTAACCAGGCTTCTGAATTCTCGCACCCAGTCCAGGATATATGAGCCAAAATTAAAACCCAGGGAACGTATCACTACGTTCCTTAGGTCCTGCAGTCCTTAGCCAACCTGCCTTCTTATCTCCACCTTTCAGAGCCTTCTTATGTTTGTTTTATATATAATATCTAGGGGTTTTAGCTGTAGAAATACATTTGTCCAGAACAGAAGACTTATGACTAGACAGTTTTGACATTTATTGTTTTTTGTTTACTATCTCCCCAGTGAACAGTAATAACCAGTCCACTTGGCACTGTTTGTTATTATTAGATTATTTGCACGTAAACTCATTTTGTTTGCTTATGTTAAAAGTGTCACCCAGTATGGTTGCATGGCTACCTCTGTAGTGTTACTGGAAAGGTTTTTCAGAAACTTATATGAAAAGATCTTTTCCTAATCCTAATCAGACCCCATCAAATCCCATTTAATAATTAGGCTAGCAATTTGCAGATGAATGCCTTTTTAAGGGTAGTAAAAGCAGAGTTATAACCAAAGGAAAAAGACAAAACCAAAATCCACAAAACAGATCGTTTAGTCTACAAATAATTGAGGGTGGGCATTGACTATTCAACATCCTCATTGTTTTTGCTGCCAATTCCAAGTTTATTGTTTCTCTGCTGTATTTTTGAAACACATGCCATCTTACAGAGAATGCAAGAGAAAAACCTAAACATTTAATTTGGTTTTAATGGCCTTCACAATCAAGTCCTTTCAGTTTCATTTCACGCCCACTCCCTGGGCCTTTACTAGGCATTGCCATGTTGTTTCTTTCCTCTGTGTATTTGCCGAAGGTATCTCTTCTGCTAGACCTGCCCTCCTTACCCCACTTCACCTGGTGAATTTCTGCTTTTTAAAACTGTAAAACAAACCTCCTTGGGGACCGCTTCTTTCAGAGCTATATGCACATCTGTAAGGCTGTTTTCGCTAAGAAGTTAGGGTTCCTGGAACACAAGGGCTGTCATTCCCAGCACCTCCTAGAGTACCTGGTACATATTAGATTCTCAGTGTTTGTTTAGTGAATTAACAAGCTCTTCACCTTCATTTTCTTTCCTTATTCATTGTCTTGCCTTCTGAAATCAGAGACATTGTTCCATCTTCCTTGCTAATTTTGGTAACTATTTACCTTCTTCCTTATTTATTTACTCATTTATTCAATGAATATTTACTGTTGAGTTTGCTATTTTATAGGTCATCAGTAACCTGCTAGTTGTCAAATCCAGTTGTTTTCTCATTCACCATTCCTCTATTTTTTCTGCAGCAGGAAACTGATGCCCATTCGTGCTTTTGAAAGTCCCTCCTGCCTACTGTACTGTACTTTTTTGATTCTAGTAAAGTTGGCTAGTAAAAATAAGAACATTGCCAGAAAGTGCAGCATTTAAAATCCCCAAACTGTGGCCTTTCTTTCTTTACCCATTTCAAAAATTTGAAATTCTCTCTGAACCAGGATAGCTCAAAATGTAAGGTGAATTGTAAATGAATAAATGAATGAATGAATGAATGAATAAATAAATAAATAAATTCTAGAGAGACCCCAAGCATGGATTGACTATATTTAGTTGACCTTTAAAGATCCTGCATTAAATTTGCAAGGTTTTCACAACATGAATTAGCCTCTGGAGAGTTTATTATAATTTGTATTACTCTGTCCATTCCCAGAATACTCTGTGGTCATTTGCAGTGCAGTGTGATCTTTTCATTGCCATATGCTACACCACATGCAAAGCATTTCTGAATTCTAATAGTGGAATATTTTTTTAATGGATGATTACTTTTTAATATCTCTGTAGAACAGTTTTGTTATTTAGAAGTGATGTTCAGACTAAACAGAAACATAAAGGAGTTTCTGCTGTTGATAAGAAGTAGATTTTTTAAGTGGGTGTAAGAGTAGATGGGAGTAGAAAGTTCAGTGAGCATCTCTGACTTTGAACAAAGGAAATATAAAAAAGACTCACATTGAGATAAATAAGTCAGCATATTCCAGTTCCAGGGTTGAGCTAGAGGGACAGAGAGATGACTACAGATAGTTGGTGAGTGGAGGGTCAGCCTGTCTGTGTGATTTGGAGGGGCTGGCTGGGAGAAGGAGGTACAGTCAGCCCTCTGCTTCTGGGTTTCCAGCCTAGCAGCTTAAATGTAACTGTGGTCCTATCAGTCTGCAAACTAGTAAGACCATGATGAATCTGATGTACTTTGATCATTTTAGTTCAGAAATGTGAAGTCCTTTCTACATATTGGTAATGTCCAATTATAGTGGTTCACTGTCTGTGGAAACCAAGTGGTAGGTTATATGCATGGCTTGCAGAATCCACATAGCGTTTTTAAACTTAATTCCTTATTATTTTAAAATAAACTTTATGTTTTAGTACAGTTTGAGAGTTACAGAAAAATTGAGAAGATAGTACAGAGGGTTACTGTGTGCCCTGGTTTGGCCTATTATTAACATCTTACATTGGTATATAGCACATGTGTTACAATCAATAAACTAATATTGATACATTATTATTCACTGAAGTCCATAATTTAGATTTCCTTAGGTTTCACTTAATGGCCTTTTTCTGTTCTAGGATCCCATAACTTTGAGGAGTAGTCAGGAGGTACTTTGTAGGATGCACCACTACTGGAATTTGTCCAATGTTTTTCTCATAAGACTTGCGTTATGGGTTTTTAGGAGGAAGATCACAGAGGCAGAGTGCCATTTTCATCACATCATGTCAAGCTCCCTTGATTTTGACCTTGATCAGCAAGCTGTGGTAGTGTTTGTCAGTGTTTGTTTTCCCCTCTCCCTTTCTGTAGGAAAATTCTTCCTTCCTCTCTGCTTCGGAAGAAGTGTATATTCAGCACCTATCTAAGGAGTGAGAGTTATACTCCACATCCTTGAGGGTGGAATATCTGCATAAATTATTTGGAATTCTTCTGCACAGGTTTGTCTCTTCTTCCCATTTATTAATTTATTCAATCATTTTTATATCAGTATAGGCTCGTGGATATTTATTTTATAACTTTGGGTTATAATCCCATTCATCTTTATTACTTTTGCCCAAACTATTCTAGCTTTGTCCATGAAGAGCTCTTTTAGTTGGCTCCTGTGTTTCTTTTACATACCCCCATCAATGTGTGTATTTGGGGAGGGCGGGGTTTGTTCATTTTGAGCTCTTTTCTTTCTCGCACCACAAGAAGCTCCAGGCTTGTCTTGTATATTTCCTGCCCCAGTCCTAGAATCAGCCATTTCTCTCAGGATCTGTGGTTTCTTTTATTGGAGAATGGTGTTAGAAACCAAGATCTGGGTGAGGGTGTGCTCGTTGCTACTAGGGTGTTGTTTGTTTTAGGCCCTCTTAGATGACAGAGCAAAGAAATAGATGTGTATGTATCAATACTAACCTTCGTATATACACGTGTAGGTAAATATTTCTATATGTACCATTTGTATCTATATTAAGCTAAACATACTGATGTCTCAGACTCTAATCTGTTACCACATGACTCATCCTAGTCTCCTCTCCTTGCTTATTTATAAATTCACACTCCAACAGTGAGACTCTAATCCTAGCTCCTATTACCAGTCATCTGTTTACTTAATTGTTCGATACCAGTATACATAAAATATATAGCAGTATCAGAATTTTTAACCCTAGAATACAGTGTTTATGCTTAGTTTCTTTTGCCTTTAGTCTTACAGGCTCCACTTACTTTTAAAATTACTTAGGTCAGTGCCCTTTCCACCCCCTCCCCTTCACTGAAGTTATTTCACACATTTGTAATTTAGTAGACTCTCTTGTCACAGTCTGCTCCTCTTCCTGGGTTCCCCTGACCTCCTAAATGACTTTTTAAACTTGCATACTTTAAGGTTCAGTATTTGTGTTATAAAGTTCTGTAGGTTTTGAAAAGTGTATAATGGCATGGAAACATGAATGAACATATTTTTCTTATGCTTGTTTGCCATCTGTACATCTTTGGTAAGGAGGTCAGATCTTTTGCCCATTTATTTACTTGGATTGGTTGTTTTGTTATTGTTGAGTTTTAAGAGCTTTTAAAAGATATTTTGAATACAAGTCATTTATCAGATATGTTTTGCAAATATTTTCTCCCAGTCTACGTGACTCGATTCTTCATTCTCTTACCTGTGCCTTTCTCAGAGCAAATGTTTCTCATTTTAATAAAGTTATCAATTTTTCTTTCATGGTTCATGTCATCAGCAAATAGAGGCAATTTTACATCTTCCTTTCCAATTCTGATACCTTTAATTTTAGTTTTTTCTTGCGTGATTGCTCTACGTAAGACTTCTGGTACTGTGCTGAGTAGGAGTGGTGAGAACGAGCATCCTTGTTTTGTTCCTGATCTTAGAGGAAAAGCTGTCTGCCTTTTACCATTGAGTATGGGCTTGTCTTACACAGCCTTTATTATGTTGAGATATGTTTCTTCCCTGCCTAATTTATTAAGAGTTTCTATCATGAACGGATGTTGAATTTTATCAAATGCTTTTTCTGTGTCTTTTGAGATGATCTTACAACTTTCAAAATGTACCTTAGACTTAAACATAAACTATAACTCTATAAAATTTCTAGAAGATAACAAAGGACATTATTCCCTTCCTCCCTTCCTCTCTCATGGCTTCTTTTGCTTCTTCATTTTCAAACCACTTGTTATGGCTGCTGTAGCCCCAATTTAGCTCAAGCATCCACCACCACTTGGTGCAGTCTCAAGTGCCAAATTCTCAAGAGAAGACTTGCCTATGTGTAAAACCATATTGTCTTTGAACAGAGATAATTTTACTTCTTCATTTCTTATTTGGATGCTTTTTTCCTTTTTCTTGTCTAATTGCTCTGGCTAGGACTTTTATATATGTATGTCTGTTGATCTAGTTGATTTATTGTGTTGTTCAAGTCCTTTGTTTCTGTAGTTATCTTCTGTTTGGTTGTTCTATCCATTATTGAGTATGAGATATTAAAGTCTCCAACTATTGTTATAGAACTGTCTGTTCCTCCCTTCAATTCTGTCAATATCTGCTTCATATATTTTGATGATCTGTGATCAGGTACATAAATGTTTATAATTGTTGTATTGTCTTGCTGTACTGAACCTTTTACTGATATATAATGTCCTTCTTTGTCTCTTGTAACCTTTTTGATTTGACGTCTATTTTGTGTGATATTACTATAGCCACTTCTCCTTTTGGTTACTATTTGCATGGAATATCTTTTTTCATCCTTTCACTTTCAACCTATTTTGTCAGTGGACATAAAGTACAGCACTTGTAAACAGCATATAGTTGGATTATGGGTGTTTTTGTTTGTTTTTTGCCGTACGCGGGCCTCTCACTGTTGTGGCCTCTCCCGTTGTGGAACACAGGCTCCAGACGCACAGGCTCAGCGGCCATGGCTCACGGGCCCAGCCACTCTGTGGCATGTGGGATCTTCCTGGACCGGGGCACGAACCTGCGTTCCATGCATCGGCAGGCAGACTCTCAACCACTGCGCCACCAGGGAAGCCCTGGATTATGGGTTTTTTAATCCGTTTTTCCAATCTCTGTTTTTTGATTGCAGAATTTAATCTATTTACACCTCTGAGATCAGAAGCAGCAGTTGATGGTCAGAAGACAGATCCCCAGTGTTTGGAGGACAGGGTCCTCAGTGCCCACCCTGTCTCCCACAGGCTGCATGCAGGCTGCTCCAGGAACGTGTTTACAGCCGCCTGCTGTGGGCATGGGGAGTGAGGGGTGGGTAGCTACTGCCTGTCTAAACTGAAATTAACTACAATTTACAGTTCAAACCTTCCCCTCAAAGTTGCAAACCTTCAGTAGACTTCAGAGTTCCAAAATAGTTGTGTCAGGCAAGATTCTGCCAGTATAATTTTTGTCTGGGTTGAGAGAAGTCTTCCTAATGCTTTCTACTGCACCACCTTCCCAGAATCCTGTACTCTTATATTTTAAAAGTTTTTACTCAGGGCTTCCCTGGTGGCGCAGTGGTTGAGAATCTGCCTGCCTATGCAGGGGACACGGGTTCGTGCCCCGGTCCGGGAGGATCCCACATGCTGCGGAGCGGCTGGGCCCGTGAGCCATGGCCACTGAGCCTGCGCGTCCGGAGCCTGTGCTCCGCATCGGGAGAGGCCACAACAGTGAGAGGCCCACGTACCGCAAAAAAAAAAAAAAAAAAAAGTTTTTACTTAGTTTAATTCTGAAGTGAATTGACATTGCTGTCCTCCTTCAGCACAATTACAGGGACTTTCCAGTACTCTTTCCTGCAATTAATGCATGTTTTGATGGATCCATGTAAATCTCACTTGCATCCCAGTTGTTCCTGCTGGGTTCCGTTTCCTTCTTGATGACGTAAGTGGTAAACTTAGTCTTTTTTTCCTCTGAAACATCTTTATTTCACTTTTGCTCTTGAATGATAAATTATCAGAGTAGAAAACTCTAAGCTGAGGTATTTCCTTCCAGCACTTTGAAGGTATCATTTTGTTGTTTTCCAGAATAATCTTTTCATTATCTTCTAGTATCTTTCATCATCAGTGAGATGTCTGGTGTCATTCCTTAGTTTTAGTGTCTGCTGTTAAACTCAACAACCAGTAACATTTATTAAGGTCACTTTGATAACACTATGCTTGCATTAATTCATTTAATCCTTAAAAAAATCTTATGAGTCATAAATATTATTTTTCCTCATGTTCCAAAGGAAGAATCTCAGGCCCAGAGAGTACAGATCTTCTCCAGGGACAAATAGGGCATAGTTAGAATTCAATTCCATATCTTTCAAAATTCAAAGACTACTTTGGATCACTACATTATACCATCTCTCAAATGCTACAGAGCAGTCAGACACGGTGGGGAAAGGGAAATGTCCCTTGGAAACAAGGTGCAGTTTCCCATCCCACGTTCACCAAGCAGCATCTCCTTAATCTTCACCACGATCATCAACACTGAGAAAGTTTTTGCCGAATTTGAGGCCTTGTAGGTAATTAAGCACTGATCACAGAGGCCTCCCTCTTGGATATATAAACTCACAATCTGTAAAGGGAGGGAATGAAGAGATGTCACCTCCCACACCTTCCCCTGTTGGAATAAGAAGGGAACTGTATGTCTCCATTAGGGTTTCATGCAGTGTTTTCCTAACAAAATCTACTGACTGAATATTTTCCCCGCTGTGTTACATGTGGAACTCATTCTTATCGGAGACCTGATTGTTCCCAGTAATTACTTTCAGAAAAATGTCAGAGAAAATTGGCAATTTGGTGACACTACTGAGAGGACTTAGCTCTACTCCAACAGGATGGGGGATTAAGATTGAAACTCCAGAAACTGAGTTTCCAGATAAAAAATTTTTAATTGCACTTGGATATATCTAGAATTCAATTGCATTGTTGTAGTTTTGCCTCTCAAAATGGTTCCCCAGGCAGCTGTGCCATGGGAATGCTACTTATCACCAGTAAACTCAGAAAAAGGTGGCAACTCCTCTCAACGTCTCACTGTCACAGGCAGTCAGGTGCACTTTGAAGTCTGTCTTTGGGATCTTTGCCTCCTCTTACCCAAAGAACAAACAATGCAGTTGTAGCTACCACAGGTGAGAACAAAATTCATAAACCTTGGAAATTCACTGTAGCACTCTTTTTTTTGTATTCCAAAGTCACTCTCCCTGTAACTACCTTAGGACTCCCTCTACTCCTTCCCAGTTAACATGTACTTCTGAGTTCTGAGAAGGTCTGGCAGCGCTCCTGTTCCATCCTTTAACCAGTGTTTTTCTAGTTGTGTGGTTGCTAAGTATTACTGTATGTTTGGAGGAGCCAACTACTAAATAATTGATACTAAGATCACATAAATTCTTCTTAAGAGTATGAAAACGAAAATGGTATGTATGATTCTTATTTTTGTATTATTCTACTTTGTTCTCTATATGTGGACTTTGAGGTCTGGTTATCCAATAAAGGATTAATTTTACCCAAAGAAAGGGCTGACATTTGTCCTCAGCTTCCAGGAGGTGATTTCTAAGCTCTTGGAATGTCCTGCCTGACAAGAGTGTCTTTGCTCATCTGGAGGCACATTGGGTCACACTAGATCGTCTATGCTGAGAATGTGGTTTGGGGTGGGGGCTTTGGTCTCCACAGGACCTGCTCGACCTCCAGAGAGGCTGGAAACTAAGGTCAGCCACTCAGCAAGCAGCTAAGTCTAGGTGCACAAACCCCATTAAAATCCCTGGACACCAAGGCTCAGGTGAGCTCCCCAGGTTGGTGGTACTCCACGCCTGTTGTCAGACATTGTTCTGGGTGAAGGTAGCATGTTCCAGGACTCTACTGGGGGGAACGTCGGGAAGCTCCTTGCTTGGAACTCTCCTAGGCTCTGCCCATGTGCCTCTTCCCATGACTGATTTTAATCCCTATCCTTATGCTGTAATAAGCCATACTATGAGTATAACAGCTTTCGGTGAATTCTGTGGGTCCTTGTAGTGAATTGTCAAACGTGAAGGTGAGCTTGGGAACCCCTAAATTTGCAATTGGTGGCAGAAGTGGGAGTGGTCTTGGGGAAACTCCTGAACTTTGTACTGGTATATCTGTTTTCAGATCCCAGCCTCACTGTTTTTCATTTTTCTTATCTGCAAAATAGGGGTAACTCTGTTTACAACGTTACTGTGGTAGCTAAATAAAGTGACATATATAAAGCATCTTCATATAATATAGGATTATATTATAGGATTATATATATATATATAACATATAATAAAGGATCTTCCCTGAAGGTGCTGATCATTTGATTTTTTAATAAAGAATACTACAGTATCATGTGGAAGAATATTTGTACAGAATACCTACGGTGATGATTTTTTGCTTGTTTTTCTCTGTTTGCTCTTTATGTCTTTACTTTGTATTATGGAAGATGAGGGTTAAATTTTCTTCTACCTTTTCTCATCACACACTTCCTATTCTCCCACCTTCCCAGCATACATATGCCATAATTTTATGCATTATTGTGACCATATGAATAGTATTCACTGTTGAGCAGTGCAATCTTTTATGATTGCCATTTGTTTCTGGCACAACTTTTTGGTTTTCCTGGAGTTAATATTTGTCTTTTTGTGTGTGTGTGTGTGTTCTATGTTCTTGAGCTAAATCAACTCTTGAACTCTCTGCCATCATCTATTTCTCCTTTCAGACTTTCAGATGTGTTGAATTTTCTATCAGGTTCATCTTTTTAAAGGAGTCTCTCCAGGGGCACTTTCTGACCCATCTACATTGGACACACAGCTGTCCTACTGGGGTTTCTTTTAGCTTTCTCCTGTGTGGGGTATCTTGTTCCTGTTTTTTCAGGTCTCTTTTTAATTTACTCCCTCATTCAAGTGAAGCATCCTCCAGAAGATTCCTGAGAAAGGGTATGTGGGAGGTGCAATTTATTGAGACTTTGAATTTCTAAAAATATTTTTATTCTCCCTACACATGTGATTGATAGTTTTGCTGGATATAGAATTCTAGATTGGAAATTATTTTCCCTGTGCAATTGGAGCCCTGTCTTTAAGTTTTCAGTGTAGTTGTTGAGAACTCTGAAGGCCTTCTGATTCTTGATCCTTTGTACAGGACCATTTTTCCTTGTTAGATTTCCCTTTGTCTCCATTGTTTTCCCTCCGTGAAATTTCACTGAGATGGGCCTCAGACCGTATGTCTATTTTCATCCATTATGGACCCCTTCAGTCTGGAAACTCGTGGCCTTCACTTCTCAAATTTTTTCCAGAATTATTTCATTGAGGTACCTCTATCCTGTTTCTTCTCCTTCCTTTCAGGAACTCCTATTATTTAAAAATTAGGTCTCTTGGGCCAGTCCTTAAATTTTCTTTTATATTTCTCTCCTATTTTTTATCTTTCTTTTTTACTCTACATTCTAGGAAATGTTTAACATTTTACTTCTTAACTTTCTCAAGAATCTTTCATTTCCATAATTTTAAAATCTAAAGTCTTTTTCATTCTTTGAGTGTTTCTTTTTATAGTGTAACTTTTTAAAATGAATACAGTAATCTCTCATTTCTCTGAGGATAATTGTTTTAGTTTAGTTGTTCGGATTTTTATTTTGTCATTTCCTCCCTACCCTAGGCTCTGTTTACTCTGTTACTCTTTTCTTTTTGTTTATTTTATCTCTCTTCCATGTTAGAAGTTTTCCTCAGATGATCGTCAGTTGTCTGCTCATATTTAAGTGTGAGACTAAAAAGAGTACTGAGAATCCTAAGTGTGTAGACTGGGCTTGACTTTATCTTAGAGAAATCTACCTGGGCCATTTCCTGAGGGAACCCAAGAAGTCTTCATGGCCACCAAGGGTCAGGAAGCAGGGAGTAGGGCTGTTCTGATCTCTCATTTTCAGTGTGACAGCCCTGTTCTCCGCTGTACCTGCTGTCCCATAGTCCATAGATTTTCTATTTTATTGTCTTCCTAGAATAAACCTCTTGTCTTCTGTTGGGGGGTGGGGTGGGTGGGTTGGGTAGGTGCTCAGCTGTGTGTATGTCCAGAGGGTCAGAAAGTTGAGATTCTAACAATTTCTTAGAATGTAAACCAATCTTTGGACTCTTTTTTTTTGGTGGTGGGGGTGAGTTGGGGCCTCTTCTGCCCCACTTCCAGGGGTGACTGGCGCTACCAGTTTGGGGCCTTTGGGGAATTCTGAAGCATAAATTGGGTTGAATCTTGGATTTTTCTGTTTGCTGGTTTAGGATTCAGCTCTCTTGGGTCTGCTAAGCCAGTTATTGCTTATCTGTCATCTTTTAAGCTTCTAAAAGTTTGCTACTGTTTTCTCCTCTCCTGACCTCTTTGTTTTTATAAGTTACATATCTTTTAGAAATACCTTTACAGTCATTTTAGTGAGATTTTAAGAAGAAATGAAGCAAATGCCTGTGTTTAATCTGACATCTTTAATAGAATGTTATTAAACATTTAAAATAATAAAGGCCCTATTTGTCATCATTCTGTTTAATGAAATTTTCCAAGTGTGAAAGGTATGGAAGTAATGAGAACAGGGCCCTTTGTACCACAGCTTGATTGTTCTAGGTGGTGGGAGCTTGTAGAACTGGCCGGTCTGGCCAGCAAGACCACACACACATTCTCAGCAGCCTGGCATCGTCTAGTCAGGCCATACCATATTGCGCTTGTGGTGTATTTTTGAGATCATCTGTGACCTTTTGAGTTTATTTGTAATTCTGCATAGATTTCCTCTTCCCTTACTGTTGGATTTGAGGAATTCTTGAAGCAGGGTGACCTCATGTCTCAGCATACTTAACCTCAAATTTTGTGATTTGGGGTTTCATTCCTCTATTTATGCAGCTCCAACTTTCAGCTTTATTTTTGTGCCAATCATACTAAAGTTTGCCCTTTTAGCTTCTGCCTTTTGCGTGGAATATTTTGACTTTTTCTGAGCTATTATTCAGCGCGATTATTCTCACATTGTCTTGAGAGGGGGGTATGTGTGGATGCAGTTTTGTCTTAGGGGTTTTATAGCTCAGCATTAATTTGAGAGTAACCTACAGTTACAGACTGAAGGTTTATGTCCCTTCAAAATTCCTATGTTGAAGTCTTAACCACCCCACCCCACCCCCCCCCAACCAGTATGGCCATATTTGGGATGGGGTCTCCAAGGCAGCAGTGAAGGTTAAATGAGGTCATAAGGTGAGGCCCTGATCTGATGGGGTTGGTGCCCTTATAAGTAGACACCAGAGTGCCCCCACCGGCATCCTCTGCTTGTGCACATACTGAGAAGATGTCACGTGAAGCCAAAGTGAGAAGGGGGCTGTCTGCTGGAACCTTCACCTTAGGCTTCTAGCATCGAGAACTGTGAGAAAATTAACTTTTGTGGTTTAAGACACCCAGTCTATGGTATTTTGTTATGCAGCCAGGCAAAGTGATACACCAGCCTTCTGTCACATTTACTTGGTCTTCTAGTTTGTTTTTTTAGACATTGGCAGTCCGAGTTGTCAGTTGACAGATATTAGCTTATAGTTGTCATACCCATGCAACTAATTTCTTCTGTTTTAAGCCAGGGTAGAGCTCTGTAGTTAGGAGCCCAGATCTTCAGGCTGCATCAGGTTTAAGCCAGGGTAGAGCTCTGTAGTTGGGAGCCCAGATCTTCAGGCTGCGTTAGGTTTAAGCCAGGGTAGAGCTCCGTAGTTGGGAGCCCAGATCTTCAGGCTGCGTCAGGAGTTAGGAAATCAGTGCAGTGGGTTGCAGCTGGCAGTTTTTAAATGAAATACGTTGCCTATAGTTTTGTGAAAGTTGTGTTTCCAGAGTATGTGTATGTGAATGTGTATACTAGATCAAGATGTAAAATATGTTTCTTACTGTAGGTTGTGGCAAAGAAAAAAGATTTTAAATCTATTGCTGTAGTCCAAGCTAATCTTTTAGTTCCTCTTGGAATATCCATGGCAAGTGATTCTCGTCAGAGTTTGAGGGAAAAGGAAGACCAGAATTGTGGACACTGAGGGTTCGGAGTTCAGACCTAGAGCTCTGAACCCCAAAATGGAAAGACACAGGGAAGAGGAGAACATGGTATCCGTGTAACTCGGCAAGCGAAGCAGGGAACCCCCAGGAGGACTCTTCTTAGTGGGGCCAAGCTCCTGGGGGCTGGCTGTGATATCACCTTTCTCTGCATTCCCAGAGCGCACTCACTGCACACACCATGTTATAGTATAACTAGTTTTTAATTGTCTGTGACTGGGCCACGTCCATAGTTGGCACTCCATAAATGTTAGTAGGAGGGAGGAATAAAAGGTAGGCATTGTTATCGGCCTTGTTTTACTGTCATCCGAGTTAATGACATGTTTAATCCTGCACTGGTTGGGAAGTAAGCCCACTTCCAGTCACGTGTGAACGTTGTGCCCTCTATCATGAGTGCACTGTGAACAGAGTCCACACTATTCTATGGAGCCAAGAGCAACAAAATTCCATCCTGTCTCTCAAGATGTCAGGAGAACAGGTGGAAATGTTTTCATTGTATGGACTTCTAGCTTTATTAAGAGAGGTAAGGAGGAAGAGGTTATAATACGTCAGGAATAGTCATGAAACCAGCAGCCTTGGCAGGATGCAGGGGGAGCGGGGGAAGTGGCTACGGAAGCAAGTATAATGTGCTCTTGTTGGGCGAGTTCAGGGTGCAGTGAAGGCCTGTGGCAGGGAACTGTCATGGTCGTCTAAAGGGATTCAGGAGGACTTCCCAGAGCAAAGGACATTTATGAAGAGATTTGAGGCTTAAGTAGTAGGTGTTAATCAAACAGAGGTAACAACATAGGAGTCACCAGAGGGGGCGGGTAGCTCATGAGCAGCCTCCAGTTGGAGATGTGACGTTTAGACGGCATGTCCTGGGTGGTGGCGCTCTATTCTGCTGTAGGCATAGCCATCTACTGCAGCCTGCAGAAGCCGGAAGCAGCCCAAACTGGAATCAGACAGTCAGTCAGCCGGCAGACCGTTGCCGACTTCTAGAAGTGAGGCCCTGCCTTAGGGCAGTGGC
Organism: Lagenorhynchus albirostris; assembly: GCF_949774975.1. Classification (NCBI taxonomy): domain Eukaryota; kingdom Metazoa; phylum Chordata; class Mammalia; order Artiodactyla; family Delphinidae; genus Lagenorhynchus; species Lagenorhynchus albirostris. The sequence continues at coordinate 73,756,848 of NC_083109.1, forward strand.
AGGATGTGGCCTTGGAAGTACAGCTAAGGAAGAATTGATAAGGCCTGACCATGTTTGGGGTGTAAGCGGCCAGGGAAAGGAGGGACACCTTTGACTCTAGTTTTGAGGTTCAGCACCCGGGGATGACAGTGATTACTTTCCTAGTGGTAGAGAACATTTGAGAGCAGTCAGTCTTGAGAGGGAAAATGGTGGGGAATGTGGATTTTACATGTTGAGTTGTAGAATTCATAGAGCTCTTAGGGCAACTTTTCAAGGAATGGTCTTATTAGAAGAAAATTTTTCATGATTCATAGGTAGACTAAACTTTCCCATTTATGTGGCATCTTTTCCCTCAGAAAGCTCCTAGCTGTTGGGTAAAAAATTAGATGTTATTTAAATACAGCATATTTTAATATTCTAAATCCAGGAACCTAAATATTTTCAATATTTTTCTCAGCTAGGACATGAAATTGTTACTTACCTCGGTTCATAATCAGGTTTTTTTAAAAAACGGTGGCATAACAAAGATTTGTCCATTTATAAATCAAATATCAACGTATTATACATTGACACGATTGAATGCCAAGTGGTTGCTTTGAATTAAAAGCCTTCACAGTTCAATTTGTAGTTCCTTCAGAGCCTCCTCAACTTACATTGTCTTTTCTTCATTCGGGATCATTATTCTACAGTGACTTTTGAGAAGCAATTTTCTTAAAAGAGTACAAATTGGATTATTCCCCTTTATTGAATTGAAATTCTTAACAGGGCTTTCCGTTAATGAGATATTGTATTCATGTTAGGCTAAAAGGGCTAGTTTGAGTCATTAAGTTAGCGTTTCAGAATTAGAAAGGCATCAATTAAAGCTTCACTAATAACTCAAGCAAAATTTAGTAATAAAGGGATTCCACTAGGTGCTGCTAACACAAGCATGAAAATTCATACCAGGGAAAACTGGCAACAAGAGGAATCTGAATTAGCTTGACACATGATAATGCCGAAAACGTCATTAATCTCCTTCCAGTGATACTGCTCAAGATAAACACATCCTTGACTTTCAGTTCTAGGATGTATTCTTTATTCAGCGACTGGGTCTTCCAGGTCCAGCACGGAAGTGGTCCTAAGGGAAAAGAAACTCTCCTTTGACTGTGTATAGAACATTCTGCTTTGATACGGAACCATGTCTGGAGCGCAGAAGAATTTTCTTTAACGTGATAGGGAAAAAGTATCAGGCTCATTTTTGATTTTTTGATGCTTACTTGACATTTTTTACGGGTGTTTTGAGTTCTGACCTGACTACTTTTTTTCTTGCCAGTTTAAGATTGGCAGAGAATGGTGGACGTGGATTGATTACAGCCGCTTCCAGGAGCTCATCCAGGAATATGAAGACAGTGGTGGATCCAGATCTTTCAGTGCCAAGGATTACATGGCCAGAACTCCTCACTGGGCGTTATTTGGTGCCAGCGAAAGAGGCTTTGATCCCAAGGACACAAGATATCAGAGAAAGAACAAATCAAAGGATATATCTGGATGTTGAGATTATCTGAATTTAGGATACCGAAGGACACAAACTGATTGCCCAGAAGGTTCTCAGACTCCACTGTGATTTTTCCAAGGACAAATTATATTTCACATAGAGAAGGGTGTAAGGGGACGCAAGTCACATCCTTAGGCTCAGGAGACAGCAGCCACGCTTTGAGTGCCTGGGACTCAGCCTCACTGTCTCTTTCCAGAACTCAGTCCCTTTTCTGAGTTTACTTCTGAAAGAAAATCATTTTGAGGGGGAAGTACACAACCTTTATTAGTTTTGAATTATAATTAGGAAGACTGCCTAGAATGCCAACCATGGGAGTGTCGTGCAGAGTGAATTTCTGTTCCTTTTCCCCTGTCGTGGGCTGTTGGCCTTTGTCAGTTGTACTACCCTGAGGTCAGTGTATCTGCTTCCTCTAAGATCTTCATCCCTTTCTTACATCTTAAGATAACACTTCCTGAAAGTAATTTGTCATAATTCTCAGTTTTTTTATTTTTTCTCAATTATTTTAAATACTACATAGATTTCTTTAAATATTCATTTAGTACCAACTCTTTAGAAACTGATTTGGATCTAAAACTATACTAGATCTCATTCCATTCCCATGCAGATTGCCATAGAAAGTAGTATGTGAGCTGGATTAGAGCAAAATCTCTCTTCTGTAAGAGGAACTGTCATATGATGTCACTGAATAATTAGTCTCACAAATTAGTGAAACAATGCGTACAATTTGGTTTTGGTTTGAAAAGTAAGTGTTTAAGCCTCTCATCACTACACATATAGCAGGTTTCCATCTTCTTTCACTCTTGTAGCCCTAGCTACTTTCTGCAATCTGTTCTTTAAGTTTCAAGTTCTTTCCTAGTTGAAAACATCACTAAATACTCAATAGTTTTTAAGAAGTATTATAGTTATTTAAAAAATGCCTTTATCCTAAAATTTTAGTAAAATATCTTTTGTGAAGACTTGGACCACACATTTTCTTTTGAGCGCTTATTTTAAAGATGCTTCTAGTCCCGTGGTTCTAAGCCCTGTCAGACCCATCTCCTCCTTATATTCCTCCTCTATTCTCTGCTGAAGTAAAGTTCATAATAATATAATCTACTTACTCATTTAGTTGAAAACTGGGCACTGTATTTATTTCTAAGTGATAGAGTCTCTCTGTGCCATAGGATGAAATCAGATGTTCTTGAAGTCACCACATCTTCAAGCATGCGTTCAGTCTCCTGTTGACCCCTGAGACAGACAAGAGATGGGAGTGGTCCAGGCCAGTGAGGCAGGAGCTCACTGAAGCTCAGATGTGTTAATGGTCGTTGAGTAGAGATGGAAAATCTCTATTCAAACCTTAAATGAGAGCAGAGTATTAAAAAGCAAGAGCTCATGCTAAGGAGCGCACAGATGGGCTCCTGTTTGTGACAGCTAACTGGGCACACAGCTGTAGGAAGACCCCTCTGGGGCTGCCGTAAGGAGCAGGGCAGGCGGCAGTGCATGCTGGGCTTTGGACCGTCCCTCAACCTCTTTTTCAACCGGGCACCGCTGCCTTTATTTTTTTATGCATTGAGGTTCTGCTCAAGATTTAATTTGAACGAAGATATTCTGTTGCTTCAAAGAAAAAAAAAACAAAAGCAAACCTCTCACCACCAGAATGAGCCCTCCTGACTCCATTAACTTTAGGAACATAAATGAGCAGTTTTTCCTCCCTCTGCCACCCAGGAAGTGTTTGCTTTATATTAAAAAAAAAAATAACATGGTATATTAATCCCAGTTCACAGTCACAGCAGAAAATTTTAAATGCCTAGGGGAAAAAAATACAGTGGAATCTGGATGAAAAAAATTAAATGTTTGCTGAGCAGTATTAAAGTAGAAGAGATGGGGAAGCTTGAATATTCTTAGAAGGTGAGCTATTTGAAAAATAACATTCTAGATGTCCAGTGGAAGTTATTGTTGGAGTTTGAGCAAGCGATTCTAAAATTCTGCCGAAAAGCTAGCCAGGTAAGAATAGTTACAAGATTCTAGAAGAATAATTATTCAAGGAAAATTGCTTTACAAGATATTAAAGAATGTTGTCTAAAATAATTCAAACAACATGAAACGAGATCAGCTTCCAAAATGACAGAGTGAGAACCTCAGTGAACTCACTCTCCCTCTAAAACAGTGAAAATATGGGCAAAACAACTAAAATCAAAGAATTTTAGAACTCCGACAGTTTAACCAAAGCTTTGCCGTGAGCTGAAAATCATCTGTTAAGAGAAACTACTGAACCTTAATAAAATTAACAGTTTACTTCTCATCAGAAAGCATGGAGGCCAAAAGGCAGTGGAATGGTATCTTAAAAGAGCTGGAAGAAGAGACTTTCAACCAAAAGTTCTATGCCTAGCTTAATCTTCCTTCAAAATTAAAGAAGAAATTAAGACATTTTCAGGTAAGCAAGAAGTAAAGAATTCATCACCAGCAGACCTGCCTACGAGGAGGAGTCCTCAGGGCTTAATGAAAGTACGTTAGGCTTGAAACCACGTGAAGAAATAAACAGCACTGGTGGAAGTAACTACGTAAGTTTTATAGAAGACAATATAAATGTACTTTTGTTTGTAACTCTCCTATCTGTTTTATAAGATAGCTGCGTAAAGCAATATTTATAAAACTGTATTGATGGACTTAGAATGTATAAAGATGTAATTTGTATGACAGTAATAACATGAAAGAAGTGTGAGGGGAACAGAGGTATATTGGAGCAAGTCTTGACTACCCACTGTTGAAATTAAGTGGGTATGTTTCCAAAGCAGATTTTTTAAAGATGCTAATTGTAATCCCAAGAGCAGCCACTAAGAATAAATTTTAAAAGTTATAGTAAAAAAAATACGATTCTGCTCACAGTTTCAATGTGTGGATTTTCCACCCCCCCACCAAACAGTTCTCCAACACCAGCTGGGTGTCCTGCAGTTTAGCTTAATTCTGACACTGTCTACCTGGAGATAGCATCAGATCCCACAGGTTAAGTGCTCTGCCCCCCAACTTCAGATGCCAGTCACAAGTCCAGGTTGTCACCTGTGCTTCTGACCAACCAGCTATAGATTGGAGGTTCCCGTGGGTTTGATAAATGTGCTAGAGCGGCTGACAGAACTCAGAGAAACATTTTACTTACTAGATTATTGGTTTATTATAGAAGGGTATATATAACTCAGGAACAGCCAGATGGAAGAGATACACAGGGCAACGTACGTGGGAAGGAAGATAGGGCCTCCATGCCTTTTGCAAGCACGCCACTCTCCCAGATCATGTGTTCACCAATCTGGAAGCTCTCCAAACCCAGTCCTTTTGTTTTTTTTTGTTTTTTACATCTTTATTGGAGTATAATTGCTTTACACTGGTGTGTCAGTTTCTGCTTTCTTTTGGGTTTTTATAGAGACTTCATTACATAGGCACGATTGATTAAATCATTGGCCATTGGTGATTGACCTTAATCTCCAGCCCCTCTCCCCTCTCCAGAGGTCCAGGGGTGGTTCTGAAAGTTCCCAACCCTCTAATCACTTGGTTGGTGGCCCTGGCAACAAGCCCCCTTCCTTAGGTTACCTAAGGGCTTTCCAAAAGTCGCCTCATTAACATAACAAAAGACACACATTGTTGTTGTTGTTATTGTTGTCATCGCTTAGGAAATTCCAAGGGTTTTAGGAACTCTGTGCCTGGAACTGGGAGAGAATAAGTATATTTAATAATTTAATATTTATATTTAAATAATGTATATTATAAATCACAATATCACAAAGAAATGAGAATTTAAAAGGTACACTAGAAAATATCTATTTAGAAGACAGTAACAGTAACAAAACAACAAAGATCTAAGACATTCAAAAAACAAATAGCAAAAATGTCAGGAACAAATCTTGCCTTATTGGGTTAGTATATTATGTAAGTAGATTAAATACCCCAATCAAAAGAGGCAGAATGTATTTTTCTTTTAAATCCAATTATATGCTGTTCGCAATAGACACACTTTACATTCAAAGACTAAAAGGATCGAGAAAGGTATATACCATGGAAGCAGTTACCAAAAGAGAGCTAGAGTGGTTTTACTAATATCAAAAAAATAGACTTTAAGACAAAAAAAAAATTGTTAGTGGGGACAAAAGGGACATTTTATAATGATAAATTGTAATTATTTTAATTATTTATAATTACACCTTACTAGAAAGATGTAATGATTTTAAACATGCATGGACCTAACTAACAACAGAGCCCCAAAATATGTGAAGTGAAACCTGACAGAGTTGAAGGGAGATGATTCAGTAGTAATTGGAGACTTACATAGCCCACTTACAATAATGGATAGAGCAACTAGGCCAAAGCCCAAAAAGGAAATAAGAGATTTGAGCAACACTATAAACCAAGTACACCTGAAGGCCTCCATAGGACGCTGCACCAGCAACACATTATTCTCGAGTGCCATGGAACATTCTCCAGTATAGACCATATGTAAGATCATAAAACAAGTCTCAGTAAGTTTAAAAGGATTGAAATTATGCAAAGTATAGTCTCTGACCAATGGAATGAAATTAGAGATCATTAGAAATCAACAGCAGAAGAAAATTTGGGAAATTCATAAACATGTAGCAATTAACCAACATCCTAAACAAACAATGGGTCAAAGAGGGAATCACAGGGAAATTAGGAAAGACTTTTGAGATGAATGAAAATGAAAATACAACATACCAAAACTTATGGGATGCTGCTAATATAGTGCTTAGAGGGAATTTTTTTTTTTTCTTCGATAACGCGGGCCCTCACTGTTGTGGCCTCTCCCTTTGCGGAGCACAGGCTCCGGACGCGCAGGCTCAGCGGCCATGGCTCACGGGCCCAGCCGTTCCGCGGCATGTGGGATCTTCCCAGACTGGGACATGAACCCGTGTCCCCTGCATCGGCAGGCGGACTCTCAACCACTGCGCCACCAAGGAAGCCCTGCTTAGAGGGAATTTATAACTGTAAATGCCTACATTAAAAAGAAGATACATCTCAAATTAATAACCTTCCATCTTAAGGAACTAGAAAAAGAACAACTAAACTCAAAGTGAGCTAAAGGAAAAAAATAATAAACACTAGGGGCAGAAATAAATAAAAGAAAGGAAAGAAAAGCAAAAGAAAAAATTAGTGAAACCGGAAGTTGGTTCTTTAAAAAAAATCAACAAAATTGGCAGACCTTTAGCTAGACTCACCAAGAAAACAGGAAGATGCAAATAGCTAAAATCAGCTATGAATGCACAACTTTCTGAATATACTAAAAACTATACTATACACTTTAAATGAGTGGATTTTAAGGTATATGAAATATATCTCAATAAAGCTTTTTTTAAAAAAGCACAGAGGCAAACCTTAATGTTTATGAAAAGCAGTATAGGATATAAGATAAGGAATATAGGATAAATCAATGGAGATTTGGAAGAAAAATTATGTAGTTTTGGTCTTTATACTAAATAGCAAAAAGAGTCAAATGAAACAAAAAGCTCAGAAGAAACCTTGGGTGACGAAGGCCTTTCTGGACCAATGGCTTTCCAACTTACTCATGCATCAGAGTCACTCGGAGGGCTTGTTAAAACGTATTTGTGGACCCCACTCCAGAGTTTCTGATATAGTAGGTGTGCAATGCAGAAGAATTTGCTTTTCTAACAGGTTTCTGGGTTATGCAAATGCTGCTAAGAGACCACACTTTCAGAATCCCTTGTAGATATAAAAACAATGTAAGAGATCTAAGGACAGGGGAAGAAGAACACTGCAGGTAGAGGACTGAGCATGCTCAAAGGCCACGTGGGGAAGGGTTGTGGCACATTTGAGTAGCTGTAGGAAGGCCTCAGTGGCTGGAGAATGCTGCAGAAGATGTAGGAGAAGACCAGGCCACGCAGGGGAACCAGGAGAACATAACAGTGATGACTCAGGGAGATACGGGCCAGTCTAAGCCCTAAGAGCAATTATGCAAAGGAACAGCATGATTAGATGTGCATCTTAAGAAGATCACTGTAGCTTTGGGTTAGATAATGGCCTGGTAAGACCAAAAGGGAAGGGGATGAGTTGGTAGGTGTTCTTGTAGAACAGGCCAGAAGTGATGGCCCGGGTGGTAGCATTTGTGCAGTGCACGCCCCTGCATGCTGACCCTGGTGGTTGGAATGGAGGGCAGTGGGTAGATTTGAAAGAGACCTTAGGAGGAAACACTGGTGGATCTGGCCACAATTTGGCTAGATGGGGGTGGGGGAGTGTGGAGTGTGGGCAGGCAGGAGGGATGAGTCGTCAAGGATGACTCCTGGGTTTCTGGCTTGAGAACAGGAGAGGAGATGGTGGTGCTCTGTAGGCTGAGACTGGAAGAGGGCCAGGCCTGTGGGAGATCCTGAGTTCATTTGTGGACAGGTAGGCTTGGAACTGCCCAAAATTTCCAAGGGGAAGGTCAAGCCAGCGGTCAGGCATACAGGTCTGGGGTGGAAGAAATGTGTGAATCATCATGGTGTAGGTTATACTTGGAGCCTCAAGGAGGGCGGAGGTCATCTTCGGAGAGAGTATAAAATGAGGAGGAGGGGCCATGTCTCCAGGAACTCTAGCAGGTAGGGGTGGGACAGGGAAAGAAGTCCCCTGACATCTTCAACAGGGGAGACATTAGAGTAACCAGGCCTGTGGAGTCACAGAAACCTGGGGGAGTTGGGGGGCGGGGACAGATCAAGAAAAGACTGGAGAACAGTTCCAGAGGCCAGTGAGAAGTGAGCCAAAGAGGATGACAGCAAAACATCCCTTGCATAGGGGTCCTCATCAATACTTGTAGTGCAGTGCTCGCACCAGTGAAAGTTTTTAATGACAGAAGATGTTTATGATATAACGCTAAGTTTAAAATACAGAATACAAAATCGTAGTTATCACCTTACTTATATAAAAATCCTATGTATGAAGCAACATATAAATGGATATGTATTATCTTAATTAGCACAATAAAAGGTATGAGGGAATGTGTTTTCTACCTTGTAGAGTCAGACTCTAAGCTTTTTCCTTAAATAAGATCCTGAAGTTGGAATTCAGCCTATAGTTGGAGTTAAATATATTCAAAACTGCATATTTTGTCAGCTGAAAGATTCGTCTTTTTTTGTTTTTCTTTGTGTGCTGGGTTGCTTTTCTCACTTTTTATTTAAATACAAATTGATGAACCCCTCCCCGGGCACCGTTGATTTAATCTAAGTCGGCAGTGACTAATCTTGTTGGCTCTTAGCCTGCTTGGTGTTTTTGTCCTTTACTGATTTCCTTTCATTCATTATGAATAAAGTACGCTACTCTCATGACTAGGTTTTGAAGCTGTTTGGTACCGTGTTGTAAATTTCACTGCCTTTTCTGGAGAAAAAGACCCTCTTGTTTGGAAGGAACCCTAGCGTGTTTAGATTTCTCCTCACTGATTCCAAGAATTCCAGCTTAGATGTTAGAGAAAGAGAACTTATAGTGGCTGCAGACCTCAGTCTAAGGCAGGGTGTGTTTGCAACGGGCAGTGAGGGAAGCTATCAACTTCTGGGTGAGACAGGAGCATGTATTTGTGCAAAATCGGAGCAGGCAAACATCTTGTGATTCCTTCTCTAGTTTCTGAGAATTCTCATCAAGACCCTGTGAAGCTCCAGCTAATGCTTTCACTTTTCTCTCATTGAGGAAGTGAATTAATTGTGCAGCTATTAACTGGCTCTCATTGAGGACTACTAGATTTGTACTCTGATTGCTGGCTAAGGAGAAGTGGGAAAAAAATCGCTTGGACTGTTGAAAAATGGAACTTTTTATTTTCAGCAACTGGTCCCTCCCCTCCCCGTTCCTGCCAGGAGGAGCTGCAGTTTCCTGATCTGCCCCCCACTCAGGCAGGAAGAGGGCCTGGGATGTCCCCCAATGTGGGACCCCGGCTCACGGAGGGATTAGGAAATGCCAGTCTCACCGTGTTCACACCCCCCATCTGCCCCCAGAGAAGGGGGAAGTGAGGCCACAGAGAGGAGGGCTCGGGAGCATCACGCTGGAGCAGCGGGGCAGAAGGGCTTCATGAGATCACGCCAGCAGGGTTCAGCTCACCCAAGCACTGCACTGGGGACGTTTGGCACATCTGGCTTGAGCAGGGGAGCCCTGAGGTCAGGTTGTGGTGTCTGAAGGGTGCGGGGTGGCCTTGGAACTCTTGCCACTTACCTGCCGCGCACAGAATAGGGATCCCTGGGGGCAAGGCTTTAAGGCGTCGGGCACATTTCTTGCCAGGACCTTGGGCTCCTCTGACTAGTCTCTGACCCGGCCCCTTCCCAGGAGACCAGAAGTCAGCACTTCCTTTGTGCCACAGTCTGAGCCCCAGTGTGGGGCTGGGAACTGGGATTCAGGTCTGAAGAGCAAGGCCTCATGAGTCTGCTGGGCAGCGCAGGTGGGGAAGGCACAGCTCTGAGGCCACGGGAGCAGGTTCCTGGCAAGTGTGTGCTGTATCTTTGGGGTTGGAGTGTTTGGCGTGGCAGATGGAACCCAGCGGCGTTCCTCTGGGGGCTGTGCTCTCCTTAGCCCCCAGCCTGCACGCGGTGCTGGGGGGACACATGATCAGAGAAGGAATACCTGGCCATTTATTGAGAGCCCTTCCTACTGATAACCGGAAAAGCTTATCAAAACTCCAGGCTCTTGTTCAACTCATCCAAAAGAATTGGGGCAAGGAACACAAAACACAAAGGAAGAAACACACACACACACGCACACGCACACACACACACACACACGCACACACTGAGGCTGAGGAGCAAAGAAAACAAAGAAGCAGGTTATGGAGGCAAAGAACACACTCAGAGAAGAGTGCGGGCGTCCTCATGAGCGAGGGGTGCACTGCAGGGTTATTTATTTATTTATTTTTTTTAAAAAAATATATTTGTTCGTTTATTTATCTTTTTATTTTTGGCTGCATTGGGTCTTCCTTGCTGCACACGGGCTTTCTCTAGTTGCAGTGAGCCAGTGCTACTCTTCATTGCGGTGGCTTCTCTTGTTGCAGAGCACGGGCTCTAGGAGTGCGGGCTTCAGTAGTTGTGGCACATGGGCTCAGTAGTTGTGGCTCGCGGGCTCAGTAGTTGTGGCTCACGGGTTTCAGTAGTTGTGGCACGCGGGCTCAGTAGTTGTGGCTCAGAGGCTCTAGAGTGCAGGCTCAGTAGTTGTGGCGCATAGGCTTAGTTGCTCTGCAGCATGTGGGATCGTCCCGGACCAGGGATTGGACCCGTGTCCCCTGCATTGGTAGGTGGATTCTTAACCACTGTGCCACCAGGAAGTCCACTGCAGGGTAATTGATTCACCCTTTTATCTTATTTTACCCCTTTGAATGGATGGGGGTCTTTTGATTAGGGGTAGATTATTCATTGAGGGGAGGGTTGAGGTGGGGCCTGGATTGCACCAGGTTGCATCAGCGCATTTGTCTCCTGAAGCCACCGCATATGTGCTCTAAGAGCTGTTTTCCCTTCAGTTGTCCCTTAGTAGTCTAGTGGCTACATGTGGAGGGTTGTACAGGGTCATTAGCAACCTGTGCATTTTTATTGCACATGCTCCACGGTTTCCATGGTCAGAGTTTCTTGTGCAGATGCTACAGAGGTTCTGTTTTAGATGCCGTTCCTCCACACGTCATGGCCTCATTAAGTGCAAACCAAGGAGGTGCCTTTGCCTTCTGCCTAATACGTATGCACGAGGAGGCTGTCCTTGGGCCCGGGCCTGTCTTTCCCGCCTGACTACATGCCAGGCTCTGTGCAGGACCTCTGCCTCCAGGCTGGGGGGTTAAATGGCAGGCACTGGTCAGAGCTGTAACTCCCTGCCTCACCCCAAACTCCGCCTCCCTCCTTCTGTCTAGCCAACAGACAGGCTGCCGGAGTGAACGTTCTCGAATGCACATCTGACCATATCCCTCCCAAAACCCTCCCATTCCTCCTTTAAGCCCGTTGTCAAGTCCACACTCCGCAGCCTGACACACCTCACCACCGGTCCTGTGGAATAGCTCGTGCCGCTGCTTCCATCTCTAATTCCCATCCTTTCCTCCATCCCCCTGACCGGCTCCTGCACAGCTTCTAAATTCAGACTTTTGAGTTTGCAGTTAACCTCATTCAGATGATTTCATTGGCTTGCTCGTTAAAGTACACGTTGGCCTTAAGTTTTTTCACCCAAGGCAACTTAGCACAGAGCTTTTCAACACATTTCCAGAACTCCTAGACTTTGAGCATCTTATTGAGTAAGATATTACCCTGGTGGCAGTGCATCCTTATTCGTATCGCCCTTTCTTCAGGATCAGAGCCTTGGCTGTGATGGTCCCCAAAGGACAGGAGCCATACCGAGCAGGTTCAAGTGGCTTAGACGCACATGCTCAGGAGTTCTGACCTCTGGGTTTATGCTCAAGCCACAGAACATTATTGATCACTCTGTACTTTACTTGAAATGATTGATAGTTGGTAACAAAACATGGGCAATATTTTCATGTTTGATTTTTAGGTGGTTTTGTCCTCTCATTTTTCTAAACTGGTACTAGACGGAAAAAGATGTTTATACTATAGAGTCCCGAACTGCTGTCATGGCATGAAAGCATGTAGCAGTCAGCATGCTCTCTGCTACCAGTAACAGAGTTAGTGGTTTTGAACTAGTGGTTTCAAACAGTAGGGATTTTTATTGCCTCATATAAGCAATCTGGAAGTAGGTGGTTTCCAGGTTGAATCTAGGGATGAATAATCGAAGACCCAGGCAGTTTCCAAGCTTTCCACCACACCCTTTAGGACATGTTGACTTTCGTTTTCAGACTGTTGCCCCATGGTCTCAAAATGGCTGCCAAAGTTCCAGGCATCACATTCTCTCACAGTTGTGTTCAAAGCCTGGAAGGAAATGGATGAGGAAGAGAGCTCTCCTCTATTGAGTTGCTCTATTAATCAAAAAGGGAAAAACACCTTAGAGACTTCCCTTTAAGTCTATTAACCATAAATGGGTCAGTTGACAACCTCCAATTGCAAGGGAGGGGGAGAGCACAAGCATCTGGCATTTTCAGCCTCTAGTGTGGGAGGTAGGTACTATTAGGAGCGAAGAAGGTGGACAACAACTCCACCTGCTGCAAGAATATATATCTTGTGTGTGTAGTTCACCAACACACCAAACAGGTATGGAGCACCTGCTGAGGGCCAGGTTCTTGCTCTGGGTGCTGGAAGAGGAACTTCACATTGTAAGACTCGGTCCCTGCCCTGTCCAGGAGAAAAGCAATACCCATGAGCCAGAGATTAAAAATCAGCAAGTTAAATGCAAAGTAGTCTTAGAACCTGGGAGTAGGACTGAGAAACTAGCTTTGTCTTGGAGAATGGAGAGCTTCATGGAGGAGGTGACATTTGAACTGTGTCTTGAAGGATGAATGGGAGTTTACCAGAGGAAGAAGGCAAGTAAAGGCCATTTCCGGCCAAAGGGCAGCACGGGCAGATTCAGAGCTCTGAAAAAGCCTGCTTTTGTTTTACTGATCGCCACCTCTTCCACCACCACCCCGGCTCTGAAGGAGAGCCACCCTTAATCAGAGCTGAGCCTCACGGCCCATTTGGTTGTTCTGAGAGCAGCAGTGATGAGTGCTCATTCCACTCGGGAATTCTTCATTCAGAGAGACCTGAAGTCCTTCAGACCTGCAGTGGGTGGTGTGGGCTGCTCTGTGGGGCATTTATTCTTTGTTCAGCCCACGGTGACACCCTGACTTTTGGGGTATGCACGGGTCCTCACCCACTGTATGGGGGAGTGTCTGGTGGAGGCTATGCTCTTAGTCTCCCCTTGCCCCTCCTGGCCCTGAGATTGGCCATATGACCCTGAACTAGGGCAGTGGCTCTGCCCGCCCCCTGGGTCTGCTGATGGGTCCGGATGTGAGCGGGACTGATGGAAGGCCTTCCCTGGATTTCTTCAAGTCAAGCCTGCGGAGGCTGATCTGAGAGACGGAGCCCGTGTCCTGCCAGGGCTCGATGCCTGTATCCAGGTGTCCCTCTGCACAGCTTCCCCACGCGCCGCCCTTATGGGGAGCGACAAGTCACGTCTTTCACTTGGGTTCATTGGAGCTGGTTTTATCACTTGCAGTAAAGTCTTGGCTAATCTAGTAGCACATCACTAGCGGAAGCCCACTGTCTGCCACCTGGCTGCCGCCTCTCCTGGTAATATCCCTGACCCAGAGAGGCCTTCTCTTCTGTCCTGCTGAGTCTGGTTGGAGGAAGATCTCCTGTGAGGCCTGGCTCAGCAACTTCTCTCCCATTTCTCTGGGGCCTTCCCTCTGTGGCTCCTTTCACTCCAAGCCAGCCCCGTGGCTCCTATGACCCCAGCAGCCCAGGGCTGCCATGCTGCAGGCCCGTGTCGTCCCACAGCTACGTGAGCATGCATGCTGCAGCTGGGGCCTGTACAGATGATAAAACTCTCTCCATCTTTCACTCCTTGGGACACACACACCTTCCCCTGGGCCTGGGGACCCTCTTCTTGGGTTCTTTCTTGCTCCTTTGCCTTGGGTGCCTCTGTCTGGGTCTGTCTGCTGCTGACGCGCTGTGTGCAGGCTGTTAGGTAGAGCCGTACCCGGCTCTTGTTTTAGAGGCCTATTATCTTAATTCCCAAAGCTTTCACAGGGAACAGGCAGCAAATACAGCAGCAGCAGCATGCACTCTGCCTGCCTCCTAATTATGGCAGTTCATGACTCAGAATCTCAAACTGGTCATTTCTTTGGCCACAGACAGCATCCTGTCCCACTCTTCCCTGCATCCCCTCCGAAAGAGTCAGCCCATCGTTCCAGGAGGAGGGGATGCTGTTGCAATTCATCATGGTACAGATACTACTGTGCGGGGTGGAATAGCGATGCTGTCTGCAGCAGGGCAGGGCATGAAGGGAGGAATAAAACGTACTTCATTAAGAGAAAATTGCATCAAGCCCTCATCCCCGCACGCTCATTTTACTGTGCTCTGTTTACCAAAGCTCATGTGGGCTTATTTAATTTTATTGGAAAATGAGAAAATGCCCCCCAAAATCACTGCCTCACACAAACACGCCTAGCAATAAAATAAAGTGTGTGTTTATAATGCTTTTAGATTTTATCTCATTAACAGGCCACTTCCCTGACCCGGTGGGATCTGCACACTGTGGGGATGGGGAAACAGGCATCGGGGTATTTGTGCGTGTGCAGGGCAGGCCCCTTTCTCCTGGGGGTGCCGAGGCCCCCGCCGCCCTCCCTCTATGGTTAAAAAGCTTTCAAACGGTCTCTATTTCATGAGCCCTGACCCCGTCCCTCATTGTTTCATGTTCCCCCTAAACAACAACTGGAAATTTTTGTGTGAAATCAAGCTTCGTTTTTCCCATCCCCTGAGGAATACAAAGTCAGGCAAGGAGAAGAACCCCCCTTTCTCACCTCCAGTTAGTTTCCTGCGTTGTCTGCTCCAGCCACACCACCAAATCCGCTTCAGCGAAGTCCCCGGTGACGCCTCAACCTCAAAGCCAACAGATGCCCCCCTTCATCCCGCCTGACTCTCTAGCTTTTGGTCCCAGGACCACTTCGCTCTCACCTCCCCCTCCCGGCGTCCTGCCGGCACCTCCTGCCCGCCATGGTGATTCTCGCCCTGGCTTTCCATCTCCCTGTTCCTCTCCACCCCACACCCTGTGACCTCAGCCTTCCCGCCTGGCCCTCTCGAGTCTGTATCACTTCCACGTGGATGGCCCCAACCCCGGGTTCTCTTCTGAACCACAAGCCTGTTTATCCAAGTGCCTTTGCGGTTCCCTCACCTTGAGTCCCCTCCCAGCCCCGCCTTTTCCTGCTTGCCTGTCCCTTCAACACAGGGTCAAGGTAGTAGGGCCCCTCAGAGGCCCTCTGTGCTCCCACCCGAAGGAACTGCCCCTTTGTTTGTACACGATTCTTTTTTTGGGGGGGGGGCGCGCAGCATGTGGGACCTTAGATCCCCGACCAGGGATTGAACCCGTGCCCCCTGCATTGGAAGGGTGGAGTCTTAACCACTGGACCACCAGGGAAGCCCCTGTACATACTTCTAATATTGTCCATTGCCCATGGGTTGTCTTTTATTGATCTAAATGTTTGCCTCCCCTCCCCCACCCAGACATGACCCCCAGCGGGAGTCTGAGGCGCCGTCACCTTCCTGGGCAGTGCCCGGCTCTGGGCAGGCCCCTTGCGAAGCCATTATCGCCTGCCGAAGAATCACCATGGGCATTATTTCCTTTAGCAAACTCACCAAATAACAGATTGCTAACTGTCCTCCTTCCCTTCCCGCCTATTCAGGCAGTTCTGAGAGCCCTAATATCTCACAAATCCTTCCTAAGGCCTCATTTATAAAATCATTCTCTTTTTTAATAAGTCAGGGGTGACTTGCCACGTCTATTCTTAATGGCCTCTTTCTAAATGCCTTGGCACCTCTTTGGGTTTTCCAAAGGCCCTAAGTGGTTTTCTGAGTTTAGCGGCACCAGTTTTTCCTTTTAAGGTATACCCGTCTGCAACAAGAACATTTCTGAATGACTCATAATTTCTATATCGCGGTTTTCTTCCAGTGGATTCAAAATATTTTGTACCTTTGATACTTTTGCCCTGATATGCGGTGTCAGCAGACCAGGGCCCCCTTTCAAGTGACTGTGGCTGCCTGGGGGCTGCAGTAGTTTATACGATTTGTCCACATACTCACTGCCTCGCTCTGGGCCCATCACTTCAGCAACCTCCCTGGTGCCTCCTCTATGGGAGGGGTGGACGCCCCTCCTGTCCCGCTGGCTTCAGGCTGGGCTGTTGGACTAACTTTGGCCAGTGGTATGTGATCAGATAGGACATCCAGTGTAGCCCAGCAGAAGTTTTAAGAACCAGTGTGTGTTTCTACCCGCTCTTTTCCTTCCCCCTTTGCCAAGAAAATGGCCTGTCCCCTTCTGCTCACCTCCCTAGAATGATGAAGACACTTGGACCAGAGCCCCAGCCAAGCAGCAGAAGTGTGTGGTTATAAGCTCCTGCGGTTTTGGAGTCGTCCATTGCTACAGCACAACAGGGCAAAAACGGACTGATACAGATGCTCTTGGTCACTCAGAGAAGACAGAGATTTATATGTTGAAAACTCTAAGGAGATTTTCTTACTAGCCCATTGGATCATGGGACACCTGCTAGCTTGCTTTTTTTAAAAGGAGTGCATTTTGGAGAAGACTCATTAAACCTTCAAAACCTTCATTTCCCATTGTGATGTCACCATCTCCCAGTTTTAGCGTCCATTCCTCCCATCATCATAGCAACACACATTCGGGGACAGGAGCTGGAAAATCCTCGAAAAGGATTGGGGGGGGCAATTTTCAATTCCTCCTTGGACCTCAGAAACCTCATCTTATCTTCTGTAGCTTTATTATCTCAGGTAAAGATGAAGGCAGAATGTGCTAAGACAAAGGGGGTCTGCTCAAGTATAAGGAAATGTTGCCGTTCCTGCCCCTGGAGGAGGAGGAGAGGAAAGATTACTCAGAGCATGCTCCACTGCAAGGGAATGGCATATATGGGGCCCAAGAAGAGCTCCCCCAAATCCAGCTGAGTTGCACTCCACCGCCTCCAGGTGGTACTTTGCTGAGGATGTGTCTTTTTTTTTTTTATTCTTTTATTTTTCGGAGTGAACAGACAAAGCCTTTATAAAATGTGTGAGATGGTTCAGAACTAAGATGAACTTTACACGGGAGCAATAACAAAACACGAGGATTATGATGCTTTCAATAGACATTATGAAAAAGCAAAGAAATCAATGCGTGTGAAAGAACACTGGAACAGATTGCATTAAAAACCTCAAAGGGCTGTGATTCCTTCACTCAGAAGAGCCGCGGGACGGCGAGGGGCCGAGCGCAGCAGAGCAGGGGCAGCGCCGGAGCGAAGGGCGGGCAGCGCTGCCAGCCTGAGGATGTGTCTTGATTGGGAGTCTGCCCTGTGTGTCACTAGGATCACCTACATCTTGGAACCCGGCAACCCCAGATGCTCTGATGAATCGTGTATTTTGAGGTCCTTACATCTAAACCGGTGCAAACAGCTTATAACTCTGTCAGGATCTGGCAAGTGTATCCTCTCTTTCTTATATGGAAGCCTGAGTTTTGGTTGTCAATTCATTTCACCAGAGAGATAACACAAGAATTTTTTTTTCACCTGAATTTTTAATTTTTATCCTCTTTTAATCCCTTTATTGTTAAATGATATCTTTTTAATTTATTTTTAATTTACTTTTTATTGAAGTATAGTTGAATTACAATGCATTAATTACTGCTATACAGCAAAGTGACTCAGTTATACATATATATATATATATATACATTCTTTTTCATATTCTTTTCCATTATGGTTTGTCCCAGGATATTGAATATAGTTCCCTGTGCTACACAGCAGGACCTTGTCGTTTATGCATTCTATATATACCAGTTTGCATCTGCTAATCCCAAACTCCCGATCCAACCCTCTCCCACCCCACCTGAATTTTTTAAAAGAGAAGATACGACGCTGGGCTTTGGAAATAAATGTCCTGGTAACTTTCCACGCTTACACCTGACTCAGAACCAAACCAGGGCAGATGGGAGCAATGACCTGTATCTGTGCCATGTGTGTGCATCCTGGTCTGGAGAACTTGGCTTTGAGACCCAACAGGAGGGCCTCAGCAACATGGGCCTGCAGGGTAGGGAGGTAGGTGTACCAGTCAGGGTTCTCAAGAGAAAGAGAATCAGTAGGAGGTTAGACATTTTGATTAAAAGAAGTTATTTCATGCAATTATGGGGCCTGAGAAGTCCTACAGTCTGCCATCTGCAAGCTGGAGACCCAGGAAAGTGATGGTAAAATTCCGTCTGAGTCTGAAGATCTAGAAACCACGGGAGCCAGTGGTGTAAATCCCAGTCCAAGGTCAGGAGAAGATGAGATGAAATACTCCAGCTGAAGCACTGAGGCAGAAAAGCAAAGCGGGCGAATTCCTCCCTCCTCGCCTTTTGGCCTCAATAGCTTGGGTGATGCCAACCCACACTGGGGAGGGTTGATCTCCCTTACTGAGTCCACTGATGCAAATGCTAATCTCATTGGAAACAACCTTTTATGGGGCATTCCCTGGCGGTCCAGGGGTTAGGACTTGGCGCTCCCACTGCCAGGACCTGGGTTCGATCCCTGGTTGGGGAACTAAGATCCTACAAGCCGCGTGGTGAGGCCAAAAAAAAAAAAAGGAAACCTCATAGAGACACCCAGAAATAACGTTTCACCTGGGCGTCCTGTGGCCAGTCAAGTGGACACAACATTAACCATCACAGGAGGGAAGCCAGAAGCAGCCCCCAAGCCTGGCCCCAAAGGATGGCACGTGAAGAAATGCCAGCAGCCTGAGAGGACGTGGGAAACAGAATCACACCCAGGGAGGCCCGATGGGGCCGGGGGCACACAGCCCAGGATAGGGGTACAGAGACCTCCACAGTGTGATCTCAGGGTCATCCCTTATTAGCCAGACTCTCACCAGCACCTGGAACGAGAAGGGAGAGTTGGAAAAGAACCAGAGGAAGGTGGGTGGCAGGAGTGGGCAGGGGCCAGTGCCTTATTGGAGCAGGGCTGGATTTCTAGTAGGACCTTCCGGGGAACTAAGGCAGACTTCCGGCAGCCAGTTGTGCGCTGGACGAACGAACTGGGGAGGGTTGGGGGAGGGCCCTGTGACTTGTGAGCTTTGGGGCCCCCCAGGCTGCCCCCAGAAAGTTGAGACACAGGTTCTGGTGGAACGACCCCTTCCAGCCTCCCTGCGACGAGCTAGCCTGCCTCCCTGGCTGTCACAAGGTCTTTGCAGATTGCACGGGAGGGAGCCTGCCGCCCCGCAGCCCCCCTCAACTCAGCCGCTTGTTTCTCTCTCCCACGCTGGCGATGGCATCTGACAGTTTTACTCTCTTGGGCTGTTAAGATGTTCATTTCCTCTCAGGTATAAATGGAAATTAGAGGAAATAAAATGCCCTAGAATTATTTGATTTGATTCCCAACAGCCCTCTGAACCTAATCATCTCATTGTTGCCACAGAAGGAAACATGAGAGTGCTGCTGGAGGATTTGGTCTCTGTCCTCTCCTTAGACCCCGCAAACCAAAGCTCCCCATTGAGAGAGAACCTGTCCTGTTTTATCACAAATATGTGGATTTCCAGAATGAACTGCAAGACACTGAGTAATTCTGAAGGAATACTAAGAGAATTGTGTTCCTGTTTATGATCAATTTCTATCAGTTTCCTCCCGTCTCTTTCCCTGGGGGGAGACATCTGCAGGAAGCTTCATTCAAGAGTCATAGCCATCATGGTGCTTTGAGCATCGTGAGATGGGCAGTGGTTCCATTTTATGAGTCTCCTTGAATATTCCTCTCCTTCCATGTGAAGCAGAGGGCTGGGCTGGGCGTCAGAATGCTGGTTTACTTGGGAATGCTGGTCTCCCATTACAGCTTTGGGAAGAGCCCCTGCTGTACTTCCTGGTATAGGGGTAGCAACTCCTGTTATCTGCTCCTCAGGCTCCCAGATCTGGTTTAGAGGCAGGTACATCTCTTCCAGAATAACTTTCCAGAATTCTAGTGGAAGGCAGTGTGATGAGGGCTAACACTCAGCAAAATGAGTTTTAAAGTTAAGGCTTTTTTTTTTTTTTGGCCACGCCACATGTCTTGTGGGATCTTAGTTCTCGACCAGGTATTGAACCCGTGCCCCCTGCAGTGGAAGCGTGGAGTCCTAACCACTGGACCACCAGGGAATTCCCTGAAGTTGAGGCTTTTTAATGACTGTGTGTGTGTGTGTGTGTGTGTGTGTGTGTGTGTGTGTTTCTTTCAAGTCTTTCCTATGGAATCTTCCCAATGTCAATGTACTAATAACCTGTGGTTACTAGTAACCACAGCACACAGGATACATGGGGATTTTAAGTAGAAAATCAAAGATTTAAAGGGCTGGAAGGGACCCTCAAAGTCCTGGAACCCAACTTCCTGAGAGTGTTCCCATTATTTCTACAGAATCCTAACCCGGCATTGTCCAATGTAGAACGGAATGCCTCTGGTGATGGAGACCTTACTGCCACTCAGAGGGATGAAATCACTAACGAGAGATTTCTTTGGTTGAGGTGAAATAATTCTCTCACAGTAGTTCTCAGGCCCGGTCCTGGTTCTCACCATTGGGAAGTTCAGAGCCAGATAAAACTACTCCCCGAGGTTGTCTTCTCTGGATGGTCAACCAGTTGCTTCTACCATTGCCCACATGAAAAGGGCTCAAGTCTCCTTGGATTTCTGACACATTCTGCTCATCAGTCCCTCTCTAAGGAAAACCAGGAGCCCAGGTTTCCTGAGCAGGGCAGCTGCTCCCTGCACTTTGAGAACTTGAGGGGCATCCTGCCTTCCATCAGGCGAGAGCCTCCTCACGCCCTCAATACAAACGTGCAAACAAGGGCTAAGGACCACACAGCACACAAACCAGGCCTGCTGAGGACTTCAGACTCCAGCAGCAGGACCCCGGTCCTTGACTTGAGGGCCATTTAAAAATTGTTGTTGATGAATTTATTAAGGTATATTTGACCTAAAATAAACTGCACATATTTGAAGTGTACCGTTTGATCAATGTGACCTATGTATATCTACATCCATGAAACTATCACCTCAATCAAGATAATGGACAGTCCGTCACCCCCCAGAATCTCCTTGTTTCCCTTTATAAACTCTCCTCTCCTCCCTCCCAGGCAACTGCTTGTCTGCTTTCTGTCACTAAAGCTTAGTGTGCGTTTTATGGGGCTTCGTATAAGCTGAATCGTATGGTATGTACTCTATTTTCTGGCCTCTTTTACTCAGCATATTTACTTTGAGATCCATCCACGTTGCTGTTTACCTTCCCACCAACAGTGCACAAGTGTTCCCTTTTCTCTACATACTCACCAACACTTGTTATCTCATCTTTTTGACAACAACCATTTTACAGGTGTGAGGTAATATCTCTTTTTGGTTTTGATTTGCATTTCCCTGATGATTAGTGACATTGAGCACCTTTTCATGTACCTGATGGCCATCTGTATGTCTTCTTTGAAAGAATGTCCATTCAGGTTCTAAGTCCATTTTAAAATCAGATTGCTTGTTCTGTAGTTCCTTTTTTTTTTTTTTGATGAAGAGAGTATGGCATTTATTTTATTTATTTCAGTTTCCAGTTGTTCATTGCTAGTATTTAGACACATAGTTGGGTTTTTTTGGTATATTGATCTTGTATTCTGCAAACTCTCTAAACTCATTTACTCGTTCTAGTAGCTCTTTTGTAGATTCCACTAATCATGTCATCTGTGAATAAGTTTTGCTTATTCCTTTCTAATCTGGGTGAGTTTTGTTTCTTTTTCTTGTTTTATTCCATTGGTTAGAACCTCCAGTAGAATGTTGAATAGAAGTGGTAAGAGCAGAAATGACTGTCATCTTCCTGATCTTTTAGAGAAACTGTTCAATCATTATTAAGTATGATGTTAGCTATAGGTATTTTGTAGATGCCCCCTTTCAAGGCTAAAGAAGTTCCCTTCTGTTCGTAGTTTGATGTGAGTTTTTTTGTTGTGGTTTGGTTTTTGTTTTTTTTTAATAAATTTATTTATTTTATTTTTGGCTGCGTTGGGTCTTTGTTGCTGTGTGCAGGCTTTTCTCTAGTTGCGGTTAACGGGGGCTACTCTTTGTTGCCGTGTGTGGGCTTCTCATTGCGGTGGCTTCTCTTGTTGTGGAGCACGGGCTCTAGGTGCACGGGCTTCAGTAGTTGTGGCCCGCAGGCTCAGTAGTTGTGGCACACGGGCTTAGTTGCTCCGTGTCATGTGGGAACTTCGTGGACCAGGGCTCGAACCCGTGTTCCCTGCATTGGCAGGCGGATTCTTAACCACTGCACCACCAGGGAAGCCCTGATGTGAGTTTTTATTAGGGATGGATGCTGGATTTGGTCAAATACTTTTCTGCATCTTCTGGGATATATGTGCAGTTTTCTCTTTTTATTTAGTCTGTTAACATGGTGAATTACACTGTTTTTGAATGTTAAGCCAACTATGCATTCCTGGGTTAAACCTCACTTGGTCATGATGTATCCTTTTTATGTATCATTGGATGGAGTTTTCTAACGTTTTGTTAAATTTTTTTGCAACTATATCTGTAATGGATTTTGGGCTGTATAGTTTTATTTTCTTGTAATGTCCTTGTCTAGTTTTGGTATTAGGATAATGTCAGACTCATAGATTGAGTTGAGAAGTATTCCCTCTCATTCAATTTTCTGGTCAAGATTGAGCAGAATTGGTCTTATTTTTTGTTAGATTGTAGGCTTCAACAGTGAACCCATATGCGCCTAGCAGTTTCTTCGTATGAAGTTTTAAAACTACAGATGATATGAACTTTTCAGGTTACCTGTTTCTTCTTCAGTGAGCTTTGTGACTTTCAAAAACTTCGTGCATTTCATCTAAGTGATGTAATCTATAAGCATAAAGGTGTGCATAATGTTTCCTTATAATCCTTGTGATATCTGTTGAATCTATAGTGACATTATCTCTCCATTCTGAATGTCTTCTCTATGACTTGATTCCTTCTAAATTTATTGTGGTGTGCTTTATGGCCTAGACTATGGTCTGTCTCAATAAGTGTTCTCTGGGCACCTGAGGATAACATGTAGTCTGCTGTAGTTGGGTGAAGTACCCTCAAATGTCTACTATATCCTTGCTGATTCTGTTTATTCTGTCAGTTATCGAGAGAATGGGCACTGACATATATGCCTGTAATTGTGGATTTTTCTACTTCTTGCAGCCTCTGAGTTTTTGCTTCATTTATTTTACAACACTTATTATTCACATTTAGAATTATGCCCTCTTGATTAATTGACCCCTTCACCATTATGAAATGACCTTCTTGGTAATATTCATTCCTCTGAAATCTACTTTGCCTGATATTAGTATTGCTGCTCCAGCTTTCTTTTGACTACTGTTACATGGTATATCTTTTAAAACTTATTTACTGTTTTGTTTATTTATATTTATTTATTTGTTTATATTTAAGTGCAGTTTAAGGGCAGCATGTAATTAGGTCTTACTTTTTTACCCAATCTGACTATCTCTGCCTTTTATGTGGAGTGTTTAGAGCAATTTAGATTTAATGTTGTTATTAATTTTTTTAGGCTTGAATCAACTATCAATTCACTATTTATTGTCTATGTGTCCTACGTATTCTTGGTTCCTTTTCCCTCTTTTTCTGCCTTCTTTTGGTTTAATGGGTATTTTTTATGATCTCATTTTATCTCCTTTGTTGGCTCATTAAGTCTTAACACCTTTTAAACATTTTAGTGGCTGCTTCAGGGTTTTTTGAATACATTAAGTGATCTTATATGACTTCACATAGACAATAAGAACCTTTCAAGAGTAGACTTACATCTCTCCCCCATAACCTTTATGCTACTGCTGCCCTGTGGCTTACTTTTTAAAAAAAATTTTTTTTGCGGTACGCGGGCCTCTCACTGTTGTGGCCTCTCCCGTTGCGGAGCACAGGCTCCGGACGCGCAGGCTCAGCGGCCATGGCTCACGGGCCCAGCCGCTCCGTGGCATGTGGGATCCTCCCGGACCGGGGCACGAACCCACGTCCCCTGCATCGGCAGGCAGACTCTCAACCACTGCACCACCAGGGAAGCCCTGGCTGCTTCTTTTAAGGCTTTCTTTTTTGTGCTTGGTTTTCAGGAACTGATAATGATATGCTTTGGGGTAGTTTTCTTCATGTTTCTCGTTTATAATTTTCATCACAGTTGTAAATTTTTCAGCTATTGTTTCTTCAAATATTTTTTCTGTCCCTTCCTCTGCTTTGGGAACTATAATTACATGTATATTAGTCACCTGACATTTTCCCACACCTCACTGAGGCTCTTTTCATTTTTTAAAATTCATTTTTCTCTGTGTATTTCATTTTGGAAAGTTTCTCTTGCTAAATCTCCAAGCTTTCTTTTCTTCTGCTATGTCTAATCTGTCATTAATCCCATCCACTGTATTTTTCATCTTAGACATTGTGGTTTTCATCTCTGTAATCTTTTTTTTTTTTTTTTAAACATCTCCCATGTCTGTACTTAACTTTTTGAACTTATAAATGTCCCTGTCAGATAATTCTAGTCTCTTTTTCACTTCTGGGGCATTTTCAGTTGATTGCCTTTTCTCCTCCTGATGGGTCCTGGTTTCCTCCTTCTTTGCATGCTTGGTAATCTTTGATTAGATGCAAGACATTGTAAATTTTACCTTATTGGGTGTTGGATATTTTTTTTTCCTGTATTCTTTACTTTTGTTCTGGAATGCAGTGAAGCAACTTGGAAACAACTTGGAAACCCTTTAGGGACTTGCGTTTAAGATTTGTTAGGTGGAATCAGCAGTGTTCAGTTGGGGGTAATCATTCCTTATTATTGAAGCAAGACTTTCCTGAAGACTTTACCACAGGTCCCATAAGTTATAGGGTTTTCTTCCCCATCTGGGTAGTGGGAGCAGGCATTACCCCTGTGCCTGTGTGAGTACTGGGCACCACTCACTCTAATCCTTTTGAATGGTTCTTTCCCCAGCCTTAGGCAGTTTTCCCTATACTAACGTGCTGATCAATTTGGATGAATTCTCCAGGGAAACTTTCTACAGATCACTGAGGTTCTCTTTCTGTGTCCCTCTCTCCTTTCCTTTACTCAGTTCTGCAAACTCTAACTGCCTTCATCTCCCCACACTCACAAGCTGAGAGATTTTTAAGCTACATAATTAGAAAAGCACTAGGCCAAACATACACTTCACATAATCAGAGGCTAAGATAAAATAACAATATGACATGACGGAATCTTAGGTTTACCCCCATCCTACCAGCTCAAGATGTGTGTTTGGGGGAACAGGCATCAGCTCTTATCCTGGCATGATCAGGAGGCTAGGGATTATTCCTGCAATTGCCAGTGGCGGGGTTTATCACTGAAGTGCTCACAGTTGAGGTGCTCACAGTTGAGACAGCACCTCCTCCTGTGATGCATGATGGGGAGGTTGGGGTCCAAGCCTTGTGGTTGAATGGGATTATTGCTTTAAGCACTGGGCTGTTAGTTTCTGTGCTTTGCAGGAGCTCCTTTCCTGTAAGGCTATCCTGCAGGGGATCAGTCTTGGAAAAGTTAATTTTTAAGTTAAATTTAAAAATTTATATCAAAAACAATGCAGCAAAAATAAAACCAAATTTGTGCAAAATACATGTCAGAGTAAGTGGCTCAGAAGCAGCACATATAAAAAAACTAAGAGTATTAGTTGACATTATGTGAGTCAGACTTGACATGGCTGCCAAAAAAAAAAGCTAATGTGACCTCAGGTTAGATTAAAAGAAATATTTCATCTAAGGCAAAGGAGGTGACATTTACTCCACTCCGGCATCCTGCTAAGGGGGCAAGAACTGCAATGATACTGTTGATCTCCTCATTAAATCTGGAATCCTTTCCCTCTACACTTTTTGATTTCATTGATAATTAAATATCTGTAATTTAAAGCTGCTTTTGGCTTGGTACTCTATAACTTGCAGCTGAATATTCCTCACTAATGCAACCTTCCCAAGTAAAATTAATTGTTCCCCACTCTAAGCAGATATGTCCTTTCCTCCTAGACTGTGATCTGATGGGACTAGACTCATTGCCTGACACATTGTAGGAAATATAGATATATATTGAATGATGAACGAAAAAATGAAATTCTCTACACATCTAACTAGCCTTGGCCATTTTCCTCCATTGATGGATAATAGCAGAATATGGAGAAATGATCCTCAGAGTCTAATGTGTGTCAGACTTCTTGGTGTGTGTTAAAATCCAGATTCCCAGGCTCTACTGCCCAGAGATTCACCTTTGGTAGATCTGGGGTGTGACCCTGGAGTCAGTATTTTGAACCAGCACCCGAGATGAATCTAAAGTTTAAGGTCTTCATGCTACTTTGAGAAATACTGATAAAGAAAATCAAGGACTGCTCAAATATATACATGGAGATTCTCCAAATCTGAAGGGTAGGTTTTGCAGTCACTGCCCAAATTATCTTTAAAGGCTCTTTATATGTCTTTAAAACTCTTGATGTGTTTTAAAGTGATGTGGACCAAAATCGCTTTTCCAGGATATCATAAAGATCTAGTCCAGCCCAACCCAACCTCATTCCTGGGATGTCCTCAAGATAGATGTCCTCCCATTTGTCCTCAGATGGCCCTCTGAAGTCTAGCTCATGCCTTCTCTTTTCATGACTCAGAAATTTCTCCCTGCCATTCCTTAACGTCTCCTACACACTACATATTGTCTTTCCCTCCAAACACGTTAGTCTGCTAGACTTGGCTTAGCGCTTTGTTCCAAGTCTGGAACACAGGGGAGAGAGAAAGAGGGTGAGAGAAGGAGGAGGAGGGTTAGGGGAGGAAGAGGGGGAGGGGAAGGAGAAGGAGAAAGAGAAAAGACCATCAAACACAGATGGTGCACTAAGTCTTTTTTTTCTTCAGAGAATTTATTCAGTTCTTCTGGATGGGTCGCCTAAGAACTTTTGAAAACATTCCCTTTTGTTCAGAAGAAAATCTGTGCACAGCAGGAAGGCACCTGACAGATAGGAACATTGGGACCAAAAACATGATATTGGAACAAGAAAAACATATTTTCAGTCCCATAAGCCACGTGCAAGTCACGCAGACATTAGAACTTTTTAAAAGGAAATATTCAATGTTATTTTTGATCTTGTTTATTGTAGAATATTTAGATAATATTAAAAACACAAAGAAGACAATAAATATCATTATTTATAGCTCAATAACACAAATAAAACCACGGTTAAAGTTTCTTTGCTTACACAAACATATACTTTTTAACTGTTAAACAATGAGAATGAGGGACTTCCCTGGCGGTCCAGTGATTACAACTCCTTGCTTCCACTTCAGGGGGCATGGGTTCGATTTCTGGTCAGTGAACTAAGATCCCACATGCTTTGCGGTGTGGCCAAAAGGAAAAAAATGAGAATGATAGTTTTTAGCCTATATTTTCCACTTAAATTCATTATGCACATTTTCTCTATGCCATCAAACATTCTCTAAAAACCTGTTTTTAATGACTGCGATATATATATATATATAAATGTATATTCTAATATCTGCCTGTTGCTAGATATCTAGATTATTTCTTACTTTCCTCCATTAAATATGAATACTGTTCTTCCTTTCCCTTTTTCTCTTTCCTTCTCATATTCTCTTTCCTTCCTCTGTTTCTTTCCCTGCTCTTTCCCATCTTGCTTCCTATCCTAGTGTAAGGATGGCTTCACCCAGCATCCAGGGAAGCAGTCTGGCAAGGGGAAGAGGGGTGCTGTGGAGGCCCTCATGGGGTGCCACATGGAGGACTCGATGGCAGTGTACTCAGTGACTTTTGCCCCCATTTCTGATTACTTCAAGTGTGAACTTAATGGGTCCAAGGGGCTTCACTTTTAAGGCTTTTCAGATCAGTTGTAGGATATCATACATCCGTGTGTTGGGGATCTGTCTAATGATATCTGACTAGTGTTACTCCTTAGACCCTTGCCAGTATGACTGGTTAAAAAAAGTCTTTGATTACCAGTAAAGTTCAAAGTTCTTTAGCCAAAAAATAGTATTTCTTCTTGTTGAATTGTCAGAGCATGTCTTTTGACCATTCTTTAAAAATTGGTGGGTTAGTATTTTACATACTGATTAAGAAGTAATTGATTTTGAAGGCTATTGATCCTTTGTTTCCTTAGACGTCTTTTTCTCAGTTTGTCAGTTTCTCTTTGCATTTTTAAATAAGTAATCAAAAGATTTTTAGTCAAAATATGTCTTTTAAAAGTAATGTGTCCAGTTTTCCCAGCACCACTTATTGAAGAGGCTGTCTTTTCTCCATTGTATATTCTTGCCTCCTTTATCAAAGATAAGGTGACCATATGTGCGTGGGTTTATCTCTGGGCTTTCTATCCTGTTCCATTGATCTGTATATCTGTTTTTGTGCCAGTACCATGCTGTCTTGATTACTGTAGCTTTGTAGTATGGTCTGAAGTCAGGGAGCCTGATTCCTCCAGCTCCGTTTTTCTTTCTCAAGATTGCTTTGGCTATTCAAGGTCTTTTGTGTTTCCATACAAGTTGTGAAATTTTTTGTTCTAGTTCTGTGAAAAATGCCATTGGTAGTTTGATTACATTTGATAGCTATACCAATTGATAGCATTCAGTTGGTAGCATCAAATCTGTAGATTGCTTTGGGTAGTATATAGTCATTTTCACAATGTTGGTTCTTCCAATCCAAGAACATGGTATAAAACTGGACAGCTACGTGTAAAAGAATGAAATTAGAACACTCCCTAACACCATACACAAAAATAAACTCAAAATGGATTAAATACGTAAATGTAAGGCCAGATACTATAAAACTCTTAGAGGAAAACATAGACAGAACACTCTATGACATAAATCACAGCCTACCTCCTAGAGAAATGGAAATAAAAACAAAAGTAAACAAGTGGGACCTAATGAAACTTCAGAGCTTTTGCACAGCAAAGGAAACCATAAACAATATGAAAAGACAACCCTCAGAATGGGAGAAAATATTTGCAAATGAAGCAACTGACAAAGGATTAATCTCCAAAATATACAAGCGGCTCATGCAGCTCAATACCAAAAAAACAAACTACCCAATCGAAAAATGGGCAGAAGACCTAAATAGACATTTCTCCAAAGAAGATATACAGATTGCCAACAAACACATGAAAAGATGCCTAACATCACTAATCATTAGAGAAATGCAAATCAAAACTACAATGAGGTATCACCTCATGGTCAGAATGGCCATCAACAAAAAACCTAGAAACAATAAGTGCTGGAGAGGGTGTGGAGAAAAGGGAACCCTCTTGCACTGTTGGTGGGAATGTAAATTGATACAGCCATTATGGAGAACAGTATGGAGTTTCCTTAAAAAACTAAAATCAGAACTACCATATGACCCAGCAATCCCACTACTGGGCATATACCCTGAGAAAACCATAATTCAAAAAGAGTCATGTACCACAATGTTCATTGCAGCACCATTTACAATAGCCAGGACATGGAAGCAACCTAAGTGTCCACTGACAGATGAATGGATAAAGAAGATGTGGCACATATTTACAATGGAATATTACTCAGCCATAAAAAGAAACAAAATTGAGTTATTTGTAGTGAGGTGGATGGACCTAGAGTCTGTCATACAAAGTGAAGTAAGTCAGAAAGAGAAAAACAAATACCGTATGCTAACACATATATATGGAATCTAAAAAAAAAAAAAAAGGGTTCTGAAGAACCTATGGGCAGGACAGGAATAAAGATGCAGACGTAGAGAATGGATTTGAGGACACGGGGAGGGGGAAGGGTAAGCTGGGACGAAGTGAGAGAGTAGCACTGACATATGTACACTACCAAATGTAAAATAGCTAGCTAGTAGGAAGCAGCTGCATAGCAAAGGGAGATCAGCTCCATGCTTTGTGACCACCTAGACGGGTGGGATAGGGAGGGTGAGAGGGAGACACAAGAGGGAAGGGATATAGGGACATATGTGTACGTATAGCTGATTCATTTTGTTATACAGCAGAAACTAACACACCTTTGTAAAACAATTATACTCCAATAAAGATGTTAAAAAAATAATAATGTCTACCTCTTTGATATTAAATAAAGGATTAAATAAGGCAATAAAGAAAAAAAAAGTAATGTGTCTTGAATTAGATATATCGAATCCTGAACAGAAAAAAAAAACATTAGTAGAAAAACTGATGAAATCAGAATAAAGTCTAGAGTTTAGTTAATAGAAATGTACCAATGTTGGCTTCTCAGTTTGACAAAAAGTCCCATGAAAATGTAAGATGATGACATTAGGGGAAACTGGGTGAGGGCTATATGGAAACTTTTTATACTATCTATGTAATTTTTCTGCAAATCTGAAATTATTCCAAAATAAAAGTTTATCAAAAGCAAGCAAAAAAAGTCACCTTTGAATTATTTTTACTTATACTTTTTTCACTATTTTTAGAAAGTTTTTGCCCATATAGTAATCATGAATATAGTCATCATATTTTCCTTTAATGTTTTCATGTTTTAAGGTTTAGAATTTCATTTTACAATTTTGCCTCTGTGGAGTTTATTTCAGTGTATCTAATGAAAAAAAGGTTTAATTTGATATTTTCTCATATATGTAATTGCTTTCTCTAAAACAATTCATGATGTAAGATAGCCTTTACCACTGATTTGATATGCTTCCTTTATCACATATAAAATTTGTATGTGTGTGACTTTTGGTTACTGGTCAAGAGGAAGTAACAGGGACTGGATTTACCCACTTGCCTGAAACAACCAAAAATTGGGCAAAATATCCAAAATATATTTTTATATAAAAATATAAAATCAGACAAATTATATGAAATAATGACTCTCAAGACAGTGCAAGCAGGCAATGAATAATGGTAATCTCTGAAAGACAGGAAACAATGAGATGAGCCCCATCTTGCCCCAGCTTGTAGCCTAAGGAGAGCTTCCAGGCCATGGTGCCTGGAGGGAAAACCAGGCAGAGCCCAGTAGCCTCCTGGCTTGAGGATACAGTGCTGGGGGTCCAGAGAGACTAAGATGTATAGAGTTTTCAGGGCAGGGTATTGGAGAAAAGAGAGCTGCATAGAGAGAAAACGCCCGAGATCTGCAGAGGGTGCTTAGTCTCTAGCTGAGTTCCAATCGGAGGAACAACTTGGCATTGAGAAAGAATCCTTTGAAAAGAGAAGCAGGAATAATCCTCAGAGTTCAGACAGGAGCAGAGTTCCTGTTCCCACCAGCCATAATAGCACTGGACAGAGTACTAGGAAGGTGAGGAAAATGGAACAAAGAACATATGGGATAAATAGAAAACAAGTAGCAAAATGGTAGAATTAGATTCTACCATATCACTAATCACATTGAATATAAGTAGTATAAACACCTTTTAAATTAAAGAGCATATACAGGTACCCTTTTAGTTAAAAGGCAGAGATGGTCAAATGGGACAAAAAATTATGATCTAACTATATCCTGTCTTCCCACTTTAAATATAAAGACACACAAATAAGTTAAAAGTAAAAGGAAGGAAATAAATATACCATGCCAACTCCAACTTTTAGAAAAGCTGAATAGCTATGTTAATATCAAACAAAGTAGATTTCAGAGCAAAGAATATTACCAGAGATAAAAAGGTCATTTCATAACGATTAAGAGCTCAATTCATTAGGAAGACAAAATGATCCTAAACACTTATGCATCTAAAAAGAGCGTTTTGAAATATATGAAGCAAAACCAATAGCGGTGCAGACAGAAGTGGCTGTAACCACCATTGCAGTTGGATATTTCAACAATCTTCTCAATAACTGATAAAGCAAGCAGACAGAAAATCAGTAAGGATGTAGAAGAACTTAAACAGCATTATCAATCAGCTTGACTTAATTGATATTTATAAAACACTCCATCCAACAGCACTATAGGGGAGGAAAAACTCCCTTTGACCCTTTTAGGTTCTGTGGCTGGCCTAAGAATTAAACTGACATAAGGAAGATAAACAGGAGAAAAGCGTACAGATTTATTTAACATTCTTCCATGTAGATGGGAGTCTTCAGATGGGAAATGAAGACCTGAAGAAGCTGTTAAGCCCCAAAGCTTATATACCTTTTTACACAAAGAACACTGAATTGTGTGAATGTGACAGGCAAAGGGGCTTGGGCTAGGGGCAGTAAATTGTAGAACAGGGACCAGAGAATATATGAGGAAGCTAGTGGAAGGTAAGGGTTATTTTAGTAACTTTGTTTGTACAGGTGCATTTTGGCATTGACTCCCAGTCTCTGATGATAAGAATAGTCTTCTCTTCCTGGTGCAGGGAAGGTGCCTTTCTCATGGGAAACTTTATGCCTGCCTTTATGTAAAAAGGGGGTCAGAGAGCCCTTCTTATCTGCTGTGTCTCAAGTGCCTTCAGCTCAAAATAATCAATAGGCCAAAGCAGCATGTTTTGGGATGGCAGTTCTGAACGCTTGCAACAAGAAAATACACATTCTTTTCAGAATAGACCATATGCTAGGCCAGAAGTTTGATACTTTCAAAAAGATGCAGTTAATACAAAGTATAGTCTCTGATTACAGTGGAGTTAAATTAGAAATTTATTACAGAAAGATATCTGGAAAACCCCAAATATTTGGAAACTAACACATTTCTGAATAATCCCTGGGTCAAAGAAGAAATCAGAGGAGAAATTAGAAAATATTTTTGAACTGAATTAAAAGGAAAATAAAACATATCAACATTTGACATTGTAAGCAGAGCTTAGAAGGATATTTATAATAATAAATGCTTATAATCAGAAAAGAAGAAAGGCCTAAAACCAATAATTGAAAGTTCCACATCAAGAAATCAGAGAAAGAAGATCAAAATAAACCCAAATCAAGCAGAATGAAGGAAACAGTAGGGAAAATCAATGAAACTAAAACTTCATTCTCTGAAAAGATCATTAAAATTAACAAATTTTTCTCAAGGTTGGCAAAGATAAAAGAGAGAAGATACAAATGACTAATATCAGAAATGAAGGATGGGACATCATTACACAACTCACAAAAATTTAAGAAATAAAAAGGAAATAAAAAATCTTTACACCTGGGAATTCCCTGGCGATTCAGTGGTTAGGACTCTGTGCTTTCACTGCCGAGGGCCTGGGTTCGATGCCTGGTCAGGGAACTAGGATCCCACAAGCCATGCAGCACAGCCAGAAAAATAAAAAAATAAAGTATAAGACAAATTTACCTGATATCAAAATATATGTTAAAAAATTTTTATACCCATAAATTTGATAACCTAGATGAATGGACCAATTCCTCCAAAAACTACAAACTACTAAAACTGAATCAAGATGAAATAGATACTCTTAATATTCCTATAACTATTAAAGACGTTGCATTTGTAGTTCAAAACTACTACTAAATTTAGTCCAAAAACTAAATTCCCAGTGTATTAGTTTGCTAGGCTGCCATAGCAAAAGCACTATAGACTGGGTGGCTTAAACAGCAGAAATTTGTTTTCTTACAATTCTGGAGGATAGAAGTCTGAAATTAAGATGTCAGCAGAGTTGGTTTCTTCTGAGGCCTCTCTCCTTGGCTTGCAGATGGCTGTCACAGTTGGCCATTTTCTCGCTGTGTCTTCTCATAGTCCTCTCTGTGTGTTTCTGTATCCTAATCTCTTTGTGTAAGGATACCAGGTATATGGGATTAGGGCCCACTCTAATGACCTCATTTTATCTTAATTACCTCTTTAAAAATCCTATCTCTAAATAAAGTCGCCTTATAAGGTGTTGGGGGTCAGAACTTCAACATATGAATTTTTAGGGGATACAATTCAGCCCATATCACCAGCCCAGATGATTTCAGTTGTGAATTCTACTAAAACTTTAACGGAGAAATAACACCGATTCTATAAAATCTCCCAGAAAATAGAGAGGAAAACTTCCCAAATAATTTTATAAGGCTATCATTATCCTAGTATCAAAACCAAATAAAGATAATACAATAAAAGAAAACTACAGAACGATATCCCTCATAAACATAAACATACTAAATGAAATATTAGTACATCAATTTCAGCCATATAAAAAAGAATAATAGACCACCATCAAGTGGGCTTTATTCCAGAAATGCAAGGCTGGTTTAGCATTCAAAAATCAATCAAGGTAATCCTATTAACAATCTGTGGGGGAAAAAAAAACACATGATCATATCAATTGGTATAGAAAAAGCATTTAACTCAGTTCAGTACCCATTTGTGAAAACACTCAGCAAACTAGAAATAGGAAGGAACCAACTTCCTCAACTTGATAAAGGACATCTACAAAATACCTACGGGTAATATCATACTTTATATTGAAAGATAGAATGTGTTTCCCCTAAAATTGAGTACAAGGGAGGAATAGCCACTCTTAACACTCCTGTTCAACATAGTACTGAAAGTCTTAGCCAGTGCAATAAGTCAAGAAAAAGAAGTAAAAAGCATACATATTGGAAAGGAAGCAGTAAAACTGTCCACATAATTATCTGTGCAGAAATTCCACAAAATCTATAATAAAACTGCTAGAACTAGTAAATGAGGTTATTAGCAAGGTCACAGAATACAAGGTAAACACATAAAAAATAATTGTCTGTCTATATATTAGCAATGAATGATTGAAAACAAAAATTAAAAACATAACACAATAGCTCCCCCAAATAAAAATTTTAGCTGTAAATCTAACAAAACATGTACAAGCTTTGTATGCTAAAAAGTGCAAAACAGTGATGAAAGAAATCAAAGACAAATAAATGGAGCAGCATACCATGTTCATGGATTGGAGGACTCAACAAAGTAAAGATGTCAGTTGTTCCCAAATTGATCTAGTATGTGTAATAAGGAATTCTGTGTCACCCAAAGAGAGGTCTAGCCATTGTCCCTGGCTCACTTCTAAACTTTTGGCATTTCCCAAGTGTCTGTTATTCATCATGGGCCCTTCAGATCACACCTGATAGTGTATGCTATTGAAGTTATTTGTGGTAGGCTTCTTGGACCACATGATATGAGCCCAGTATCTGGGGTGGGGTGGGGTGTTGCTGGAGTTGAATTCAATCACATGGCAGTGAATCAGTCAGTCATGCCTACGTAATGAAACCTCCATAAAACCTCTAGACATCAAAGCTTGAGTGGACTTACCTGGTTAGCATTTGTGTGTGTGTATTGTTACACATCATGGCTCAGAAGACATAACATCATCCATGACTCCACAGGGAAAGGATGACCCATCTTAGACTCTGCCCTATGTGTTTCTTCCTTTGGCTGGTTCGAATTTGATCATTGTACTATGGTTCCATTGGGGGAAGCTGAGTTTTAGCAACTTTGATGTAATCTAAAATTATTTCAAAGTGGAAAGAAAAAGAAAAAAGCAATTAGATCTTTAATCCCCACTCCCACCCTTCTGTATAGCCCATAGCTTCCTTCCTCTACTTGGCAAAGGCCAGAGGTTTATTATCAGAGAAGTGGGTATGGGTTGTAGTGGATGGGGGCCACTAGCCCAGCTGAGGCAGGTGAACTATACTGAAATAAAATGATTATTTATATTCTGAATACAGAGACCCACCCCCAGTCCTCTTCCGTACTAAGCCCCCATATTCAGACAACCTCCCGCTGACAGTCCCGACCAGACCAGGGAAAAGACTTAAAGATCCTGACACTGGGTATTTCCAACGAAATTGCCCCGTCAGACCATCTTCCATGCAAGGCCACAGTCTGTGGGTTCACACATTTCAACCAGCTGCTTAGTCCTCAAGTTCTAAACATGAGTAGAACACCAAGTACATCAGGCTAAGGAAATGCTCTAATGTGAAAAATTATTATGCAGACAACTAGCAAGCACCTGGGAGGAAACAGAGACAATTCAGGAACAAGAACACTTTAAAAAGAACAGTCAGTAATAATCTCAGAGAAGTAAGAGAGCATAATACGTTCATTAAGCAAGAACAGATGCTACTTTAAAAAAGTGGCGGGGGGGAGACACAGAACAAAAGGGAACACCTGGAAATTAAAAGCAATGATAGAAGACATGACAAATGCAATAGAATGTTTGAAAAATAAAATTAAGAAACCTCCCATAAGGTAGAGCAAAAGGAGATGGAAAATAGGAGAGGAAAAGATGAGAAAATTCAAGGACTACTTGAAGCAGTCCAATAGCCGAAGAATGGAAGTTCTAGAGATAGAGCACAGAGAAAAAGAAGGATGTATATAAGGAAATTAACAGATCCAGAAATTTCTCCAGAACTGAAGCTACAAATGAAAATAGACCCACACCATGGCCACTCATTCATTCGTCCAGCAACAGATACTCTGTCCTCACCTGGACTTTCCTGTGCATGCATGGGGAAAGAGAGATCTCTGGTCTCTCTTCTTTTTCTTCCAAGGACATCAGTCCTATCAGATTAGGACCCTACCCTTATATCACCCCGTTTAACCTTAATTACCTCCTTAAAAGTCCCATCTCCAACACAGTCACATTGAGTGGCAAGGGGTTACGGTTAGGGCTTCAACATATGAATTTTGGGGAAACACAATTTAGTCCATAACAACTCCCAGCATTGATTTCATAGCAAAATTTATTTTTGACACATATGCACTTTTTAGATATAATAACATGTGCAGCTACTTATTATTTTATTAACTACTGTTATACGTTTTGAGTCAGTGTCAAGTCTGCATCAGTCAGAACGTCCACAGTGCAGTAAAAGAGTAATTGTGCTTGTCACAAGCAATTTCACAAGTACCCAGTTAAAGTGAGGGGAGAACAAAGCTATTTTTGGACATGCAGGGTTCTCAAAATACAGCTCTTCTGCCCACACACCCCTTTTCGTTGTGCTATCAGAGAGTACACTCCAACAAAATGAGGGAAACAACCAAGAAATACCAAGAACTGGTACCCAGGAAACAGGGCATCTGATCCAGGAGAGAGGTGAAGGGACTCCCCAGAATGATGATGCAAAGGGGTCCCACACCGATGCCTGTCATCCGGGCCAGAGGGCAACAGGTCCTCAAGGGAGCAGGTCAGGAGACACTGGAAGAAATTATGATTTTTCTTATTGGACCTAGTTTTTATGTCATTTCATAATATTAGACATCTTAGTAGTCAACTGTCTTCAATGCCTGGGATAAATTCTAGCGGGCCATGACTCTTTAATGTACGGTTAGATTTGGTTTGCCACTGTTTTATTCTGTATTTGTCATTGAGGTTTGGGTAGACTTTTCCTCATTTCTATTGCTGTTTGTTTTCTCAGATTTTGGTGTTAGGGTTCTAGCTTTTTTCCCCCTTATCTTTGTATAGCATCAAAATCATTTATTTGAAAAGTATAAGGTGTTCTTGTTTAGGACATTGGACTGAACCCACATTTTCCTTTCCTGTCCCCTAATTCCCTTTGAAATGAGCATAAAGAAGTACAAGGAGATATGTAGGCTGGGTGGGAATTTAAGAATGGAGAGAAATCTTAGCTGACCAGAGATACTGAGGATCTGCTGGAGGATTCTGCAGCCTTGATCCAAGAGATGCTGGAATCGGGGGGTTCTTCTGCCAGGCGCCCCAGAGAAGTCTCAAAGCCAGAGTGCGGGATGCTAAACAAAGGGGGAGAGGGCACAAATCCAGGTACAATCTCAAGGTTGGTCTGTGGAGTAGCTGCAGCATGGTAGCCGGTCCCCTGCCCTGCCCTGCCCCTTGTGTGTGCCAACAGCAATATCCTGCCTGTGGATTTCATTCACCCAAGACTTCATTGACTGTCAGATCCACCATCTTTTTAGGTAGCATTAATGAAATGATGACACAATGTTTTCTTAAGACTTAGAATTCATATTTTTTAAAATTTTTATTGAAATATAGTTGAATTACAATGTCATGTTAGTTTCAGGTGTATAGCAAAGTGATCAAGTTATTATATACATTATATATATTATATATATTCAGAATATATATATATTCTTTTTTAGATTCTTTTCCATTATAGGTTATTACAAGATATTGAGTATACTTCCCTGTGCTACACAGTAGGTCCTTGTTGGTTATCTATTTTTTATATAGTAGGGTGTATATTTCAATTCCAAACTCCTAATTTATCCTCCCCCCTCCCCTTCCCCTCTGGTAACCATAAGCTTGTTTTTTACATCTGTGAGACTTAGAATTCTTATTTTTATACCTACACAAAGATTTTTTAGAATTTTTAGCAATAGATTTTTAAATCATATCTTTTTGTTACACATACATGAGAAGAAAAATATAAGTGAAGTGATTGAGTAAAGGATTGATTCTCAAACTGGAACATACATCAGTATCACCTGGAGAGTTTGTTAAGATACAGATTGCTGGGCCCCACCCCCAGAGTTTCTGATTTGGGAGGTCTGATTCAGTGGAACCCCCACATTTGCATTGTTACAGGTAAAGGCGATGCTGCTGGTCCAGAAGCCATACTTCGAGCACCGCAGCATGAATGACTAATACTTCACATTCAGAGTTCACTCTTCTGAATCTTTTTTTTAACTCAAAGTCATTAGTGTGCATGATTTTCCCACAATTTTATGAACACTTAAGAGCATAGGTGCAGTATTGTTAATAAGAATCCATTAAAGAATAAGGGCCATTGGTGCTGGGCTCCGGCTGCTTTTGCAATTATACAGAGCCACTTTTAAAAAATAGCGTTATTGAAATGTAATTTACATAATATAAAATCCATCCATTTTAAAGGTACGATTAGGGCTTCCCTGGTGGCGCAGTGGTTGAGAGTTCTTCTGCCGATGCAGGGGACACGGGTTCCGGGAGGATCCCACATGCCGTGGAGCGGCTGGGCCCGTGAGCCATGGCCGCTGAGCCTGCGGGTCCGGAGCCTGTGCTCCGCAATGGGAGAGGCCACAGCAGTAGAGAGGCCCACGTACCGCCAAAAAAATAAATAAATAAAACAATAAAAAAACAATAAAACAATAAAGGTACGATTAAACGATTGTTAGCATATCTACAGAATTGGTCAAACATTGTCACAATGTAATTTGAGACCATTCCTGTCAGTCCAAATGAAAGCTATAGATTTGCCTTTTCTGGACAGCCAGTATAAATGGAACTACACACTATGTGTTCTTTATGTGTGTGGCTTTTTTTCCACTGAGCGTGTTTTGAGTTTCATTCATGTTGTAGCTTGTATCAGTACTTCATTCTCTTTTTTTACCAAATGGTATTCCGTCATACAAATGTGCCATATTTTGTTTATCCATTTACCCGTTGAGAGACATTTGGGTTTTTTCCACTTTTTGACTATAAGAATAATGCTGCTATGAACATTCGAGTACAAGTCTGTGTAGACTTTTTCATTTCTTTTGGAAACGTACCTTGGAGTGGAATTCTGAGTCATATGGTAACACTGTGCTTAGCATTTTGAGGAGCTGCCAGACCGTTTGGCAAAGGGGCTGCACCGTTTTACATTCCCACCTGCAGTTTATGAGGGCTCTGATTGCTCCACATCTAAGCCAGCAGTTGTTATTATCTGTCCTTTTGATTGTAGCCATCCC
The DNA here is from genome assembly GCF_949774975.1 of Lagenorhynchus albirostris. Taxonomy (NCBI): domain Eukaryota; kingdom Metazoa; phylum Chordata; class Mammalia; order Artiodactyla; family Delphinidae; genus Lagenorhynchus; species Lagenorhynchus albirostris. The sequence goes on from NC_083109.1 coordinate 73,796,414, forward strand.
AGTGAGTATGAAGTAATACTTCATTGCGGTTGTGTTTTGTGTTTCCATGATAACTAACGATCTCAAGCATCTCTTTGTGTGCTTATTGGTCATTTGTATCTTTTCTTAGGACAAAGAAGAGATCATTTGCCCATTTTAAAATAATTTAACTTTTTATTATTGAGTTGTAAGGGTTCTTCAAATATCCTGGGTACGAGTCCCTTATCAGATATATGATTTGCAAAAATTTTCTCCCATTCTGTGAGTTGTCTTTTTACTTTATTAATGGTGCTGTTTGGAGCATGAAAGTTTTAAATTTTGATGAAGGCCAACTTATCTATTTTTTCCTTAGTTGCTTGTGCTTTTGGTGTCATAGCTGAGAAACCATCGCCTAACCCAGGATTATGAAGATCTTCTCCTCTGTCTTCTAAGAGTTTTAGCTCTTACGTTTGAATTTTTGATTCATTTGAGTTAATTTTTGTTATAGTGTCAGGAAGTAGTCCAGATTCATCTTTTTTCATGTGACACACGATTTTCCCACCACCATTTGTTAAAAAGGCTATTCTTTTATTATTGAATTTTCTTGGAATCTTTGTTGAAAATCAATTGACTGTAAATGTAGAGATATATTTGGGGGGGTTATCTCAATTCTCTTCCATCTATCTATCTATCTATCTAATTTTTATACCAGTACCACTTACTGGCAAAACTTACAGCACTAACATTGTAACAAGTTTTGAAATCAGGAGTTGCAAGTCTTCCAGCCCCTGGGTCTTTTTGAATTTTCATATGAATTTTAAGATCAGCTTCTCAATTTCTGCAAAAAATCCAGCTGAACCGGCCCACTTTTTATTCTTGCTTTTGTGAATGTTGTTAAACATCTCTTTCATTTCATCCACTCTCCTTGTCCTCAGCCCATTGCTTTCTGTAGCTTAGGTGGTCACGTTTTTCTTATAAACTGTTGACACTTGTTTTGGAAGTATTGACGCAGGCACCTTTAATATCTGGGTGGGTTAGGGGCAGGACAGGCTGCCTTTCCTGATAAAAAGACGCAAGAAAAGTTCTCTTTTTGCCCTAGTGATTTGAGGTGTCACCTTTATCATACATGAAAATTCCACATGTACTTGCATTTATTTCTGGATATTCTGTTCTTTTCCACTGGTCTGTTTATCTATTCATGTACTAACACTACACTATTTTAATTATCAAAGCTTTCTAGTATATTTTAATACCAAATAGGACCAGTTGCCTTTCAGTTTTTATTTTGTGGTCGTTTCCAGGCTATTACTGAATGCTTATTTTTCCAGATGAAGTCTATTGTCATTTAGTGGTATTTTCTTTGTTACCTAATGTTTGATAAGTTCTGGTCAATATACCACGTGTGCTTGAGAAGATGGATTTTCTATTATCAGAGGTGAAGTCTGATACACATCCATAAGGCCTATGGGATTTTAAAAAATTTTCCTATTAATTTCTTTTAGATCCTTACTTATTTTTTGTCCACTTATCCAGCGTCATTGAGCAGGTGAGACTTATCCAAGGGATACTTCAATCCTGATGACTTTGGGATTTAGCCTTTTGTTCCATCAGTGAGATTTTCACTGGTTCATGCCGTGGTTTGTGGAATCTCATCTCGATACCCTGCTCATGCAGCCCCCTGCTGTGCTTGCAGTTTTTCTTAGATTAACACTATGAAGCTTGGCTTCTTTTCCCTTCTACATTCCCATCAATTAGTTGGAAGCTTATTTTCCTGGCAAAAAAATTCATGGTGATCGTGAGTAATGGTTTAATATCACTTTTGTCATTTTCTGGTATGTACTTGGATCTGGGGATGATGGAGTATCTTGGGATGTGATACTGAGACACTGTCTGGGACAGAGTTGTGCTGAGAATTCTGGAGACAGTCATGGGAAGATAGTAGGGGAGGAGCTCAGAGGTTTGGGTATAAGGGTAGCCTGGAAAACATTGGACAAATGCTTGACGGAAGTGAGGTTAACTTCACGCCAGCCCCCTTCTGTTTCTCCAGGTTTGCCTTTGGCACATCTGGTTCCCAGGGAGACCTCTAGAAGACATGCTGGGAGGAGAGTGAACTCCATGGCTATTTTAGTGGATTTTCACCCCCTCCCCCAGGCCCTCTAGGGTCCCTCTACTCAGCAGTCAGCAGAGACTGGCAACTGGTGATAAAGAAGACTGGCACTTCTTAATGCCCCGAAGACCAAAGCTCTTGGGCACTGGCCCTCCGTAGCCTCAGCTCCCAGCTGCTACCCCTTTGTAACCTATTTTCTCCTACAAAGTGCCTTTTGTGAACTCTTTCCCTGAATTTCCATATAGAGGTGGCCTGGAGTGACTGGTGTCACCTCTGGCTTTCCTTCCATGACCTTAGAGCTACGGGGCGAGACCCTGCACACTCCACATATGTGGGGGAAGAGGTAGAGGGAGAAAGGGAAGCCCCGTGAGCTCTTCTGGGAGGGAACAGGAAATTCGTTTGCAGTCAGAGGGAAAGTAATCTGCAGTACCAAGTGAAGACCTGTGTGATGAAAGGAAATCATGCTGCCAACCTTGAACCAGTGATCCCGGATGACATGCATTTTTACAAAGCCTGTGTTTCGATCCACTTCAAAGGACTCACTGGAGTTAGTTTTGTAAGTTTCCCAATCCATCAGCCAGCTGGGCTTGTGGAATAATGTTTCATCTTGAAAACAGATTTATCAGGGAGAGGGTAAGAAGAATCAAAGACACAGGAGATTTATGACCCCACCTCCCGCCTCAGGTCAAGCAGAGCAATCAGTTTGCCGTCATCACTTTAACCTTTCTGTTGCGGGAGTCTCGGCCCGGGCCTCAATCGTGGAGTTCACCCTGGTGTGGAGGTCTCCCCACTTGGGACATGGACATGTGCGTGAGGGAAGGGGACACCCTAATGGCGACTCGGGACACAGCAGGACAGCAGTCCATTCGCCTTGTGTTCCCCCTTTTCTCCCCTTTGTTTTTCTCTCTTTTCTTCTCCCTCTTCATCCCCTCTATGGGTGACTTAATTTGTTTCTAGAACTCTTGGAAATAGGAGCAGTAACAAAAAATTTGAAAAAAAGTTTTTGTGCAATTCTCAGGGAGCCACTGAGAAACCAAGACATTTCTACCTTGACCGACGGCCTCGGTCCAGCACTAGCATTTCCAGCACGTCCTCAGCTCTGGCCATAAGCCCTCAGAGATCCTCGCAGCACACGGGATGATGCTGAGATGATGTGTGTGAACCCAGGAACCCAGGATGCCGCGGAGGAGAGCAGGACTGTTTCATTTAATAGATGCGGAGGCAGACTCAGAGAAGGTTACTGGTGTTGGATTAATCGGTTTTCAGGAGAAGTCATGATAGAAACAAAGTATGGGAAGCTGGAAATAAGAAGAACGAATGGAAAGGAACTTAGCAAACTGGAGAAAGCGGAAACTCAAGCTTGCAGAGGGGAAAGGCTAAGTGTAACATGGCGGTGCCTGTCTGAACTCCAGAGGCCACAGGCATCTCTGAAAGTGGAAATACAGCTTGGGTTCAAAATAGGAGGGTTGCTGGAAAGTCTCTAAGAAGAAGTTGAATCTCCATGTCCTCCCCAACACCCTGCAGCTGTGGTCGACTCTGTCCACCTTAGCAGAACCTTGCAGGGCTCTTCTTTGGAGAGCTTGATCTAAGTGGAATCTGGACTCCGGGGCACTGGGCCAGGGTACTTCAGGGAAAACGGGGATTAAGTACAAATGAACACACCGAATGGTATAGCGTCCCAGTCCTTGCCTTCCATCTGCTGCTTAGAATAACTCATACCCAGAGTTATACATTTATCTACAATTACTGATAGATGTAGAAAACAGGCAGATGAAATAATGAGACAATCATGATTAACTCCAAGGTGATGTTGCATAAGGGAGAAATTGTTTCCGTAGTACACCACTCAGCCATGAATAATACTTATATAGGTTCTGAATATTGATTTCACCCAAAATTATAACAACATGCGGGAAGGTTTATAAGAAAGTTAAATCCTCATCTTCCATATTAGGAAGTCAATAGTTAATACTTAAAACTAAACAATCAAGAAATAAGATAAATATGCCATTTTCTAATGTGAAAATGGTGCAAAATGGTGAAAGTATTTACTCTGTGGAGGGAGGATGGGGGAATTTATTTTAAAGTTTTGAATGTGAATAATAGTAGTTAATAAGACTTGATAAGGTGGCTGAGTTATAATTATAATATGTACTATATACAATATATGTGTAAACCCACACATACATAAAAGGTTATAGGGTGGAGAGGCTGTCACAGTTTGAAAAATATGTTAAAGTGCTCAGATGTTTAGGAAATTATACCTTATATTTTCAGACCTTAATCATAAAATGTTCTCAAGGTTCTAAAGCCAAACATCTATCATCACGGTATTTAAATGAAATTCAGCAAGGAGAAGGTAGTATTTTGACACTCCTTCCCAAAGTTATAAGGTTTCTTCCAACAGTACAGCAGGAAAATACATTTCAGTAATTGTTAAGTATGTAACTCAAATGAATCTTGAGGCCCTGAGTACAATGGAGAGACAATAGTCAGCAATTAAAAGTTTTTAATTCCAATGTTTACTTATTTAAAGAATATTATAGTGGGTTTATTTATAACCCACAGCCACTGTTCTTAGAATGTCTGTTCCTTTCCACTGAGGCTCCCTCTCACCTCTGATTTACTTGAGTCAGGTAACCTTAAAACCCTTGATTATTCACTCTTTACCCCAACTTATCTCTAAGCATTTTACATCTCCAGTCTTGGTGTCTTTCTACCCATTCTCCTGAATTCATATCATCAAAGCTCTCCTTGGAAGGTGTGGGCAGAGAGGAAAGACAAAATTGTCTTCAGCAGGTAAAAGAGAAGAGAGAGTCCTGAGACTATTAATTAATGAATTTCATTCTCATCACAAATGCCAATACTTATTATTAACAAATTCCCCATTTTGATAAATAAGTAACATGGTAACTTAGGTATCATTCTTTTGAATGTTTTCGTATAAATATTCTATGAAATCATGCCTGTAAATTATTATTTTGATAAAAAATGATTTCAAGAGAAATTGACTCATACACAGTGACTCTGCAATGGAAATCACTGGAAATTTTTAACGAGAAGTTTTTAAACGTAGAAATGCACATGGAATAAATAATAACACCGGTGCCTCACCACCCAGAATTAATATATGCTAACAAGTTTTCATGTTCACCACCCAGAATTAATATATGCTAACAAGTTTTCATGTTTGCTTTAGGTATTTTTTTATTTTAAGAAACAAGAAGTCAACCATTAAATTAAATAAATAAGGAGCAGACTCAAAAGATTTGAAGAGGTTATATAAGCAGAGGAGGGGGTTAGTAGGGAAAGGAAGGTAGGAAGGAGCAGAGTGTTATGAAAGTGAGTCCATGAGGCCCACAAAAGAGAGGCACAGAGAGGTATAGCTGGAAACTTACAGCAAAATTCATAACTGATGGTGACTTTAATGTTAAGTGAATAAAATTAGTCATAACTAATTTTCAAATGAATAAATGGCACTATTTATATAAATTTATTTAGAAAGAGGGGGAGTTGAGTAGGAAAATCATATACTTAGTTTCTATAGGAAAACAACTTTTTTTTCCCGACGTGTTCAAGTTGTTTTGATTAAAAAAACTAAACTCTGGAGAGCAGGCTTTATTATATGAAACTATATCTTCTTGGATGATCTGTTCATTGCTTGATTAAAGCCATATCTAGGAAAAAATCATTCCTTTTAGAAACAATTACTCTTGTAAATTTGCCCACATATTAACCATTTCCAATACTCCTCATGCCTTTTTGTAGATTCAGATTTCCAAGACAATTATTTCCCTTCAGCTTAAAGAACTTCCCCTAGCACTTTTTGCAGTGCAGGTCTGTTGGCAACAGATTATCTCAACTTTGATTTACCTGAAAATATCTCTTCGTTTTCAGTTTTGAAGAATGTTTTTTACTGGGTATAGTCTTCTGAAGTGACAGTTTTTTTCTTTCCACACATTGAAGACATTATTTCATTGTCTTCTGTACTCCATTTATCGGAAGAGAAGTTGCTTGTCAATCATTCCCCTGTATGAGATACCTCATTTCTGCCTGGCTACTTGTAAGATTTTCTATTTCACTTTTATTTTTATCTGTGATGTGGCTAAGTGCAGGTTTTTGTTTTGGTTTGGTTTGGTTTGGTTTTGGTATTGATTCTTTTTGGAGGCTTGTTAAGCTTCTAATATATGATGTTTGATGTTTATAATTAAGTTTGGAAACATTTTGGCCAATATTCTTTCAAATATTTTTTATTCTCTATTCTCCTCTTTTCTCTTGAAACCCCAATTATACATATATTAAGATGTTTAATATTCTGGCTCTATTTGGTATTTGATATTGAGGTTCCATTCGTCTCTTCTTTAAATACTTTACTCTCACAGATTCTTTTTGGATAATTTCTATTTATTTCTCTTTAAATCAATAATCTTTCTTCTTTTTTCCCCCATGTGATCATCTGTTAATCTCATGCTATTATTTAAAAAATTTTTTTTCATATATTGTATTTTTCAGTTCCAGGGATTCTACTTGGTACCTTTTTAGAGTTTTTGTATCTTTTCTGAGATTCTCTGTCTCTTCCTCCAGTATATCCATTCTTCTCCTAAAACCCTTTAACATATTTATCACTTAAAGTCCTTTCCTCCTAAATCCTAAATGTGGATCTTCTTTGTTGACTGCTTTTTTTCTTTTGACTTGTCATCACATTTTCTTATTTCTTCATATGTATCATACTTTTTTATTGTAGAGACATTGTGGTTGATTCATTGTAGAGAATCTGGATTCTGTTATCTTCCTCTGAAGAATGTTGGGTTTTGTTCTAGCAGATCTAGCAGATCTGCTGTCAGATCACCTGAATTTTGTGAAGGCTTGGTTTTAGGCTTTGTTAGGATGGGTCTATTTGAATTTTGCTTTTAGTTCTAAGGTACAGCACTTAGTCCTGGGATGTGCTTCCTAATCATAGGGCATGGCCGTTTTAGAGTTTTGTTGAAAAGCTTGAAGTGTTTACCAAACTCCTCTAATTTGGAGAGACTTGAACTCTGAAGTGTGCCTTTCTATTGAAATTTCTGCCCAGCCTTTTCCGCCTTCCAGCTATACTTTTCCTGTGGGCTCAGTAGAGTCTCTCCCTGTGGATATGCATTTACAGAGTCAGCAAGGACTTGAGGGGGTATCCATATATAGATTTTTGGCCCCCTCCTTTCGCATATTTTCCCCACCTCTCAATTGCAAACTTCTCTGGCAGCTCCAAACTCTCATCTCAGATTCTCCAGCCTAATAAGACTGCTCCTTTTTGCTTGGACTCCAGTCCTCATGCTCCAGGCAGACTGGGGAGTGCCTTCAGGAGAAAAGCTGGTTAAATGTGAGTCTCACAGAGTTTACTTCCATTCTTTCAAGGCTTGCATTCCCCTAATTTCTGCCTGCTTTTGGTTACTCTCTGAGGACATTATACAGTTATTTTAATATTTTGTCCATAACTTATAGTTGTCAGCAAGTGGGTTTCATCTGATACAAGCTACCCTGCCATTATCAGAGCTGGAAGAAAAAAAGAATTGATAAATAAAGTAGTCATGTCTACTGTCACTACTTCTATTCCATATTATAATGGGGGTCTTAACAAGTACAATAAAACAAGAAAAAAGGAAAGGTATATGAATTAGAAAGGAAGAAACAGAACTTGAATGATTTGCAGATGATATGAAAATCCAAAATAATCTATAGAAAAAGCCTTTATAATTACTATAATTAGTAAGAGTTAAGGAAGGATGCTAGGTATTAGCACAGTATTTTAAAAATCTGCTGCTTTCCATCAATCAGCTTCAGGTCTCGTAAACTATACTTTAAGAACATGAAAGATTTGTCTCAGATTTGGAGCAACTTTACCATCCCAATTCTTGTTCAGATTTATCCGCTTTCTTGAAGCAATCTGAGTTTTGTTCTCTGCTGTTTGCTACCAGAAGAGCTTTGGCAAAAGAGAAGAGATTTCTCTGTGATCAGATATAGAGAAGATGGACAAGGGGTCCCTTGCTCATAGCGGGTGGTGTGGGCCTGCTGGAGTAGAGTGAGGAAGCTAAACCAAAAATGAGCTCTTTGGAGGCAAAAACTGTATCTTTTTCACTGCTGTACCCCCAGCTGCTAGCACACTGGGTCTGATGCTGACTAAGTCAATGTCTATTGGTGGAACATGGTTGCTCTTGATAAGTATTTGAAGGTCTCACATAGAAGAGGAACTGACTCAACCTGCAGAGGACGTCAGTGCCATCTGAGGACAGAGTGATCAGAGTTGGAGGACCTTGAACTCCTGCCCAGAAGGATTCAGGCAGTGGTTGAATGAATACCTGGTAGAGGTTTAAAGAAGAGATTCAAACAGCAGCTAAGAATTTGTACTTTGACCTTCAGGGTGGAAAATGGAAGAAAAACTGAATAGTATTATGGTAGCCAGCCTCTGAGATGGCCCTCAGTGACTCTTGCCTCCTGGTTTTCATGTCCTTGTGGTCCCTCCCGCATTGACTTGGGGCTGGCTCTGTGACTGATAGAATATGGTGACAGTCATGTAGGTGACTGACTAAGACCAAGTCATAGAAGGCATTGCAGCTGTTAGCTGAGTCTCTTATATCATTCACTCTGGGGGAATCCAGCCCTCAGGTGGTAAGGACACATAGAGTCTTGTGAGAGGCCCATGTGGAGAGGAACAACCTTGCCAGCATCAGCTTGCCAACTCTGGGAGTGGGCCACCCAGCAAGCATACCCTTCTGCCCCAGTCAAACTTTCAGATAATTCCAGCCCCAGCTGATATCTGATTACAGCCCCCACAGGAGACTCAGAACCAGAACGACTGTGGGATCTCACTCCAGTTCTCTTTCACTAAGGATCTATGCTGTTTTTACATTTTATCATCTCCCTCTGGGTTGCCTTTGACTTGCCACCAGAGATAAGTGTTCTGGGCAGCGTCCCAGTCAAGGATCTCCTGGAGGACAAGGATCATTGCCCCATGTTTGTATTACTATTACTGCTAGCTCAATGCCTACACAGTGTAGGTGCCCTTTAAATTGTTTCTGAATAATGAACAAATAAAGGTGAGTCTGTCAGAAACAGGTCCTCTGGCTCTTTGGTGTCTCTTCATATTCTTCTGATTTTTAGTCTTCCTGACATACTACTCAGCAAAGGGCAGGATAGTGTATCCCTAAGATGCAGGAAAATTCATCTGTTGAAATAGGGAGTTTTCCCAAATTCCACAGCTCTGTTATTTTGGGGATAATTGCTTCTTGCAATAAGCCCCAGATTGATACATTACCAGAAAACTATACCCACAAAGCACAGCTAAGCATTTCTGAAGCTGAGGTATCTAGTGACTGTTGGTGCAGGTACACAAATCGATTTACCTCATCTTAGAAATAATACAATACCACCTCCATTAGCACACAAAAAGTTTGGATAAATAGAATTTATTTTCATTCTGATTTCCAATAGTAACCAAAATGTTTGAGGATGGCCCAGAAAGCCCTGAAAGATCCAGAAAAGATGCTGTAAGAACTATGAAAAGAAGAATTAATCCAGAGCATAAATGAACCTTGAAAACATTATGTTAAGTGAAAAAGGCCAATTACAAAGGACCACATATTGTGACTCCATTTCTATGAAATGTCTAAGATAGGCAAATCTGTAGAGACAGAAAGTAGATTAGTGGTGGCCTAGGGCAGGAGAAGATTGGGGAGCTGGGGGATGACAGCTAAGGGATGAGGAGTTTCTTTTTGGGGGTGATAAAAATGCTCCAAGATTAGGTTGTGATGATGGCTGTAAAATTATGTGAATCTATTAAAAACCATTGAATTATATACCTTTAGTGAGTGAATAGCATGGTATGTGAACTATATCTGAAAGCTTTAAAAAATAATTATTGATGTGCAGCTAAATTTTTATATTCATCTCGTTTATCCACCCAGTTTAGTCTCTGAAAATATGTTAGTCATCAGTGATGGAGATGATGACTTTCCAAGGACCAAACATATCATTGTCCAGACATCATGGATAGCACCCATGTAGAGACATGTCTGTTCCAGCACTTGGCAGTCAGTCTGTCTTCTGATCATTATCATGGTTTTTGTGAGGGGCTCATCTGTTGTTCCCATTCACAGATAATGACCAGGCTGGGAAAGAAGTCAGTGTTCTCATTCTCATCACCAGCCCCACTGCTGGAGCCATGGAGACAACAACTGGAGGTTGGCATGGTGTCTTCTAGCCCTGCTGCCATTTGTTTGGGGTCTGCAAGAGCAGCCCCAGGACAAGACAAGTAGGAAGGCTTTGCTTCCAATTCTTACCCAACTGGCATCCAAGATCTGCCTTCTTCCAGTTTGTACAATGGCTCCTGTAGTAAGCACCTTGAGGAAGGTGGCACTTCCCAGAACCAGTAATCTCAGCAATCTGAGGCAAAACAATATCCATCTTTGGAGGAAGCATCCCTGGCTAGAAACTAGGAGGCTTGCCTTCTAGTCCTGGCCCTGCTATTTGAATTGACCTAAATCACTCCCTGAGTTCTCACTGACCTTGGGTGTGTCAGTAAATCAAATTTCATACGGGAATCAATGCTTAGAACTGTAAGGTCATCCTCAGTTCTAAATTCCACGAGCTGTTGGTTTACCCTCTTGGCGACAAACGTATTTCACCTGTTGAGGGCCGACAGAAAAGGCAGTGGATCTCCACTTGTCTCTTTCCTATTTGCTGTCTCTGCTGCTTGTAATTGCCGTAGTTTGAAGAGCTTTGGTTACTTTGCCTACTGCCCAGCCAAGGTGTCTGAGCCTTTGTGCCCCCAAGGAGGGGTGAGGCCGGGGGGGTGACGGGGCTCCAGAGAAGCTGCCTTTGACCGCTTGAGCCCTTTGTTTGGTCTCCATGGTTTGCCCCATATCTCAGGCAAGGGATATGGGGCAAACCATATCCCAGTGTCACATGATGGGATTCTGCCCATTATGTGACATTGGCAGGAAAGGAATGTAACTTAGGGCATCTTGGATGGCATAGTGCTTGAAAGAGCATCTCAGTGTTTTCTTGCTACCTGCACGTAGTGATGCTTGGTGTTCTTTCAGGGTCTTCGGTCACTTAGAGAGAGGAAAACAACACAGTTGTCTTCAGGGATGCTCCTTTCTAGTCCTCTGGGTCCCATTATCCCACTGGTCCCCATTGCAGAGGTTCCTCCAGCAGAAGAATGGTTTGCACGCAGCAGGCCTGAAGACCCTTGTGAGGAGCCTCATTGAATAAGCCTAGATGGAAAGAACCCTTGTCGAGCTGCCAAGCTGTGCTTCAGCATATGTAATACATGTTCATCGTACAAAATATGGATGATACAAGCAAAGAGAAGGAAAAAGTTACCCATAGTCTCACTGCTTAGAAGCCACAGTAATCAATCATTTCCCATTTTGAGCATTATTTTAAGAACTAGGCACTCTGCTGTGTAATTGCAAACATTATGTAATGTAATTTTACAACACCTCTCTGAAGTTTGTGCTATTATTTCCCTCTGCAGAGATGAAAACTGGGGTTTAGAGAAGTTAGACAACATACCCAAGGCAGCACAGCCGGTAAGTGGCAAAGCTGAGATGAAAATCCAAGCCTGGCTGACTCCAGGGTCGATGTCATATGTAATCTAATTTCCTAACATTTTGTAGTCTTCTCTGCCAGTCTTTTTGTCTGCACAGTTTTTGTATCTTTTTATCCTTGCATAATCATGGTCCTGCTGGGTTTTCTGGGGGTCTTCTACCTGCCAGACCCCCAAGCCCTCGGGGGTTCTTGGCTGTTGGATCTCTGCAGAAATCCACACCCTAGAAACCGTTTCTGGAGGACTCTAGTGCACTCTACCAATGTGGCAGGTCTGTTTCTGTTTGGCAAGGAGAAGACAGAGTCTCTTTTTCAATCTTTCTTCAGTCCTTAATCTCTTAAAGCTTTACTTGCAATTCCTTTGTCTAAAAAGCAAAGACCAAAGAGAGTTACCTGTGTCTCAGATGATCTCCACGGGCTGGTCCAGAGAGCCATGCAAGGAGCCAGGAGGGCTGGCCACATATGCCGGCTCAGGCATGTGTGGGCTCCCCAATACCTGAGGCGTACAGTAAGGACATTGGGTACACATCCCGGCAGCCCTGGGATGGCGGAGTGTTGAGGAAGGGTCTGTGTGGGGCCCCTGCAGGGAATGCAGCCAGATTCTACCTCATGAAACTGCAAACGTCCCTGCCCAGGCAGGGGGCTGCAGTTTGGGGCTGCAGCATGGATACAGCACCCTGTACAGGGCATCTCTCCACCAGGCCTTCCCTCCCATCCTCACTGACTCCTGGAGCTCGCTCTATCGCCACCCCCCACCCCCGTGTCTTTTTGTTCCTTCCAGTTTTCAGGAACATCAAATAAAGGCTCTTTCAAGAGGCTCCCTTGAGGCCAACAGCCAAGAAACCACATTTCGTTCTGCCGTTCCAGCAGACGAGCCAGCTTGATGGGATTTGGCCCCTTTAACAGAGAGAAGCTCTTCCCTGAGATTAGACTGTTTTGGGCCTGATCCCTCAACTTCGTAGGACATCAGGCTTAAGCCATGAGAAAAATATTATAAAGAAAAAGTGAGGGAGACCTTCAAGATGGCGGATGAATAGACGTGTAGATCACCTTCCTCCCCACAAATACATAAAAAAATACATCTACATGTGGAATAACTCCTACAGAACACCTACTGAACGCTGGCAGAAGACCTCAGATTTCCCAAAAGGCAAGAAACTCCCCACATACCTGGGTAGGGCAAAAGAAAAAACGAAACACAGAGACAAAAGAATAGGGACGGGACCTGCACCTCTGGGAAGGAGCTGTGAAGGAGGAAAAGTTTGCATACACTAGGAAGCCCCTTCAATGGCAGAGACGGGGGTTGGCTGGGGGAAAGCTTCAGAGCCACGAAGGAGAGCGCAGCAACAGGGGTGCAGAGGGCAAAGCAGAGATTCCCGCACAGAGGATCGGTGCCGACCGGCACTCACCAGCCCGAGAGGCTTGTCTGCGGGGCGGGCGGGGGCTGAGAGCTGAGGCTCGGGCTTCAGAGGTCAGATCCCAGGGAAAGGACTGGGGTTGGCTGCATGAACACAGCCTGAGGGGGCTAGTGTGCCACAGCTAGCCGGGAGGGAGTCTGGGAAAAAGTCTGGAACTGGCTAAGAGTCAAGAGACCATTGTTTCACAGTGCGGGAGGAGAGGGGATTCAGAGCACCGCCTAAACGAGCTCCAGAGACGGGCGCGAGCCGCGGCTATCAGCGCAGACCCCAGAGATGGGCGTGAAACCCTAAGGCTGCTACTGCAGCCACCAAGAAGCCCGTGTGCAAGCACAGGTCACTATCCCCACCTCCCCTCCCGGGAGCCCGTGCCGCCCGCCACTGCCAGGGTCCCGTGATCCAGGGACAGTTTCCCCAGGAGAACACAAGGCGCGCCTCAGGCTGTTGCAATGTCATGCTGGCCTCTGCCACTGCAGGCTCGTCCCGCATTCCGCATTCTGTACTCCTCCCTGCCCACAGCCTGAGTGAGCCAGAGCCCCCTAATCAGACGCTCCTTTAACCCCCTCCTGTCTGGGCGAAGAACAGACACCAGAGGGCGACCTACACACAGAAGCAGGGCCGAATCCAAAGCTGAGCCCCTGAGAGCTGTGCTAACAAAGAAGAGAAAGGGAAATCTCTCCCAGCAGCCTCAGAAGCAGCAGATTAAATCTCCACAATCAACTTGATGTACCCTGCAACTGTGGAATACCTGAAGAGACAACGAATCATCCCAAAATTGATGTGGTGGACTTTGGGAGCAACTGTAGACTTGGGGTTTCCTGTATCTGACTGACTAGTTTCTGATTTTTATGTGTATCTTAGTATAGTTTTTAGCTCTTGTTATATCATTGGTGGATTTGTTTATTGGTTTGGTTGCTCTCTCCTTTTTTTCTTAAAAATACTTTAAAAACTTTTTTTTTAATAATATTAAAAAATTTTTTACTTTAACAACTTTTTAATTCAATTTATTTTATTTTATTTTATTTCTTTTTCTTTCTTCCTTTTATTCTGAGCCATGTGGCTGACAGGGTCTTAGTGCTCTGGCTGGGTGTCAGGCCTGAGCCTCTGAGGTGGGAGAGCCGAGTTCAGGACAATGGTCCACCAGAGACCTTCCAGCCCCATGTAATATCAATCGGTGAGAGCTCTCCCAGAGATCTCCGTCTCAACACTGAGACCCAGCTCCACTCAATGACCAGCAAGCTCCAGTGCTGGACACCCCATGCCAAACAACTAGCAAGACAGGAGCACAACCCCACCCATTAGCAGAGAGGCTGCCTAAAACCATAAGTTCACAGACACCCCAAAACACACCACCAGACATGATCCTGCCCACCAGAAAGACAAGATCCAGCCTCAGCCACCAGAACACAGGCACTAGTCCACCAGGAAGCGTACACAACCCACTGAACCAACCTTACCCACTGGGGGCAGACACCAAAAACAAGGGGAACTATGAACCTGCAGCCTGCGATAAGGAGACCCCAAACACAGTAAGATAAGCAAAATGAGAAGACAGAGAAACACACAGCAGATAAAGGAGCAAGGTAAAAACCCACCAGACCAAACAAATGAAGAGGAAATAGGCAGTCTACCTGAAAAAGAATTCAGAGTAATGATAGTAAAGATGATCCAAAATCTTGGAAACAGAATGGAGAAAATACAAGAAATGTTTAACAAGGACCTAGAAGAACTAAAGAGCAAACAAACATTGATGAACAACACAATAAAGGAAATTAAAAATTCTCTAGAAGGAAACAATAGCAGAATAACTGAGGCAGAAGAATGGATAAGTGACTGGAAGATAAAAGAGTGGAAATAACTACCGCAGAGCAGAATCAAGAAAAAAGAATGAAAAGAATTGAGGACAGTCTCAGAGACCTCTGGGACAATGTTACATGCACCAACATTCGAATTATAGGGGTCCCAGAAAAAGAAGAGAGAAAGAAAGGGACTGAGAAAATATTTGAAGAGATTATAGTTGAAAACTTCCCTAATATTGGAAAGGAAATAGTTAATCAAGTCCAGGAAGCACACAGAGTCCCATACAGGATAAATCCAAGGAGAAACACGCCAAGACACATACTAATCAAACTATCAAAAATTAAATACAAAGAAAAAGTATTAAAAGCAGCAAGGGTAAAGCAACAAATAACATACAAGGGAATCCCCATAAGGTTAACAGCTGATCTTTCAGCAGAAACTCTGCAAGCCAGAAGGGAGTGGCAGGACATATTTAAAGTGATGAAAGGGAAAAACCTACAACCAAGGTTACTCTACCCAGTAAGGGTCTCATTCAGATTTGACAGAGAAATTAAAACCTTTACAGGCGAGCAAAAGCTAAGAGAATTCGGCACCACCAAACCAGCTTTACAACAAACGCTAAAGGAACTTCTCTAGGCAGGAAACACAAGAGAAGGAAAAGACCTACAATAACAAACCCAAAACAATTAAGAAAATGGTAATTGGAACATACATATCGGTAATAACCTTAAATGTTAATGGATTAAGTGCTCCAACCAAAAGACATAGACTGGCTGAATGGATACAAAAACAAGACCCGTACATATGCTGTCTACAGAGACCCACTTCAGACCTAGGGACACATACAGGCTGAAAGTGAGGGGATGGAAGAAGATATTCCATGCAAATGAAAATCAAAAGAAAGCTGGAGTAGCAATTCTCATATCAGACAAAATAGACTTCAAAATAAAGACTATATTGGGCTTCCCTGGTGGCGCAGTGGTTGAGGGTCCGCCTGCCGATGCAGGGGACACGGGTTCGTGCCCCGGTCCAGGAAGATCCCACATGCCGCGGAGCGGCTGGGCCCGTGAGCTATGGCCGCTGAGCCTGCGCATCCGGACCCTGTGCTCCACAACGGGAGAGGCCATAACAGTGAAAGGCCCACGTACCGCAAAAAAAATAGTAATAATAAAGACTATTACAAGAGACAAAGAAGGACACTACATAATGATCAAAGGATCAATCCAAGAAGAAGATAAAACAATCGTAAATATTTATGCACCCAACATAGGAGCACCTCAATACATAAGGCAAATGCTAACAGCCATAAAAGGGAAAATCGACCATCGAAATTGTCGAAAATCAAATTGTCAAACATCGACAATCATAGTAGGGGACTTTAACACCCTAGTTTCACCAATGGACAGATTATCCAAAATGAAAATAAATAAGGAAACACAAGCTTTAAATGACACATTAAACAAGATGGACTTAATTGATATTTATAGGACATTCCATCCAAAAGCAACTGAATACACGTTCTTCTCAAGTGCTCATGGAACATTCTCCAGGATAGATCATATCTTGGGTCACAAATCAAGCCTTGTTAAATTTAAGAAAATTGAAATCGTAGCAAGTATCTTTTCCAACCACAGTGCTATGAGACCAGATATCAATTACAGGAAAAAAACTGTAAAAAAATACAAACACATGTAGGCTAAACAATACGCTACTAAATAATCAAAAGATCACTGAAGAAATCAAAGAGGAAATCAAAAAATACCTAGAAACAAATGACAGTGAAAACACATGACCCAAATCCTGTGGGATGCAGCAAAAGCAGTTCTAAGAGGGAAGTTTATAGCAATACAATCCTACCTCAAGAAACAAGAAACATCTCTAATAAACAAACTAACCTTACAGCTAACCTTACAATTAGAGAAAGAAGAACCAAAAAACCCAAAGTTAGCCAAAGGAAAGAAATCATAAAAATCAGATCAGAAATAAATGAAAAAGAAGTGAAGGAAACAATAGCAAAGATCAATAAAACTACAAGGTGGTTCTTTGAGAGGATAAACAAAATTGATAAACCATTAGCCAGACTCATCAAGAAAAAAAGGGAAAAGACTGAAATCAACAGAATTAGAACTGAAAAAGGAGAAGTAACAACAGACACTGCAGAAATACAAAGGATCATGAGAGATTACTACAAGCAACTATATGCCAATAAAATGGACCACCAGGAAGAAATGGACAAATTCTTAGAAAAGCACAACCTTCTGAGACTGAACCAGGAAGAAATAGAAAATATAAACAGACCAATCACAAGCACTGAAATTGAAACTGTGATTAAAAATCTTACAACAAACAAAAGCCCAGGACCAGATGGCTTCACAGGCAAATTCTATCAAACATTTAGAGAAGAGCTAACACCTATCATTCTCAAACTCTTCCAAAATATAGCAGAGGGAGGAACACTCCCAAACTCATTCTATGAGGCCACCATCACCCTGATACCAAAACCAGACAAAGATGTCACAAAAAAGAAAAACTACAGGCCAATATCACTGATGAATAGAGATGCAAAAATCCTCAACAAAATACTAGCAAACAGAATCCAGCAGCACATTAAAAGGATCATACACCATGATCAAGTGGGGTTCATCCCAGGAATGGAAGGATTCTTCAATATATGCAAATCAATCAATGTGATAAACCATATTAACAAATTAAAGGAGAAAAACCATATGATCATCTCAATAGATGCAGAGAAAGCATTTGACAAAATTCAACACCCATTTATGATAAAAAAAAAAACCTCCAAAAAGTAGGCATAGAGGGAATTTACCTCAACATAATAAAGGCCATATATGACACACCTCAGCCAACATCATTCTCAATGGTGAAAAACTGAAACCATTTCCACTAAGATCAGGAATAAGACAAGGTTGCCCACTCTCACCACTATTATTCAACATAGTTTTGGAATTTTTAGCCACAGCAATCAGAGAAGAAAAAGAAATAAAAGGAATCCAAATTGGAAAAGAAGTAAAACTGTCACTGTTTGCAGATGACATGATACTATACATAGTTAATCCTAAGGATGCTACCAGAAAACTACTAGAGCTAATCAATGAATTTGGTAAAGTTGCAGGATACAAAATTAATGCATAGAAATCTCTTGCATTCCTATGCACTGATGAAAAATCTGAAAGAGAAATTAAGGAAACACTCCCATCTACCATTGCAACAAAAAGAATAAAATACTTAGGAATAAACCTACCTAAGGAGACAAAAGACCTGTATGCAGAAAACTATAAGACACTGATGAAAGAAATTAAACATGATACAAACAGATTGACAGATATACCATGTTCTTGGATGGGAAGAATCAACATTGTGAAAATGAATATACTACCCAAAGCAAGCTACAGATTCAATGCAATCCTTATCAAACTACCAATGGTATTTTTCACAGAACTAGAACAAAAAATTTCACAATTCTTATTGAAACACAAAAGACCCCAAATAGCCAAAGCAATCTTGAGAACGAAAAACGGAGCTGGAGGAATCAGGCTCCCTGACTTCAGGCTATACTACAAAGCTACAGTAATCAAGACAGTATGGTACTGGCACAAAGACAGAAATATAGATCAATGGAACAGGATAGAAAGCCCAGAGATAAACCTACGCACATATGGTCACCTTATCTTTGATAAAGAGGCAAAAATATACAATGGAGAAAAGACAGCCTCTTTAGTAAGTGGTGCTGGGAAAACTAGATAGCTACATGTAAAAAATGAAATTAGAACACTCCGTAATACCATACACAAAAATAAAATCAAAATGGATTAAAGACCTAAATGTAAGGCCAGACACTATAAAACTCTTAGAGGAAAACATAGGCAGAACACTCTATGACATAAATCACAGCAAGATCCTTTGTGACCCACCTCCTAGAGAAATGGAAATAAAAACAAAAATAAACGAATGGGACCTAATGAACTTAAAAGCTTTTGCACAGCAAAGGAAACCATAAACAATATGAAAAGACAACCCTAAGAATGGGAGAAAATATTTGCAAAAGAACCAACTGACAAAGGATTAATCTCCAAAATTTACAAGCAGCTCATGCAGCTCAATATCAAAAAAACAAACAACCCAATTCAAAAATGGGCAGAAGACGTAAAGAGACATTTCTTCAAAGAAGATATACAGATTGCCAACAAACACATGAAAGGATGCTCAACATCACTAATCATTAGAGAAATGCAAATCAAAACTACAATGAGGTATCACCCCTCACTACTCAGAATGGTCATCATCAAAAAGTCTAGAAACAATAAGTGCTGGAGAGGGTGTGGAGAAAAGGGAACCCTCTTGCACTGTTGGTGGGAATGTAAATTGATACAGCCACTATGGAGAACAGTATGGAGGTTCCTTGAAAAACTAAAAATAGAGCTACGATATGACCCAGCAATCCCACTACTGGGCATATACCCTGAGAAAACCATAATTCAAAAAGAGTCATGTACCACAATGTTCATTGCAGACCTATTTACAATAGCAAGGACATGGAAGCAACCTAGGTGTCCATCAACAGATGAATGGATAAAGAAGTTGTGGCACATATATACTATGGAATATTACCCAGTCATAAAAAGAAATGAAATTGAGTTATTTGTAGTGAAGTGCGTTGACCTAGAGTCTGTCATACAGAGTGAAGTAAGTCAGAAAGAGAAAAACAAATACCATATGCTAACACATATATATGGAATCTAAAAAAAAAAAAAGGTTCTGAAGAACCTAGGGCCAGGACAGGAATGAAGACACAGGCGTAGAGAATAGACTTGAGGACACGGGGAGGGGGTAGAGGAAGCTGGGACAAAGTGCAAGAGTGGCATTGACATATATACACTACCAAATGTAAAACAGATAGCTAGTGCGAAGCAGCTGCATAGCACAGGGAGATCAGCTCGGTGCTTTGTGACCACCTAGAGGGGTGGGATAGGGAGGGTGGGAGGGAGAAGCAAGAGGGAGGGGATATGGGGATATATGTATACGTATAGCTGATTCACTTTGTTATACAGCAGAAGCTAACACAACATTGTAAAGCAATTATACTCCAATAAATATGTTAAAAAAATTAAAAAGTTAAAAGAAAAAAAGAAAATTTGAGTTAAAAAATAAAGTGCTCCGAACTCTGCTTTCTGACTTGTGCTGAGAATAATAACAGATAAGATTGTGTCAGAAATCCAAGCTCCAGGAGCGCCTGGAGCCACACACTCAGCAAATGTGTCTTGTTTTGAAGTTAGAGAAGCTATAACGATTCTTTCTGGTAAAGAGGGAGTCATTTTCCCTTTTTTCTGCGTGTTTCCAAAGTGGAGATGCCCTCTGGTCTGTGTCCTGGAGGAGGCGTGTTGGGGTGAAAACCTCCACACCCGTTCCCACCACTTACTCAGTTCTTCACCTGCGCGGGGAGTGGCTGATGTTCTCTCAGATCCCATCAGGCCTTGGTCCACGTCATTGGGGGTTGTCACTGTTCTTCCGAAGCAAAAAATATTCCACCGCATCTCTCTAGGCCGTCTGCCTCCTGGGTGGGTAAGAGAGTCCATGGGCTCTCCTCGGCGTCTGACTCCCGTGAGTATGCACACTTGGGTCAGGGTAGGGGCCCGTTTTGAGAAGTAACTGGGTGTATGAGTCCAGCCTGGGGTGCTCCATGAAGCTGGCAGGGTATGAGGAGACCGACCAGGAATATAGCCCAAGGCACATGTGCTAACATAGTTTAGCAGAAAGCCCTATTCTTTGGAGTCATTGGTACCATCTGGCCCACTAGTAAGGATGATCCTCTGGTGTCCATTTAGCACCCCCATTGTGTGTGTTCTCTTACCAGCGAGAATCTTGAAGAAAGAGGAGAGTGAAACTTGGGTCCTCTGACCTCCAGCGACTTCCAAAGTACTTGACCTTGAACTCATGCTCCAGCTGCCCTCCATGCAGGTCTTACTTTCTCATCCCCTGTGGGGCGGTTTTCTTTCCTAGAGTCAACGTCCAGAAGAAGCTTCTCCAGTCTTTATCATATGTGTCAAACTTTTATAACCTCCTTTTGATCCTTTTCCTATGCCTACTCCTCTTTTCTTTTCTCATAACACTTTCCCTAACTTGACTATCTCTGCCAACCTTTATCCATCCCTGACCCACATCAAAAAGCAAGTAGAGGGCTTCCCTGGTGGTGCAGTGGTTGAGAGTCCGCCTGCCAATGCAGGGGACACAGGTTCGTGCCCCGGTCCAGGAAGATCCCACATGCCGCAGAGCGGCTGGGCCCGTGAGCCATGGCCGCTGAGCCTGTGCGTCCGGAGCCTGTGCTCCACAACGGGAGAGGTCACAACAGTGAGAGGCCCGCGTACCGCAAAAAAAAAAAAAAAAAAAAAAAAAAAGCAAGTAGAGATACACCCACATCTATGATGATTATGCTTACGTGTGATGCATGCATGATGCATTGTGTGTACCTGTGCATCACATTCCAATGAATATCCCTGGATTTTGAATGCTGTAATGTTCTTTATAGAAGTAAAAAAAAGTTGCCCCAGATGCATTTTATAACTTTGTAATTAAAGTAGCCATTAAAATAATTAAATTTGGTGTTTTATAAGGACTAGCATAGTACAGTACTAGGCAATTAGTGAATATTTGTTGAATGAATGTTTGAATGGAGGAAGGCTATGAAGGAAAAATAAACGGTGGTAATAAAAGTTTAAAAACATTAAATTTTATTTTTAACACTATATACAGTGAAGAGACAGCATAAATGGATCTTACTTGTATTGTAGAAAAGGATATGATTAACAGATTTACATATATTATTACCATAGTACCTTTGTTGAGAATTTCATCTGCATTATTATTATATGTATATTTGGTCTAGCAACAGTTCACTTTCAAATTACGCAAAATGACCATGGATCAGTCTCGCTTATGCACAACGTGTATGTAGACAGCACCCCTTAAACTTTCTTCAGTTCCTTATTTTTAATGAGATTTATGCATAGATTTTTAAAATGTTTTAATTAAAATAGTGAAAAATTTCAATATAAATTCTGTGATTATTCATGATCACAGCTATTAATGGTACATCAAAAATGGTGACATAGGTAAGAGAAGCTGTGGGTTATTTGCCTGTCTTTTAGGCCAGGTATTAGGTTGGCCAGAAAGTTCGTTTGGGTTTTTCTGTAAGATGTTATAGAAAAACCCAAACGAACTTTTTGGCCAACCCAATATAGGATCACCACTCTCTCTCTCTTCATAAGAAAGTGTAGGACTTTCACTTCTGGTCATGGTGGAGTAACAGGGACCACATTTACTAACCAGCCTTAAATAACCAGCCAACAAATAGTATATATATATATATATATATAACATTTTCAAGACAGTGGACACAGCCAAAAAATGAGTTTTCTTTAAGAGATGAAAAAAATGTGGTGGGCCCTGTAACTGCCTGGATACTCCTTTGAGAGAGTATCCAGGCAGTGTTGCAGGGAGGGGAAAGCCGGGCAGAGCCTGGCAGGCTCCCTGAGTTGAGAAGACATAGCTGACAGTTTGGGGAGATGAAGGTGGCTAGAATTCAGAGGACTGGGCACGAGGGAGGTGAAAGCCACACAGAGGAATCCTGAGATCTGCAGAGGGCAGCCCCCAGGTATTCAGCTGAATACTGACTGGTGCATGGATTATGAGGAAACTACTCAAGGCTGGTAAAAGAACCATCTGAAAGAATTAGAGGTAACAATGCTTGACACTTACACAGGATGGGAATAAAGCTTGCTCCCACCAGCCAGAACAGAGAACCTCATGATTCATGGGACATTTGGTAGGGTACATAAAGTGTCTTTCCTCAATAGAATAATTAAGTCTAATCACGGTTCTGGGTCCGCCTAAGAAATCTTAAAGTCAAGTCCCAAATAGAGGGGAATTCCCTGGCAGTCCAGTGATTAAGACTCCATGCTTTCACTGCCAAGGGCCTGGGTTTGATCCCTGGTCAGGGAACTAAGATCCCACAAGCTGTGCAGTGTGGCCAAAACAAACAAACAAACAAAACCAACCTCAAGAATATTTATAAGAATTTAAAAATAGGCATCACCCAACAAGATAAAATTCAGTGTCTGGAATCCAATAAAAAATTACCAGACATGTAAAGAAGCAGGAAAATATAATCTATAATGAGAAGAAAACTCAATAAACAAAACCAGTGCAGAACTGCCAAAGATGTTAGAATTAGCAGATAAGACATTGAAGCAATTATTTGGATGGTATTCAGTATGTTTAAAAAGTAGAGACATGGGGGATATAATAAAAAATGCAATCAAACTTCTGGAAATAAAACAATGTCTGAGATGAAGAAAACACTGGATGAGATTTATGGCAAATTAGAAATTTCAGAATAAAAGTGATTTTTTTTAGTGACTTGGAGTTATAGCAATAAAAATTATCCAAAATGAACCACAGAGAGAAGAGAGAAAAATAAAGAACAGAGTATCAGTGGACTTTTGGGACCTTCAGCAATCTAATAAATGTATAACTAGAGGCCATTAAGGAGAGACTCCTTCATAAAGCAGAAAAATATTTGAAGGAAAAATGGCTGAAATTTTCTAAATTTAATAAAAATTATAAACTCACAGATACAAGAAGCTCAATAAACCTAAAGCACAAGAAACACAGAAAAAAATATATACCAAGGTATATCATAATCAAACTGCCAAAAACCAGTGATAAAGAGAAAATCTTAAAATCAGCCACAGTAAAAAGACATGTGATATATAAAAGAACAAGATTAAGATGATAGTGGATTTCTTGTTAGGAATAAACCAGCTGAGAGGATAGTGGAACAACATCTCTAAAATAATAAAACACTGAAAAACAAACAAAAAATACCTTTCACACTAGAAGCAAAATACCTTTCAAAAATGAAGGTGAAAGAAAGAGTTTCTTGGATATAGAAAATTGAAACAGTTAATCACCAGCAGACTCCCCAGATGTGAAATGTCTAAGGAGTTCCTTCAGGCAGAAGCAAGATGATACTGGAAAGAAATACAGGTCTACACAGAGAAATGCAGAACACTGGAAATGGTAACTACTTATATATGTAATATTGTTCATTATTACTTAAATTTGTTTAAAACATATTGACTGTTTAAACAAAAACACGAATAATGGAATATTGGGCTTGTAACATATGGAAAAATAAAGTGTATGGTAACAATAGTGCATGGGTTGGGAGTAGTGAAATAGAAGAATACTACTGTAATATTCTTACATTATACGTGAAGTGATATGTCACTTAAAGGTAGACTGTCATAAGTTAAAGATATATCCTATAAACCTGAAGCAACCACTAAAATAACAAAACAAAGCCAGCAAAGCAGATAAAATGGAGTCATAAAAAATTCACTTAATCCACAAGAAGATAGAAAAAGAGGAAAAAGTGACTAAGACCAGTGGAACAAATAGAAAGGAAATACCAATATGCTAGGCTCAAACCTAATCATGTTAGTAATTACACTAAATGTAAATAATCTAAACACTCCAATAAAAGGCAGAGACTTTCAGATTGGATAAAACAGCAAGACCTAAGTATATGCTGCCAACAAGAAACACATTTAAGTATAAAAATCCAGTTAGGTAAAATTTAAATTATGCTAACATTAATCAAAATACAGCTGAAATGGCTATAGTAGTATCAGAAAAAGTAGATTGCAGAGCAAAGAGCATTCCCAGTGATTTAAAAAAATGTTGATTTCATAATAATAAAGAGATTGATTCGTGAAGAGGACATTATGATTCTAAATGTTTATGCTTCTAATAAGAAAACTTCAAAATATCTGAAGCAAAACCAGATGAAACTGCAAAGAAAAATAGACAAATCCACAATTATAATAAAAGGTTTGAATAACCCTCTATCAATATATAAGAAAACAGGGAAACACAAAATCAATACAGGTGTAGAAGATTTGAACAACACTGTCAACCAAGTTTATCTGTATGACATTTATAGAGTATATAAGTCTCAGGAAATTTCAAAGAATCCAAGTAATAGAGATACGTTCTATGACCACAATGGAATTGAATTAGAAATCAAATTAAATTCTAAGTCAATAACAGGAAAATCTTTTGAAAATCTCCAACTATTTGGAAACCAAATACCAAGCTTTTAAATAAACCATATGTCAAAGAAGAAATCGAAAATGAAATTAGAAAGCATTTTGAGTGGAATGAAAATCAGAATAGAACAAATCAAAATTTCTGGGATGCTACTCAAGCAGAACTCAGAGGGACATATACAACACCTATATTAGAGAAGAAGAAAGGTCTTAAATCAGTAACCCCAGCTTCCACATTAAGACTCTAGAAAATGAAGGGCAAAATAAATCCAAGGCAGGGTAAAAAAAAAAAAAGAAATGATAACAGAATGAAAATCGGTAAAATGGAAAACAGAAAACAATAGAGAATATCAATGAAATCAAAAGTTGGTTTTTAAATAATATCAATAAAATTGGCACACATCTAGCCAGACCAGTCAGGAGAAAAGGAGAGAAGACATACATACATTGTCCATATCAGGAATGAGACAGATAACATCATTAGAGATTCTACAGACAGTAAATGGATAATAGGAAATATTCTGAACTACTTTTTTTGCCAACAAATTTGACAATAAAAATGAAACAGGTGAATTCCTTGAAAGATACACTCTCAAAGCTCACTTGAGAAGACATAGATAACCTGAAAAACCCTGTATCTAGTGAAGAAATTGAATTTGTAGATTAAAACATTTCCACAAATTCCCAGGCCTAAACATCTTCATTGGTGAATTGTACTAAACATTTAATGAAGAAATAGCACCAATTTGTGCAAATTCTTCTGGAAAATTGAAAGGGAGTGAATATGTCCCAACTGATTACCCTGATACCAAAACAAGACAAAGACATTGTTAAAAAAAAGAAAATTGCAACCCAATATCCCTCACGAACGTAAGTGCAAAAATTCTAAACAAATTTTTGGTAAATCAAATCTAACAATATATAAAGAGGATAAACAAATGGAGTTCATGCCAAGGATGATGGGTTGGTTTAACATTTGAAAATCAACCAATGCAACTTATCACAAAATCCAACATCCATTCCTGAAAAATAATTCCAGAAAACTAGGAACAGAAGGTAGCCTGATAAAGGGCATCTATGTTTTCCCCTAAGATTGGGAACAAGGTTAGGATGTCCACTCTTACCATTCTGTTCAACATTGTACTGGAAGTTCTAGCCACAATAAGGTAATAAAAAGAAATAAGAGGCCTCCTTATTGGAAAGAAAAAAAAAGTTAGAAAACTAACACTATTGATCCCAAGGCTTACTATAAAGCTTCAGTAGTTAAGACGGTGTGTTATTGGCATAAAAGAAGACAAAACTTCAATGGGATAAAATAGAAAGTCCAGAAATATACCTGCACTTATATGGACTATTAATTTTCAACAAAGGTGCAAAGACAATTTCGTGGACAACGGATAGTATAGTCTCGTCAATTAACTAGTGCTGTAACAATTGAATATCCATATGCAAAAAAGGAACTTAAACCCATACCTTATATCATATGCAAAATTAACTCAATGAATCAAAGACCCAAATGTAAAACCTAAAATTATAACATTTCATAGTAGAAAATCTTTGCAACCTGTTTTCTTTTTCAGCATAATGGGGTATCATTTATATACAAAAACCACATATTTAATATATATCATTTGGTGACTTTGGACATATGTACACACCCATGATACCATCACCCAATTAAAGTGATAAACATATCCATCACTTCCAAAAATTTCCTTGATCAATTTTTTTGATGTGTGTGTGGTAAAAACACTTAACATGAGATCTACACTCTTAAAAAATTTTGAAGTCACAACACTGTCTTTAACTATAGGGATTATGTTGTACAGCAGGTCTCTAGAACTTATTCATCTTGTATAACTGTAAATTTATACCTATTGAATAGCTACTCCCTACTTCTCCCTCTTCTCATGTCCTGGCAACTGCCAGTCTATTTTTTGCTTCTATAAATTTGACTATTTTAGATATCTCATATAAGGGGAATCACATGTCCCTCAACAGATGAATGGATAAAGAAAATGTGATATATACATACAAAGGAATCTTATTTAGCCTTAAAAAAGAAGGACATTTGCAACTACATGGATGGACCTGGAAGACATTATACTAAATGAAATAAGCCAGTTACAGAGGCAAAATTTTATTTGATATGAAAAGCATGACCCATACAAGTACAAACTGATAAATTAGAGTTCATCAAAATGTTAAAGGTTCACTTGTCTATAAGATACCCTTAAGAGAATAAAAAGGCAAGGTACAGAAACATATTTGTGGGAGAAATATGTTAAAAATTATCATATTCAGAACACAGAAAGAACTTTCAAAACCTAATACTAAGGAAGCAACCCGTTAAAATGGGTAAAATATATGAACATACACTTCACTAAGAACTCATATGCATAAGAAATAAGCCTGTGAGTAAAAGGTTAGTACATTAGTCTTTAGGACGTGCAAGTTAAAACTACAGTACACCCCCTGTAATTTATTATTTTAATTAGATTATTTGCAAATGTTGATTTTATTTTTGGTATCCAATTATTCATGATACACTCACAATTCATCCCTGTATACCAGGGTGTCAGGATACTATACTAGTTGGAGGGGAATCAGTGGTGGGCAGTCATTTGAAGACAGGAGGACAGGCACCCTCACTAGGCTCTGAGGTGTCAAGGGCCTCCTCTGGGCTTGCTACCCTCATGAGATGAATCTGCCCAGAATGGCTGAGCTGCCCATGTCATGTCCTGGTTATAGATGTTCTAGAGTTGTACTCCATTCATTCATTCATTCATTCATTCATTTCTTGCCCAGAATGGCTGGTCTGCCCATGTCATGTCCTGGTTATAGATGTTCTAGAGTTGTACTCAAATCATTCATTCACTCATGCATTCATTTATTTCCTGCCTATTCTGTTCTAGGCAATGTGCGAGGCCCTGAGGATGTAAAGATGAATACCACACAATCCCCGTCTTAATGGAGCTTAGAAATGAACGGGTAAGATAAGGATGTAAGAAAAGAGTTTTGCTAACCTTTTCCACCTCCAGCTCCTAGTATGGTGTTTGGCACAGGGTAAGTGCTTAGCACCTTTGTGTGGAATGAATGAATGAACAAATGAATGAATAGTTTGAAGAGAAGCTGAAGAAGCAGCCCTAAATGATTTAGGCTGATCGTGTTTGAAGGCTGAGGGGCTTGGTCGTGCAGGCCCCCAGAGTGCTGACAGGCTCAGACTGAGACGTGATATGGGCACATCCAGTAGAATTCCACTATCTGCAAGGGACCTGATAGATCTCCATCGGGAAGTGACTCACAGCACTACACTTCACCCAAGGGCCAGGCTTTGCCAGCTGAGGTCATTCCAGAGTTCCTAGGGACTCGCACCCACCTCCACAGTAGATGCCCTTTTCCCATGTCCTTCCTGTCTCTCTGTGGGAGCTGGACTTGTCCAATTTCCATATAGCCTTGGGCATTTTGTGCAGGGGACATGTGCCATGAAACTCATTCCCTTGAATTCATGAAAATCGGCGTTAACAGTGTGAAAAATAAAGCATTCTAGAGTAGCGAAACAAATAGAGTTGTGCATCTGGAAGATCTGTGCTTGAGTCTTGCCTTGACCACTTTCCAACTGTGTGATCTTTAAGTGGAAAGTGGGATAAAATTATCTTTGTCCAACCATTCATGCAAGGTTTAAATTGGATAAGATCAGTAGATTATTTCGGACAAAGACTAATGTATGGTAAGAACCCAGTAATTGGTAGTGTCGCCGGAATTACCACTGTAAATACCGTATTGGGAGGGCTTGATTCCCCAAGTTTGGAGGAGTCGAGGAAGGATTTCTGGAATAAGTATTCCTTGAGGCAGGTCATGACGTAAGCATAGGAGTCATCCAGATGAACAAGTGGGGGAAGAATGTTCCAGGTTGAGAGTATAATGAGACTCGGGCGAAGTCAAGGATGGAAGAGGCCAGTATGTTCAGGGGTCTGCATGGGTCAGAGGGCTGGGTGCCTGTGCAGAGGTGGCAAGAGGTGGTCTGGTGAAGGGCTCAGTGCGTGCAGGGCTGTGGGTGTCCTGCCCAAGAGCTGGGCTTTATCCTTGAAGGAGACAATGAGGTGTCATTACAGGGTTCTAAAGTCTGCAGGTCCATGTTTTAAGATATATTCCTGAGAGCCTAGCTCTCCTAGGTCTTAGGGAGACCTTCACAACCCATCCACAGAGTTCAAACAAACAAACAAACAAACAAACATCTAAATCTTGGAAATAAGGCAAAGAAAGGACAACATCTTCTTTCAGCATCACACAGGGGCATTGTTGTGCAAGCCCCCCAAGCATTATTTAATTATAGGAGAATGTACCTTCGTTAGACCATTTCATCACTGGTTGAAAGCCCAGATACTATGGAATTACACGTTAACTCGATGTTTTGTTTTGTTTTTCCCTAGTGGAGAGACAATTGATTTTTACCTGGTAGGAACGATAAATCCAAATGTTAAGGCCTTATTAGACTATCAGGACATTAACCAGTTTTGTATATAACCTAACAACTTTATTCTTTTCTTTAAATCCCAGTTCCTCAAATGCTTTTTGAATCAGCTTTACCCAATGCTCTGATCTTCTCATGAATAAGTTAAATAAGTCTTTGACGTGTTTTCATTCTATATTTGCATGATAACTGTGTTCGCTTTTTGAAAGTCACTTTGGTGTCAGTGTTTTAGCCAAAAATCCCTGTGAAAGAGCAAGTGATGGAACTGGAAAGCCTGGAGCTGTTTTCTTAGTCTTTAGCCTTGGGATGCCCAGCCCCTGAGATCATTGGAAAGGTTACTCTGGGCATTAGTAGGGAGTATTGTGACTCAGGTTGGTACCCTGGGCCCTCGGCAGCTTTGGTTGATGGTGAGAAGCAGCGAGCACAGGCACAGGGGAGCTGACTCAGCTCAGCTTGGTGAGAGGGGTTTGATTGGGGCCAGCGTGGACTCTGGTCCAGCAGATGGGACAGGCAGGAGGATTCCCTGCAGCAGGTGATATCGAGTCAGACCCCTAGTAGCACCCCTCCCTGTATGTTGCTAGATGTAAATCTCTTGAAGGCAGGACTCGAGCCAATAGCTGGCCAACATCAGGGATACGGGCTGCATCCAGCCTCTTGTGGGAGGGTTAGCAAGGGTGTTCAGGCTGGAGGGACCCACATCCCAGTGGAGAACTGAAAACAAGCCCAAAACACTGTCTTTCAGATCTGGCCAGTGGGTTAGGAGCAGGTGAGAGTGGGGAGACGACAGCGCAGGACTATAGCTCCTGGGGCTCAACCCCAGACCTGCCAGATATTGTGTCAGAGGCAAAGAAGCTCTGCCTACACTGTCTCATTTGTCCTTTCATTTATTCATTCACCAGTACAAGGAGGTATTGCTGAGCAAATACCAGGCTCAAGAGACTCAGTAGGTAGGAGTGTTTCCATGACTACGTTGATAGGACTAGGGAAGATGCCCCTGTCATGTCCCATCTTTCTATTGACCCATTTCCCCTGCCTTCCCTGCAGTGTGATTGGGAGCAGAAGAGCGGTATTATGTTTACAAAGACTAAATCGGACCTCATTAAGACACCCCGAGTGGTGAACAACTGTCATTAACATTCAGCTCCTTTGACCACCCAACCTGTGTTGGGAGAATCCCTCCCATGATGTGTCAGTGCCTCTCCAATGCAAAGCTCAGGAATAAGCTTCTCCGGATGCTCTTGCGGCTGGAGGCAGGCATGTGACAAGGCTCTGTCAGTCACAGTCACGCTGGACAGACTTCCGTTTGGAAGCATGTGACCCACAGAGGCAGGGACCACATGGGCTCCACTTTGGCAAGGGTGGTGCAGAGACACCCGGCCTCCAGAAGCAGCACAGGTCCAGCCTGTGCCCGGTGATGGGGTGGGCGAGTTTCCCAGGGAGGCTCAGGGATAAACACCACTGACTGTTGGCAATCTCTCTGTAGTACTTGGCTCAGGCCAGTTGCCCTGAAGCCCTGAGGGTTTCCAGGCCCATAATGGGCTCCTTCTCCAAAGAAGAGTTCAATTCAATACATCTGTCTCCATTTAGGCATTTACGTGAACCTTTAGGGAAGTTTCACACAAAAGAAATTCTGGGAAGCAGTTAGATAACCCTATGAGCTCTGTCTTGCCTCCTTCTTTAATAGAAACGTAGGCTGATTAGTTATATTGGATCCCTTCCGTCAGGAACGGAACAGGGATTGGTTATCACTGAAATAGACCCTCATTCTGTATTTGCTTTCCCTGTTCACCAAGCTTCTGACAACATTATTTGTGGACTTACAGAAAGCCTAACTTACCATATGGTATCCCACAGAAGACTGTTCATTCATTCATTCATTCATTAGTAAAGGAGCTCATTTACAGCAAAGGAGGTAAGGACATATTAAAAAAGACCTATGTTGTCTCTTGTACTGCCTGGCTTGGCTCAGGGTGTGCCTGGGACGGATTAAAGCAGTCACGAGATCTACCCTCAATGAACACCCTTCCAGAGTAGGTATATCCGACCTTTGAGTAGTCAGGATATGCCGCGTTTCCATGGTCATTTCCCAATTCCATTCTGTGCGATTTATTCAGCAGATACTCTGGGCCAGATGCTTTATGTACCTTGTTGCACATATGCAGTTCTCACAACAGCCCATTTTCCACGTGACAAGACCAAGGGCCAGAGAGCATAAGTTGTCCAAGACTACAAGCTAGTAGCTTCAGAGTTGGGCTTGAAACCCACCCATGCCCACATTCTTTTCACTTCATTATGCCGCCTCCTTTCATGGGGAACTGAAGAGAGTAATTCCTGCATTGCCTCTCATGGCTCTCCCTCTTCCCCCTCCTTACTCTTACTCTAACTTCAGAATTAGAGTCATAATCCACAGTCCCAAAGGACATTTGAGAGTATGGCACTACTTACGAGGTATCCAGTTAGGGAAAGGAGCACTGCTTTAGGTCACCTCCCCTTGACTGGGTTTAGACAATATTAAGGAAAGAGATTTCACAACTTATTATAAAGCTATAGTAATCAAAATTGGTGTTGGCTGTGGTACAGCACAGCGAGCTCAGCTTGGTGCTCTGTGATTACCTAGATGGGGGGGAGGGAGGTCCAAGAGGGAGGGGATACATACAGCTGATTCACTTCATTGTACAGCAGAAGCTAACACAACATTGTAAAACAATTATACTCCAATAAATAAATAAATGTATAAACAAAAAACAAAAAAATGAAAAACAAAACAAAAAAACTGGTGCTGGCACAGGATAGACAGATAAACCAATGAAATAAAATCAAGGATCCAGAAATAAACCCATACATCTATGGCCAGTGAATTTTTGCCAAGGGTGTCAAGACCATTCAATGGGGAAAGAATAGTCTCTTCAACAAATGGATTGGGACAGCTGGAAATTCACATGAAAAAGAATGAAGTTAGGAGGAGAGGTGGCCAAAATGGTGGAGTAGGAAGACCCTGAACATACCTCCTCCCATGGACACACCGAAATTACAGCTACTTACAGAGCATCTACCTGTGGGAATGACCTAAAGACTAGCAG
Source organism: Lagenorhynchus albirostris (assembly GCF_949774975.1). Taxonomy (NCBI): domain Eukaryota; kingdom Metazoa; phylum Chordata; class Mammalia; order Artiodactyla; family Delphinidae; genus Lagenorhynchus; species Lagenorhynchus albirostris. The sequence continues at coordinate 73,828,957 of NC_083109.1, forward strand.
AAAAGATTTTCCACAAATAAGACATAAAGAAGGAACCACAAGAGATGGGTAGGAGGGGCAGAGACACGGTATAGGGAAGACCTACACCCCAGGCCAGTGACCCACAAACAGGAGAAATACCACTATTGTAGAGGTCTTCTCCAAGGAGCAAGGGGTCTGAGCCCCACATTGGGCTTCCCAGCCCAGGGGTCATGCACTGGGAATATGAGGCCCCAGAATGTCTGGCTTTGAAAACTAGTGGGCCTATGTTTGGGAGAGCCGGAAGGCCACTGGAAACAGAGAATACACACTTAAAAAGTGCACACAAAATCTCACATGGAACTGGAAAGCCTGGAGCTGTTTTCTTAGTCTTTAGCCTTGGGATGCCCAGTCCCTGAGATCATTGGAAAGATTACTCTGGGCATTAGTAGGGAGTATTGTGACTCAGGTTGGTACCCTGGGACCTCAGCAGCCTGCACTCTAGAGCCCGCAAGCCACAACAACTACTGAGCCTGCGTGCCTAGAGCCCGTGCTCCACAACAAGAGAAGCCACCACAATGAGAAGCCCATGCACTGCAACGAAGAGTAGCCCCCGCTCAGCCCAACTAGAGAAACTCAGCGCGTAGCAACGAAGACCCAACACAGCCATAAATAAATAAATAAAATAAATAAATTTTTTTTAAAAAGCTAAACTTAGAATTACCATGTGACCCAGCAATTCCACTCTTAGATCTATACCCCAAATAAATGAAAACAAGTACTCAAATAAGTGTACCTGAATGTTTACAGTAGCACTACTCAGAATCACCAAAAGGTAGAAAGCCACATATGCATCAGTGGATGAATGGATAAAAATATTGTGGTGTGTACATACATGAAGTACTATTTGGTTACGAAAAGGAATGAAGTACTGATACTTCGTACAACAATGTAGATGAACCTTGAAAACGTTATGCTAAGTGAAAGAGACCAGACACGAAAGGTCACGTATTATACAATTACAATAGGCAAGTTCATAGAGGTGGAACACAGACTGTGGTTGTCCGGGGCTGGAGGTGGGAAGGAAGTGACTGCTTTATAGGTATAGGGTTTCCTTTTGTGGTCATGAAAATATTTTGCAACTAGATAGAGATGGTGGTTGCATAAAATAGTGGGTGTATTAAATGCTACTGAATTCTTCACTTTAAAAAGGTTAACTTTCTTTTGTGTGAATTTTACCTCAGTAAAATATGTATTGGAAAAAACAAAAGGATTAGAGTGAGACAACAGCCAGTCCCGTAGCGGAGGACTCTACCCAGGGTGCGTGGCAGGTGGGGTGAGGCAGGAAGTGCAGCTCAGATTTAAGCAGCAGCTTAACCAGGAGCGTGTCCAGAAGGAGATGCACCCTCACCTGCCTGGGTGGCGCTCTGCAAGCGGCTCCTTGGGTCAGCCCTCTGATTCTACAGCTTCTCGCGAGTTAATCTGAGCCTCTGGAGGTTTTATCAGCCTCTTGCCAGCTCCTCCTCCACCTGCCTGGCTGGCCAGAGGGTCCTGGCGAGGCTCCAGGGAGCTCGCGGCTCGCTTCTCCGTCTTGCAGCGCGAGCAGCCAGCCTCGCCAGGGTCTGACACACCTTCTGTGGGTTCCAAGGGGCCAGCTCTGGAGTGGGGCTCCCCAGCTCTTCAGACCCTGCAAATCCTTCTTCTTAGCACAGCTGGAAGGATTGGGACCACTTTGGCAGCTCTGGGAAAAGGGCTTGGGACCACCTCTAGGAGCACCGGTAAGTGATAGGGTCTGGGGCCTCACCAGGGGAATAGACTGGCTCTCACACACTTGAGGTGTATGTGACCCACACTGATCTCCTTGCCTTAGACCCACAAGAGGGCTTTAGCTGTGTCCTGGGGGTAAGGGCGGGGGATGTCTCATGGACATGCTTCTGGCTAACTTCTGCTTGATCTTCAGAGTTTAACACAGACATCACCTTCTGCAGGAAGCCTTCCCAAGCCCTAAGGTGCCCTTTCTCTGTGTCCTCAAGGCATCCTGCACTTTCTATATAGCATTTTCAATACTAGCTTATAAATGTCACACGCTAGCCGGTGGACTCCCTTGTTGCTGGGTGCCCTCTTCCGGGGGTCCTCTTACCTCCACATCAGTGACCCTGTCGGTGTCTTGGGTGCCTGCTATTGATCTGGGGAAGGAGGGCTAGTCCCTTCGCTTAATTTGCCAGGCAAGTACCTGTTCACTCTTGTGTGCAAATGTACACACACACACACACAACCTCAAGGAAAGGTCAGTCTGTTCCTCAATCCAGGTGCCTGTGATGGAATCTAAACTGTACAGAACTGGGGTGGCAATGGGCCGAGTGACAAGCATAATAAGCTCAAAGCCTTGCACCACACCAGGCCTGGATCTCCCTGACCAGACCTTTAGGGCACTGACCCCCAAGTAGATGTCCTCTTGGCTGCTCAGATCTCCCACTTGGACCTGTTTCTCATCCTCATTCTTCTCCATCTTGCTTTTCTCCTTTCCCGGGTGGGAGCTATTCCCTCCGTTGGGGTATCCCAGCTCCTCCTCAGTATTAGAGTCCCCATTCAGTTATTGCTGCTCAGAGTGAGGGGGAGACTTGGGGCCTGGAAGTCAGACAAGAGAAGGGAGGGGACCCTGACCTCTGGGGGGAAGCTAGCTTTTTCTTTTTGTTCCTCTATGATCACTCCGAACTCTTTTAAACGACCAATCACTTATACTGCAAGTGTTAATCTCCTGCCCACAGACTTCAGTGATCTATACACAAGATTCATGTCTTCCTGCTGACATAATTTTTGGACTTTATTATGCTGGAAGGGTGTCTGTCTCTTTCCCAACCTTGACTGTGACATTACCAAACCCCCTTCTATTGGTTTGACCTTGGAGAGCTCTGTTTTCAAATCCCACTTCTCGTTTCCCCCCATTGCAGCAATTAGGACTGGGGGTGAGTGGAAAGCTGTTAGTCTTGGTGCAGATAGACACAGGCCAGGTCTTAAAAGTCAAGTTTTGGGCTGGGTGCAGCCAGGCCACTGGCAGATGCAAGCGATCATGGCTATAGCCTCCCGTACGAGTGAGTAAGACACAGCCCCTAGGCCCAATAGCACACAGTCTAGTGTGTGCTTGGGAGCAGAGAGGCCCCTGGGAATTCAAAATGTGGTGTAATAAGTCTAAAAGGGAAGTACATGATGCTTGAGAGCACAGAGAATGGGAGCCTAACCTTGTGCATGAAGGAAGACTTCCTGGATGAGGTGATGTCTGGGTTGGGCCATGAAGAGCAGACAAAAGTTTTCCGGGAGCATATCCATCTGCACCATGATCCCCAAATTCTCTCCTCTCTCTCAAGTTCTGGAGACACTAGAGAGGCATCTGAGATGCCCCCCTGTGCTTTGTCCGGGATAATTTGGTTTGATAACCTTCTGAAGCATTAGCTGGACCGAGGCACCCATGGCTATTCCTCTCTGACCCTAAGCAGACGTGGAGACCTCTAGAGAGACTGGAGGTTCTTGGAAAGCCTTGGGGTTGCCATATGTGGTACCACTCCTGATTTCTGTCCAGGAGAGTCTCAGATATGTGATGAATCCGAGTTTGGGATGTAGGATATTAGTGGTTTCCACTCTCAGCACCTTTGCTATGTGATGGCATCCGTCCCAAGGACTAAAACATATGAATCCAAGTGGGAGCCATAAGCCATCCTCACAGTGACTGTTCCTCCCGTGGCTGAGGAAGGGAGCTGGAGATATTGCTCTAACCTTGCTTGAGTGGTGTACTTCCCGAAGCTGGAGTCGTTCAGGCTACAATATCACCTGGGACAGCCGCAACTGGAGAGTCTAGAGCAGGCTTTGCTCTGCCAAGTTCAATGAACAATCTCAGATGGGCTAAGGACAACTTAGCTTAAGGGCTTGGTGGGACCTTGGCCCCATGAAACAGAAGGCAAGATGAAAAAGCCGGGAGTATGTGGGTTTAGCATGCAGGGATGGGCTAGCAGTGGGATGCCCTTGGGGTGGATGTGCCTAATATTGCTATTTGGCCACTATTATAATATGAATTCAAGGGAGGGACTCTTTTCCTTCTTTTTCTTTTTCCTGTTGAGGGGGCTTGTGGTCTAGGTGGGCTGGGGGATGAGAATATACAAAATAGGGATGGTGTTTTTATTATTTTACAAAGTAATATTAGTCGTACTTTACCCTAGCTTTTAGCTGTGTCCCTGAGTCCAATTGCATACAGAACCCAATAAAGAGATACCTATCTATTCATGGCTATACAAAGACACAACAGAGCCTTGACATTACTGGCTTTCAGGGTGGAAGGGGAACCATATAAGTATTTACCCCTTCTGCACAGCTACCCTGGGGTAGTGGGGGGGTGGCGTTTGATGTAACCAACAATGAGGTAGGGACTCAGTAAGAGATCAGGTCTGTCCCATTCCCAACCAGTTTGTACTCAGCAATCTCAGGTTCTTCTGTGTTTTCCCCTTTAAGCTCATAGTGATCTACTCTAATCCTGCAGTGATCTTCCTCGCTCCCCTCTGAGCTGTCCTTGGATTCTTAGAGTTCTCTGAGTTCCTAGAAGAAGTGGTAGTTGGCTCCAGGGTGGTCTTTTATCTCCTGAAAATGTGCTAGTTCTTGAACCTGAGAAGGCAGATGAGGGGGGTCCAGTCTTGACCTCCAAAGACAGCCTGCCCACACAGGTGTTGAGCCCCTGTGGCCCAGCCTCTGCCCCAACTGGCTTGGCAGGTGGGGCGCAAGCAGGCTGGGTCCTCCAGAAGAGGCTCAGAGCCCAGTCACCTTAGTGCCTGGTCACAGTTTATAAAAAAGAAGCGGGCGGTGGAGAAGGAGGCTTTTGCCAGGCTCTTATTGGCAATAAATCAAATAAATTTTCATGGCAGTGACCCTTGATTGGCGGCATTTGGAAAGATTCCCTCTGTGTTTTCCAACTTTCAAAGATGAGTGTGCATTAGTTGTGTCGAAATTGCACGGAAATTAACAAGGACTCTGGCCAGGGAAACCTCAGCCTGTACTAAGACAGGTGGCTGGACTGGAGAGAGCCACATGGGGGGTCTTTTGTTTGGGGGAGGGGAGTGGGTGCTTTGGGCATCCTAGCAACTCCCATCCCATTACCCACTCAAGCTTCCTTGCACGGCTCCTATCTCTTGGCCGGAAGAGACCCTGGTTGCAGGGCTGGCTGGTGGCCATTCATGCCCCTGACGGGGCTGCCCTGTGCCTGGGATCTCACCGCTTGACTCTAGCCCTCTCTCCACAGTGGGTTTTCTGTGTTTGGAGCCGGGATACTGGGGCTGCTTCACTTCTTCTGGCCTCAGCTTGTGTCTGTACATACAGGCTTGTCTGACTGGCTTGTTTTCTTAGAAGCCAATGGTTCTATTGTTGAGTTTGGCATCTCGTCCGGCTCTGAGATAGGAGAGGAAGTTCGGTCTTTGAACGTCGGTAGATGGCCTTGCTAAGTGACAGCAGTGTGATTTAGGGAAATGACACTGACGCTCGCTCACATCCACGGCACCCTGCGGGGCTGCTCTACTCCTAGAGGCTTGGACAGTGTGGCCAGCTGTGCTGATGCCCACGGTCAGGTGGACAGAGCAAGGCTATCCGTCAAGCTGCAAGCCACTCATCACCTTCAGAAAGTTCACCTGGGGATGTCTCCCCACCTCCCCAGGCCGCTGCGTGAGCCAGTGAGCCGCTTGGGAGCCTAACATCTGCCCAGGCTGCACCTCTGTGTCTGGTTTTAGAGGGGCTCCTGAGGCCCTAACCCTCCATGTTCTGGGAACAGATTTCACTAATAACTCCTCGCATGTCCAGTTCATGCTCTGAGCCTGTCGTGCCCTCTCATAAGGTGTTTGTGGCACCAGGTGTGCCACGCTCTCAGCCCAGGGAGTGGGACAGAGAGAAGGAAGGAGGAAGGAGAGGGGAACTGGAGAGGGAAGAATCTGGCCGTTTGGAGAGAACAAAGCAGGCTGCCGTTTCTGCTATTTGCAAATCCTCTGAGCCCTTGAACTGCAGGGCAGTGAAGCAGAACTCAGATTCACCAGGGATTCAGGAAAGCAAAGCTCTGTGCCCTGTAGTGGGGGATGGGGGGCAGAGCAACATCTGTACCAGATCCACATCCACCAGGTAAATGTGGCTGTGGAGGCTGATCCGTGATACGTTAGAGAGCTGGGCATAAGAGCAGATCAAGAAGTTAGAGCTGGGATTCAAGAGGAGACTTCAGCCAAGACCTCACGTTTATACAGTTGATCCCACGGGCTTACAGAAATCTCCTGGGGCAGTAAGCTTGGGGATTTTCATCTCTGCTTTACCACTAGAGGAATGAGGTGGACGTCTCTTGACCTTCGTGGGAGAAGCTGTACGTTGGCGCTTGGACTTTGGTGCTTTGTAAGCTGGTGGCCCCAAATCTTGCACGCCTGTATCCCATACACATGGAAGCCATGCCACGTTGGAGCGCTTTCCCTTTAAATTGGGACCCTATCCATTTACTTTGATTCGGCAACCCATGGGCAAGCCTACAGGAGCAGGGGCCTCTTGTTCTTGCATTGAGGGGGCATGTCTAGCCTACTTCTGCAGGCAAGGACACAGTGAAACCACTCTAGAAAATTTGACTAATGTGCGGAAAACGAGAAAATGAGTAAATCATTACTTGTGGTTTATTCCAACAAAGAAGACAACTATTTACTTACTGAGCAGACTTTCCCTTGATTATAGGCCATTAGTGGCTCCCAGATTGTTGACATTTGATTCGAAATTCATAGGTGTGAGTTTTACAAAGTTTGCATTTTACACCAGGGAGGAGCTAAGCTCGCTTAGTTTGTTAATGTGGAATTATATACTCTAGTTCATTTGAAACAGAATTTGTGGGACTGCCTTGTACGAGGCACTAAGAATAGGAGGACACCTGCTGGTACTCTTAGGGAGCACGAGGCAGTCATGTGGCTATACAGGGTGGTAATTGCCCCCGGGGAGGTAGGTACCCTTCTCTGCCTGGGGGAAGCTGGGAGGAAAGGTGATCCCTGGGGCGACATCAGAGTCGGCCCTTGAGGGATAAGTAGGAGTTCACTAGGGCAGCAAGGAAGGGCATTCCAGGATGGAGGAACAGCAGTGCTAAGGCTCCATGTGTGAGGCTGGCCTATGCTGGGAGTTGCAAGTCATTGCATGCGGCTGGAGCTGATTGAGGTGTGTTAGGAGGGGACCTGGGAGGAGACGAGAGGGGGATGAAGGGTAGATTGGTGCCACCAGTTTACAAAGGGCCTTTTAGATAGAATAAGGAGTTTGATCTTATCCCACACACCACGGGTAACAAATGTTTTGTATTTTAGACCCATTGATCCAACTGTGCTCCGACTGTCAAGCCTTGTTCACGTTTCCTTCATTGCTTACTTGGATTGTACCGCAGATTCCTTAGAGAATGCATATCGATGAAGGATCGTTTAGGTACATCTCACGATCCAGCCTAGCCCCGTCACAGCTTCCTCTCTCCTTTACCGGGAAGCACGCAGGCCTCGCGGATGTCCCTTGCTTACTTACTTCTCGACCTGACCACGAACCAGTGTCTCCGCTTGGTCAGTGTTGGCATCCTGCTTGCCTGGTGCCTGGTACCCTAGAGCCTGTTCTGTCTTTCGGGAGCAATCCCTCCCCCATCACATCATCAACACCTACTTATTCACCAGGTCCCACCTCAGGAGCCTTCCCCAATTCCTGCAGAGTAAATCAGTCCTCAGATGAGAGCTGGCCATCGCCCTGGGCATTTCTTGTTCTTTGTCCTTGTTCCCTTTTGCAATGGCTTTGATATTTGTCTTTCTCAAGCTCCTGAGCTCCCCAAAGGCTGGGCTGCATCTCCCCTACCTGCCACCATATCTCTGGTGCCTAGCAGGACACCAGGCATTACTGGTGAATGGAGGGAGGGGGATTCATTTAGAAATTTCTCGTAGGAGATCAGCTGAGAGAGAAAAGGGCTTGCGTGAAGCTGGTGACAGTGCGGATGGAGAGGAGAGGGCTGCGTAGGGCCATATCTCTAGGGTAGCACACACTGACCATGCTGGATGTGGTGTCCTGGAAAACTGGGCAGAGGTCAAGATGATGTAATGGACTGCAAAAACATTTTGCCTCCACATTCTTACCCCTGCCTGAGGAACAATTTTGTCTTGCTCTCTGTTCTCAGATCAGAACCCCAAGGGGATGAAATGAGAGATGAATTAAGGAGCTCCAATACCCTAATAGCCTACACGGTCCAAGTTCCAAAATATTGATGAAGCGTACTAAGATTTACTCAATGAACCTAACGTAGCATCTACCAGTAAGCAGAACAATCATGTGTAAGTTACCCTGAGTTCTTCCCCATAGGGCTGGCGTTCAGTTCAGTTCTGAGGTTGACTTCCTAAGTTGCCCCTGAAGAATCTTTTGTTTTGAATTCAGTAGCTCTAAAATTAGACCAGGAATATTTTTTTTTTTTTTTTTTTTTTTTTTTTTTTGCGGTACGCGGGCCTTTCACTGTTGCAGCCTCTCCTGTTGCGGAGCACAGGCTCCGGACGCACAGGCCCAGCGGCCATGGCTCACGGGCCCAGCCGCTCCACGGCATGTGGGATCTTCCCGGACCGGGGCACGAACCCATGTCCCCTGCATCAGCAGGCGGACTCTCAACCACTGCGCCACCAGGGAAGCCCTATTTTTTCTTTTGGATATCTGTAAATTTGGTGTAATAGATGACAAATATGTAACATAAGGATATGCCAGTAGGCTCCAACATGAGGAACAATCTTAAAACTTTCCTTTCTCTCGTAATTTCTTTTAACCTGCAAATGTTAACATTGATTTCCAAAACGTGTGGTATATGCCAGAATGTTCCGATTCTGACTTGAACGTGACTATCAGAACGCTGCAATTTGGGATCTCCAAGGAAAATTCTTGTCCAGTCAGGAAAACAAAACCACACTAGCTATTTCAAACAGATGGCATTTAACACAGAGGATTAATTACACAGGAACTGGAAAGCTGAAATAATCCAAGAATTAATCACTGTGAGAACAGCTACCATCTCTAGGGCTGGGGAACACAAGAGAAGAGGTGGTCTTACCTGGCCTAAGAGAGGCCCTGATGGAGGCATCAAGCCGGCAGGACTGCCACAGTGGAGGGGACGCGGCCGTTGGGGTGGAGTGTGGATGGCTGGTGGGTGGTCTGACTGCAGGGGGACATGACCCGGCTGCCGGCACCTCTGCGAGGCGGGCAAAGCTGGTGCTGGGCCTCGGAAGGGGTGCAGTGAGGCTGGTCTCAGCAGTAACGAAGGAGGCTGGGGGCGGGAGTCATCCCTCTGCGCTCTCTCCCTCCTGGCTTTCCCATCTGCCTCCTCTGGCTGAACCACTGGAAGCCAGTGGGCAGGGGTGCCTGGGAAGAGTGGTCTGGAAAGCCCGGTCCCAGCGTGGCAGAGCATCTGCAACTGGCCTGTGCCTAGGGGCCAGGGTGGATAACCAGATTCACAAAAACAGATTTGGGGGCAGGCCAATTTCGAGGCTCCACGGAATCAGTCCCACCGTTTAAAGAGTGAGGCCTCCTGAGTTGTATTCTGGTAAGCTTATCTTGCAAAAGTCAGATAAAGTTAAGCTCCTGCAGATAGGATGAAGGGGGTGGACATTCTCATTTGTCAGTCACTGGAGGAGAGCCAGGTCATCATTTGGGCCAAAGGAGCAGAAACGGTGGACCTCAGACAGGTGGGGAGGGACCACCTGTCTCTTTAGGCCATGGTCTTTCCGTTTGGACTTGGAGAGGTCAGGATCTTCCCAAGAGCACTTCCCCGTGGTGGGGGCCTCGGATGACCTCCCTTCCTAAGGGCCCACTGGGGGCTGTGGTGGAGCTGAGTAAGCCACTCTCTCTGCCCCGGGGGCCTAGATCCTCTCACTCTCTGCATTCATAGCCCTTTGTTCTGAGGAAAGACGTGTATTGCGGCATCGTGGGGCACCAAGGGCCACAGGGCCATGGCACTGGCAGCTGTGGTCCCATGGGGAGAGCACTCCAGGGGTCCCCGAGCGAAGGGGTATCGAGGCCACTGTTCCTCCCCAGGGAAGCACTCTCTTTGTTGCCAGTCTCAAAGATGTGGGGCTTGATTTTATTAATGTAAACTGAGGAAGAGACCCCGAGGATCTGATAGTAGGAATGGAGCTTGGAATTCCCTCGTTCCCTCCAGATACTTCCTTGTCATGTGGCTTTTCCTGGACGTGTCTCTGCTGTACCAGCTCGTCAACCCCAGAGGCCGCCTTCCTCAAGGTGCCCCGAGGGCCAGAGGGCTCTGGGGCTGGGAGTCTGTGGGGACACCTTCTGTGCCAGGCACGCATCTCCCGCCTCAGCCCCCAGCCCCGATCCCCCCATTTTTCTTGGTCACTCTCATTCAAGGCAAGAGAAGATGCCCTATGCAAGTGTCCCCGGAGGACGGAGACAGGAAGTTACACAGAGCTGATGTCTAAGCGGGTGACAGCAGGGGCTTTGCTAAGAAGGTTTTTATTGCCAGGGGGCTTGAGGGCACTGGCATCTGAGGGTGAGAGGAGGGTGCCAGGCGGGGGTACAGTGGGTGTGGGAAAGGTGGGGAGAGACTGGAGCTGTCAGTGATTCTACCTGAGGCTCGGCTGGAATTGCCAGCACTTGCTTCCTGACGTGTGCAGGACCCCTGGCTCAGAGGAGAAGCTGCAATCAGGGAGCGTGTGTCCGCCCCACTCCGTCCCTCACTGACTCGGAGGCCTTTGGAGATAATCCCGCACAGTGTTTTTCTAGATTTTTTTAGCAGATGTCCTCTGCAGTGTGCCGTCCCCATCAGCCCGAGGAGAAGATGTGGTCCAGCTTGGTATCTGGATAATGGAGCGTGCTTTCTGAGAGTCCCCATGTCTCCCTCCTTGCTTCCCCTCTCGGGGAAGGGCACTGGCTCAGTTCAACCCTGTCATTTTACAAATGAGGAAATCCAGGCTCAAGATGGGGAGAGGGTCGCATCTGTGCTCGTAGCAGAGCTGGGCAGGATCTGAGGTTCACCCGCATCCGGCGCTCAACTCCCCTCCCCACCCCACCCCCCGCCCCTGAGGGCTGGGCCCTGAGTCTGCTGAGCCCCAATTGGCCGGATTTCTTTTGGGTGCTTACTGGGAGAAAATGAAATTAAAAGTATCACACCAGGTGCTGCTATATCGGCTGAAGTGTCACAGAGAAAATCAACTCTTGTAAGGATGCCAAGCCCAGGATAGGTAAGTGTGAGGATGAGACAGTGAGGTCTTATCCAAGGTGAGGCTTCGTGAATTGACAGCAGGAGCAGCTGGAGAGAGGCCATGTGGCCAGCGGGGCTCTGGGGGTCTTGGTCTTGAATTGAGACTCTCCCTGGCATAGAGCCCTGCTCCTGGACAGGCAGCATAGAGGCAGGGACCCCCCGCCCCCCCACCCCTTGGGTCATACCTCCACCGCCTTACCCTAGGCTCCCTTCTGGCTGTGCTCTGTGTTACAACTATTTCCCTTGTTGATCTACCTGTAAAATACAGGTATAGGACAGGACATCTGGCTGGCTGCAGGTCATGTGCCTTTGTACCTGGGGGTCTGGAAGATGGGCATGTGTGCGTACCTAGATAGGGGTGTGTGTACCTGGACAGATATGTGTGTACGCAGGCAGGCATGTGTGTGCATGGGCAGGGGTGTGCGTGTACCTGGGCAGACGCTTGTACATGTGCAGGTACGTGTGTGTGTGCATGTGCAGGCATGCGTGTGTACCTGGACAGATACGTGTGTTTATGGGCAGGGGTGTGTGTACAGCGTACACGGTAGCTGTCACCCAGCCGTCCTTTCAGGAAGGAAGCACACAGCAGAGCCCCTGCTGCCCACTCTTCCTGGGCACTGTCCATCCAACCCCACATCTGGAGAGGGGGTTCCTGCAGTCACCTGCACCCAAGGAGCCCAGCTCTTCTCCACGGTCTGGGAGACTGTGTGCAGGACTCACTCGGATGGGCAGTGCCTGGGTCCACGGCCCTGCAGTTCTGATTCAAACCACCTAGCCCAAGGTCCCCCCGGGGTTCCTGGCTGCACTTTTCCACCTTCATTGCTCCGCTTCCTTGCTGAAGAGAGAGTCTGCAGGGAGCTGCTCCAGCAGCCGGGAGCAGTGGACGGAGCAGCAGCAAAGGCAGCAGCAGGCGCAGCACCGGCACCCTCCAAATTGGGACTCTAGCCCTTTAAATCTTCTCAGTTACCAAAACAGAAGAGGCATCAGACCCTGTTAATTAAAGCTCGCCCTGGTCCATCATTCTGAGGAGCTGCAGTGCTCCGCTCCTTCCTGATGGCTTAGAGATTCTCCTTAACTCCCAGCCATGGATCTTGGAGAGTTTCCCCCGAGATCAGCAGGAGGTATGATCCCTGTCGATGGCACTCTGGGGCTTGTGTGGCTCTAAATCAATAACACAACTGACTGCATGGACGCTGCCTGGCCCGCCTTTCTTTCCTGCTTCCCCTCTGCTTCCTCTCCAGTTTCCCAGCTTGTGTTTAGTCGAAACAAATCAAGTTTTCATGGGTTTCGGAGGAAGGGGAGGGGTCGGGGTCTGGAGGGAGCTCCCAATGTGTTTGTGTTGGCCCTGCCTTCACCTAGCTGCCCAAGTGGCTTGGAGGAGCCAGGAAACATGTTTCTTCAAGCTCGGGCTCCTGCCAAACCATTTCCTCCCTGGCCGGGTCCCCTCTCTCAGGTCAGCATGAAAAGGGCATAACCCTGACTTTGACTCGCTTCTTAAATCAGTGACCTGCCACTGGGTCAGTCTGACAATGGCCGTTCCCCTGTGTTATTGGAAAACTCATCGCATAGAACTTTCTCTCTGTAAACTGTCCCGGCAGGAACACCGTGCGGTGCCTCCCTTCCCCTTTACACTGAATGCTACTCGATTAAAATGCTTGCTGTAGGATTTCAGGAATCCATAACCCTTTCCCGGTGCCTTTTGAGGAAACTCACTTCTAGCCGAGTCTAAGGTTCTGTGGCAAAGAGTTGTTTTTCTTCAGGAATCTGCTCTAGGCTGGCAGAGAGGGGGAGATTCATCTTCTTTCCCATTGCATTTTGTAAATTGTACTTGGGCCCAGAGAACCTCTATCTGTAAATCCTTCATTGATTTGTTTTCATCCCCAGAGCTTCCTTCTGGGTGAAATGCTCTTCTCGAGTCGTACCCGAAAGAGAGGTTTCCTCTTAATCAGCTTGACACGACCTCACAGATGTCCCTGAAAGCCAGGCCCTGGCAGAGGGAGCCATTTTCATCGTCCTGGGTAACAGTCCCCGGGAGCCCGAAATACGGGGTCCACGTGCTTTGAGAGGAGGCTTGCAACCCCCTGCCCCAGGAAAGTAGCTTCGGATGCAAAGCACTTTTACCGATGTTTGCAGGGACTTTAAAACACTCTGGATGATTAACATTGCTTTCCAAATCTTGAGAGGGATGTGGGCCAAAGCATAGCTCGCGGGAGTAGGGATTTCCCCACAAAGTCATTGCCTGCAATGTCCCCAGCTGTTCACAGGAACAGCAGTTAGGGTGTGTGCAGCGAAATCCCTTCTGATCCCCCAGCAAAGAATGGGAACTTTCTCTGGGTGAATGGCATGGAAGTCAGTGTCTGTGCCTCCCGGAGACCAGGGTTGCAATGTGATTCGTATTCTCAGGACAATAAAACTCTCAACCGTGGCAGAAACACTCTGGTTAGGAGAGACTATTCAGAACCTACGAATGAAGCACTTGATGGCATTCCTAACCGCTGTGCCCATCAGTGGATTCGTGGAATAATTTGGAGATTCTGAGGGAGGCATCCAGGGAGAGATGTTTCCTGTAAACTGAAAGCCACACGGGAAGCAGGATGAAGGGGGGAGGCCCGTGGGAGGGTTTCGTACCCCCTTCCCAGCTTTGCTTCCGGCTGGTCTGTGAACGGCATCGTGAGGGTTGGGCTTCTGCCTGGTGTTGGGATGCTAGGTGGGACCGTGGCCATGGCGAGCAGGGTACTTCCCTGAGCTCATAGACAGAGGGTCCAACCTGGGTGCTCCTCGGGCAGAGACGGGCCCCTCTTCCTGCCCTTTGCCCGTCACCCCCGCTTGAGGCCCAATGGTTAAATAGGTAGACTGTTCCTTTGTGTCAGTTTTTCTCTTCACCTTAATGATGTGTGTGTGTGTGTGTGTGTGTGTGTGTGTGTGTGTGTGTGTCAAAATTTATTGGCTGGCTGCTGGCTTTCAAGGAGCTATAAAGAGATCCCAATGGAGTTTGTTTAGACCCGGCAACTTCTTAGAGTTTTGTGGTCCATGGGAATTCATTTAATGGCCTTGGCAGGCTCTCACATTACCAGGGTGATGGAGCAGAAAGGACGTGGCCTTCGGGGAAGGACAGACCTCTGTTGGAATCTCAGCTCCACCACTTACTAGCGTGTGGCCTGGGCCAGTTACCTAATCTCAGTGAGCTTCAGTTTCTTCAACTGTGATATGGTAAAGTTGTCAGGATTCAATGGAATAATGTAGCTAAGGTCTGGGGTATAATGTAGCTAAGGTCTAAGGTATAAAAGAAATTGTTCTCTCCTTCCAATGAAGGCAGCCACCTTCAGTTAAGTAAACTGTATCACTGAGGATGGAGCTATTGATATTTAAATAGCTCCAATGGCTCCTTCACTGGCCGCTGGCCCGTGCCTTCTCTGAGGGCAGGGACGACCTCATCCGTGCCATCACACCCCTCCCCATGGCTAGCACGGGGCCTGGCGTGGCCCTGAAACTACAGAAAAGTTTATTGAATAAATACATGATGGTCTGTGGACATGTAACCTTCAACATAGGTGACCTTTAACGGCTAAACCAAACCACTGCTCACTCACTTTACTTAAGTGATGCAGCGGAGCCAGATGCATCGAAGAGCCCCGTGACTGTCATAAATTGGGACTCAAATATGTCCTTTTGTGGGGAAATCTGAACTAATACAAAATATCTCCTGCACGAGGACCTGGAGAAGGAGCCTGTGGACCCCAGGCGTGTCCTGGAAGCCGTTCTGCTTGCTGGGCGTCGAAGTCCCCACTGCCTTCCCTCACCGTGGGCTACCCCCTCTTTGTCATGCTTGAAGAAGAGAAGAGCCTTGAAAAGGGAAAACCGCTCTGTCACTCTGGTGTGTAGGACAAGTCAATCAATAGATCCGTCAGTTCATCAATCAGTTGATGTGTATGTAGACAGTGCCCATTGGGGAGAGTCACTGATTTAATAAATATTTATCAAAGATAATAGTAATTGTAATAATAATATAATAATAACAACAACTAATACCATCGCTACCTAGCATTCACCCAGGGCATCCAGCCCAGGATGACGGCACCTCTGCTGTCAAGTGGGAGACAGACAACTGTGTCCATGCAGATGATGCAGGTTATGAGAGGCAGGAGTCCAGGGGACCACGGGCGCACAGCGGTAGGGCCCTAACTTGGGCTCAGCTCAGTTATTTGGGTGACCCCCAAAGTGAGTCCCCAAAGAAGTCGCTTTGGAAGAGCATTCTTGACAGAGGAGGTGACACAAGCAAAGGCCAGAGGTGGAAGAGGCACTTGAGGGGGTGGTGGGTGAGTCCACCTGGCTATGTTCTGGAGGGCCAGGTGGTGAGAGAGGGGCCAGGTCCCAAAGGGCCTTGGGTGCCCGCAAAGGCGGGAACTTTATTCTAAGGGAGATAGGAGAGAGAGCCACTTGGGAAAATGGAATTCAACTAATACGTACTGAGCACAAAACGTGCACGGAGCTGCGGTCTAGGCACAGCAGTGAACAAACCAGACAGAAAGCCCTGATCTTGTGAAACTTTCATCCAGTGGGGAAGACAAAAAATAAGCAACAGCAGGGTGAATTGTAAATTGTAAATAGCATGTGCTGGAGAGAACATCACTCAGGGAGGGTGATGGGCCTGGGTGGGCGCAATCCCAGACAGGATGTGGGGAGAAGGCAGTGCTGGAGTAATGCCCTTGGAGGTGTCACCAGAACTGGGGCTCTGACTCTGAGGGAGATGGAAGTTTGCACCGGGTTCTGAGCAGAGGAGGGACATTTTAAAATGATTCTTCTAACTACCGTGTTGGGAAACGATTGTAGGTGATGGGGTGGAAGCAGGAAGACCAGCTGGGAGATGATTACCAAATCCCAGTGAGAGGGGACGGTGGCTGGATGGGGGGTAACAGTGGATGTGTGCAAAGTACTAGGATTCTGTTTTTTTGTTACTGTTTTTTGTTTGTTTGTTTGTTTTGTTTTTTTGTTTTAAGAATGGAGGCAATGGGATTTGCTGATGGATTGGGTAATTGTGTGAGATGAAAAGATGAGTCAAGGATGACTCAAGCTTCTTTGGCCTCTGGTGGGGACAGCTGTGGGTGGAGCAGGTTTGGGAGAAGATCAGGAGTTGGTTCTGCTCACTTTGCAACGTCTGTTGAGCATCCCGGCAGAGATGTTGAGTGGGCTGTCCTGAGTTCACAGGAGAGATCTGGGCTGGGTACAGCCTTGGGAGCCATGAGCCCAGATGGTATTTAAAGCTATATCAGATGAGATCATCAGGAGACGGGCTACGGATGGAGAGGACTCGGGACTGGATTCTGAGGCATTACAACTATTTACAGGTTAAAGAGAGGAAACTAGCAAAACCAGTCAAGGAGATGGAAAAAGAGGTGTCTCCCCTGTTTAAGACAATTCATCCCCTTCCTGTATTCTGTCTCTTCTCCTGGGAACAAGGCTCATAGATCATCCTCCCCATTTTCCACTTGTCTTTTTCTCTTGGCTTCTTCCCAACATGCTTAGAGACCTGCTCAGGTCTCCTTCATCTTAAAAGGACCCCTTTCTTGACTCCTGAGATCTCCATTTGCTTTTGCCCTATTTTTCTCTTTTCCTTTACAGATAGACTTTTCTTTCTTTCAACGTTAATCGAGTAACTACTATATGCCGGGCATGAAGGATGCAGAGACAAAAAATAGACTTTCTCCACTTGAAAGAAGATCTATTTATTTCTACCTTGGCTACTTCCATAAAGCATTTTGGATAGCATTTTGGTGGTGGATATATAATGAAGTAGAAAATATATAAATCATAAACTAAGGAGAAAAATTCTGTACCAAGGAGAATACAGTTTAGAAGCACAAGATCAAAAAAAATAGAATGCACAATTGAAGGTCAAAGGGTTGTATAAGAGTATAATTGAGGGACTTGCGTGGAGGTCTAGCAGTTAAGACTTGCACTTCCACTGCAGGGGGCGCATGTTCGATCTCTGGTCAGGGAACTAAGATCCCACATGCCGCACGGTATGGTCAAAAACAAAGAAAAAAACATAATAGAGCCACCAATCTGATCAGAACTTCTGGTCAGAAAAAAGGAAAATGGGCCAACAAGTACATACTGTATAACACAGGGAACTATACTCAATATCTTGTAATAACCTGTAATGGAAAAGGATTTTAAAAAGGGGATTTTATATATATATATTATATATATATCACTTTGCTGAATCTAACACAACATTGTAAATCAGATATATTTCAATTTTTTAAAAAAGGAAAATGGGAATTCCTTAAAATACTTACAGAAGTACAATATGTATCCCAAAGGTCTCGTATCATTAATTATATAGCTTCATACATTTTTACCAACTGAACACACTAAGCAGTACCCAGAACAAGAACTAGGACAGTATTCACACCCCAGATCCCTCCTCTCTCCATAGAGACTGACATTGTCGGTTTGCCTGTTTCAAACTGTTTTGGGGAATTGCTTCTTGAGTTCCATTGTCCATGAGATGATACGCTAGTTCCGCAAGGATCCATTGTCCATGAGATGATACGCTAGTTCCGCAAGGAAAAGAAAATTTTCCTGGCATTTTGTTCTAAAAGAATATTTTCTTCTGGAGTTTCATTCAAGGGACACGGAAAAAATTGGGTAGACTATACCTTGTCTATTTCCCTAACATATTTTGGATAGTATAATGTCTACATGTGTATGTAATGAAACATCAAATGTAAAAATTTAAACTAAGGATACAAAAGGTCAAAGGGTGGCAGTTACTTAGCATCAGAAGGCAGAACCTGGAGAGGATGGGATGCCATAGAGAATGAGGGCAGGGAGCAACCCGCAGGTTTGGAAAGTAGGAGGTGCCGAGCACACTTTCCTGGAGCGATGGAGGTGGAAGCCAGATTGAGGGAGGTCAGGGAAGGGACTGGAGCTGTGAAGTGATGCCTTTGATTGGAGACCACTATTTCAAGGGGATCCATTCTGGTGGGAAGGAGAGAGAGGGTGGCAGACAGAGGGAGTTGCAAAACCTCAGGAAGCGTTGAGTTTACTTCTCAGTAGAATGGGAGAGACTTCATCATGTTCTCGGAGAAACAGATGGTCAAGAGATAGAGGAAAGAGATAAAGGGGAGAGAAAAGAAAACCAAAGGAGCAGGGACCTAGCTAAATTCTCCTAGTGCACACGTGCAGACACACACACATGCTCACACATTCAGCCTACCTTGCTTTCTCTCCCTCTGTCACTCTTGCTGGTCGTGGACCCCTCTCCTTGCCGTTGTTCTCCTTTGTTTGGAAGCTAAGATGCCTTTAGCAACCACACACCCCAGTGGGGGCTGTAGGACGTGATCCACTCGGGCCTCTCCCTGGAGACAGGGGCACTGTGGGTACCTGCTGGGCTTCATTTCAGCCATCTGTCCCAGATGTCAGGGCTGCCTTAGTGAGGTCCAGCCTGTGTCCTTATTTTTCTAAATGAGGAGACTGAGGCCCAGGTTTTCCTGCCAGCGTAGAGACCGCAGCACAGAACTCACCCCCAGACCTATGGACGGCTTGATCACAGCTTCAACAGATATTTCTAGAACGCTCTCTCTCTCTCTTTTTTTTTTTCATGTTTTCCCACATCATTTTATTTTACCTGAAGAACAGTGAGAGGTTACAGCACTACACCCACCATGGATAAGACATTGTATTAAATTCCATGTCATTCTGAAATAGCACATAAAGAAAATTTTTGTTTTCACTTGAGAATGCCGAACAATGCTGTGTGTATGTGTGTGTGTGCGTGTATACATACACATACTCATATATACGTATACTGATATCTATATACAAACATATGTATGTATGTATTTACATATGTATTTATGTATGTATCTACCTATTACTATATTTTAAATAAGATTGGCAATAGAATGTAGAGGTCATGAAATGTGATTTTAAAGGCTTTGGAACTGAGTCCCATTAACTTGTAAGCATTCCTGGTGGCACTAGAGAATGCTCTCTCTTGATCTTTCAAACTTGAGTATTTCTCAAATGCCAGCGTGCATCACAATCACCTGGGGGGTTTGTTAGGACACAGATTCCCTGAGCTCCACCCCCAGAACGTCAGATTGGGTTCTGAGATGGGGCTGAGAATTTGCATGTCTAACAGCTTCCCAGGTGATGCAGAGGCTGCTGGTCTGGGGGCCAGGCTTTGAGAACCCTGCTGGGGAGGTGCTGTGGGCAGAAGAGGCAGGGAGGGAAGCTGGACCTAGTTCCTAAGAGGTTTTCATTTGGGCTGATCTCCTTTCCCTCGGGTCAGGCCTGAATGAGGTGGAGGTGGCCAGCTGCCAGCCCCAAGAAGATGAGCCATTCCACCTTCTAGCCACCAAAAGATCTAAGGAATGCGGTGGGGCAGGCTGTGTGCTCTGAGACTAATCCCGGCAGAGTCAGGCTGTCCCTAAACACGGCACCGTCCGGGCTATTCCATCCCTCCTGCCTGTCCTTCCGTGGGGGCAGAAACACAGGGAAACCCGCTGCTTGGACCCAGGTTGGGACCCCCAGGTCACAGTCCACTCCCAGCAATTCTGAGAGCTGCTTTCCCTCCCGGATCCCCAGGGGAAGGAGGAACGCCTTGCTGGGTATGACCCAAGGTTCTCCCTCTGCATATTCCATTATCTTAGCTCTCAGCACATATGTCAAGCGAATTCTGTGTCTCTGGCAGGTTATTAGGTACTGAATTAGTGCAGTGAAATAAAAACTGTAATAAAGCTGTACCAGACTCTTAAATTGTTAAAATTTATTATAAAACGTGCATAGTTATTAACTGATTTTCGCCTGTGTGCGTTTGCTGGCGCCCGAAGCCAAAGAAGATGAAAAGTGGCTCTGTCAAAGGGAGGCCGAGGTTTGGCTCCTGGAATTCTCGAGTCCCAGCGGGGCAGCAAATTCACAGATTCACGGAGAGCACTGGCTGGCCTCTCGCTGATGGCTGCTGCCCCTCCTTGGCGCTGCCTGGAGCTCTCCAGGGCTGCAGGTCACGGTCGCATGGGAAGGCAGCCCCTCTGTCCACTTCAGGGAAGTCCTGGGGAGGCCGAGGGACGCGTGGATACATGGGGCCTCGCACCTCACCAGTGTTTGCACTCAGGAGGCCTGGGTTCTCCCCCCTCTCTAATCCTGGGACCGAACATTTGAGCTTGGAAAGCTGCTGCCCGTGGGCTTCTACCACATTCTCTTCTGCCGTATCCTCAGGCTTATTTCCCACTCTGTCTTTATTTTTATTTTTTTGTCCACGTGGCATGTGGGATCTTAGTTCCCCCGAGGAGGGATCGAACCCGCGCCCCCTGCATTGGAAGTTCGGAGTCTTAACCACTGGACCGCCAGGGAAGTCCCCCCCACCCCGCTCCCCGTCTCTGTCTTTTGAGAACCAGATGGAGGGACCAAATTTTCCTCCACTCAGCTAAGGCTGTTTCCTGGTGGTTCTATCACCAGGGAGCTGGTCATTGGGCTGTCCGTGTCTCCCAAGCGTTCTCCGGAAATGAGATGAGGGTGTTTTCCCTGCTGCTCAGTTCTGTGGGAAGTGGGAGGATGATGTGTCCTCTGTTGCAGAGGGAGATGTTCTCTAGAGACCTTAGGATGGAGTGGGGGAGGGGATCCCTGGCTTCCAATGTGCTTTTTTTTTTTTTTTTTTTTTGAGGTACGCGGACCTCTCACTGTTGTGGCCTCTCCCGTTGCAGAGCACAGGCTCCGGACGCGCAGGCCCAGCGGCCATGGCTCACGGGCCCAGCCGCTCTGCGGCATGTGGGATCTTCCCGGACCGGGGCACGAACCCGTGTCCCCTGCATCAGCAGGCGGACTCTCAACCACTGCGCCACCAGGGAAGCCCCAATGTGCATTTTGAACCAAGTCCAAGGTTGCCGTCTTGACCCTGGCTCCAACCCCCTAAGAGATGCTTTTGAGCCAATGGTGGTGTCCTGATTGGTTTTTTAGCCCTGAGTTCCTATTGCCACCTCGAGACTAGCTAGATTGTAAATTCACCTGAACCCAGAGGCACCTCTGCCTGAGAAAAAGTGAGAAAGAAAAGCTCAGATATTTCCCAAATGCCAAGGCTGAGAGTTTTCTTGCGTCTCTGCCACTGTGCCCTGCAGTTGCCCTCAGGGGCTTATCAATCCACGGGTACCCCGTAGATTTCCACCCGTAACATACCAGGAACCACACACGCCCTCACAGAGTCCTTTGGGTGGGAGGGAAGGGGACTGGGCCCTGCGCTTAGGGAGCTTCCAGCCTTGCCATAATCTGTGTGGCTCAGGGTGAGCTGAAAAGCTCAGGGCCAGCATGGGAGATCTCCTTGTCTTTACAGTCCCTCTGGGAGAGGTTTTCCTCCAGCATGTTTCTGTTTAGTCCCTATGTATATAGTGTAGCTGTTGCCTAAGCCTCAGAGCTCACCCTCCTACTGAGAGCTGGGGAAGCCCAGTAATTGAGTTCCTGCTTTCTTGTGGATACACTGCTCTTGTTGGGACACTGGTTTGTTTTTGTTTTTGTTTTTCGACCCCAGGTCACTAAGACTGCCCCTTGAGTGGGAGGTTGCTGGGAGCATGACCTATATTTTAAAGACTCCTGGATGGGGCAGATGGCTTTCTCTCCCTTCTAGTCACTGATTTGGAGGAAAGTGAAATTATACCAGCAAAAATGTAAGACATCTAAGCTTCAGTGATTGTCCAACACTCCAAATCCTCCCTTTCCTTTGCTCTGTCTCATCAGAGCCTAAGGGTAGTCCATGGCACGTGTAGGGAGAGTAACAAATATTTGGGATTCAAACAGAGTCATGAGTTTCTTCCTTACTCACCTCCTCTTGGCATGGTTGTACCGTGCACAAGGAAGCTAACAAGATTACATGAATATGTAATAAAGTGAAGTCTAGCTAGTGCATCCGCATCATCTTTTTGGCCAGGCAGAATGATTTCCTGGTTTTAAAAGACAGTGAAATTGCTGATGTGAGAGCTGGTCCCTGCTGAAGTCGGTTATAAAGAGGCCAACTTGCGAGCCATGGCGCACTGCAGAAACTCCACGTTTAGGATCCATTTATATCTTCACTACCTTGTTCCAGAAAGGATGCAAGGCGGTTTGCAAAGATGCATATCCAACTGCAAGGCATAATTAAATGAAAAAATAAATGGACAAAGAAAATAAGACAAAGGGAAAACAAGACAGCAAAAGCAAGAGTAGAGCCAGCAATGAGGTTAGGACACAAAATTCATGACATCAGTTCCTGTGCATTTGCTAGAGGTGGAACTCTGGGGCAGCCCTGAGCTTTCTCTCAGCCAACACAGAGAAGGAAGCGGTCCTTTATTAAAGCATCCTCGCCATAAGAGCCAACCAACTGCTCAGAAAAGGCACAGCTATTTCTGTTTCTGGAGGCAGAGAGAAATGTTCCCCGTGGGTCCTCAGAGAAGGGACACGGTGTAATACAACATGCAATGTCCTGAATGGCCTTACTGTCCATATGGCTGCCTCTTGGAACATTCCTCAAGGTTGGGGGGGGATGGTTAGGGAGAGAGAGCTGCCCCAAAATACTCTCCGGAAGTCTGACTCAAACTTAGAATTGAGATGATCGATGATAGGCTGCCTTCCCCTCAAGCCTTTTTCCATGATGAGTGATTCCAAGGCGTGGCATCAGAGGCTGCTGTAGTGTTCAAGGGTGTGTGTGTGTGTGTGTGTGTGTGTGTGTGTGTGTGTGTGTGTGTATGGGAGGGTGGTAAAGATGGCTGTGCTGAGGGTTTACCTACCCCAAATCCTCAGCTTCGTCCCTGTCATTTTTCATATTGGGGTTCCTCACAACATTTACCTGAAGAAAGGGTTTCCCCACTAGTCAAAATAGCTTGAAAATCATGGTTTAGGAAAATGGCTTAACTTAATTCGATGGGTGGGTTTTCTCCCAACAGCATGAGCACTGGGCAATGAATTCTGAGGTAATTCTCCTTGACAAGCTCGTGGAGGGCAGCTGCCCTGGGCTGCTGGATGGGTACAATCCCATATGCTTTAACAGGTGGTGGAGCTGGAGGGGGCCCTGAAATCCTCTTATGGAAACTGAGGGGGTGACCAGGACACCTTCCTGAGCAGAATGCTGTTGGGATGCGTCTACCGCCACACCAGCTCCTTCAAACTGGCCTCTCTTCCGATTGGTTGGTGCTCGACTAGCGTCCATTTTGATTGGTCAGTGTCTGCGCCCTACGTGGTTGCTCATTTTGAATATCACCCTGCCTGCAGTGCGGCTGAGAAACTCCTCAGGGAGAATTTGGGGTCCCCTGTAGAGTCCAGACCAAGGGTCTAACAACTCCCCCAGACTATGGCAGAAAAACTTCTAATCCAGAAAAAAACGTAACCATCCACCTCAGTGATTAACCTCCCCATAAAAAACCCATTATATTTAACTTAGGGCTTAACCATTTCCTCTGAAATAAACTGGCCACAAATTAAACTTGTAGGTCCCAGAATGAGCTAATTTTATATACATATTTTTGACTCCAAGGCGGTTAAGTGATGAAGAATGATTTCTGAAAAATGATGACATTGGGTTTCAGAGTAGCTGATCTACCTGCTTTCTTTTTGGCAGTGATTAGAGATCAAAGCCACTTGTCTGTAACAGCCCCTACTAATTCACGACCATAAAATCATGCCCTGTTTTCAAAAGGGAATAATGATCATTCTGTTCTCTGTTGGTGTTCAGTTCATCTAAGAGGGGCCTCACGTTATAAAGACAGAAAATAAGGAGGAAGAAATACAATCCTAGTTTGCATACGTTTATATGCGTTCTGTGCACCATTTGCTATTCTGGGTGCTGGGTTAGAGCAAGGAACAGAGCTGATGAGGTTGCCGCACTTGTAGAGCTCATGCTCTAGAGGGAGAGACAGACAATAAACATTGAGCAAATATTTTCTTTTATGTCTTTGAACTAATTCCAATATCTGAGTCAGCTTGAGCTTGGTGTCCACCAGCTGCCTTTTCTCTTGAATACAGGTCACATTTGCCGGGCTGTATGTATGTCTAGTAATTTTGAATTGCGTCCTGGGCTTTGTGAACGACACATGGCAGAGACTCTGGGTTCTGTTATGTGCATCTGAAGAGTGTCCACTTGTTTGTCAGTTTGTTTGTTTTGGCAGGAAGTTAACTTGGCTGGACAGGAGCTGAAACATCCTCTCAGTTCTCTGAGTCTTAGCTGGGCTGCCTGAGTCTGCCCTGGGTGTATAGTCCTGGGATTGACCAGAGGTTCGGCAGAGTTACTCGGGGTATTTGCGTCTCCGCTCTGTGACTCTCTCCCTTCTGGTACATCCCTGCTGCTGTTGACTCCCTGAACTCTGTCTTCTGATTCCTTAACAGTAAGGTTTCAGTTTCTAGCCTCACAGGGCACTGACAGGGGGCTACCTTCAGATGAAAACCATAAAAATGGGAAATCGCTTTCCCTCCTCCGAATATCAACTCCCTATCAGTTTCTTCCTATTTGAGGTCACTCTCAGTGACTTTTGAGCATTGTCTTTTAGATACTCCCCAGAATCTGTGATTGTTATTTGTTGGAGAGTTAGTCTTCTATGAGCTGCTCTGCAATTATTATAAGTAGAACTCCCGAA
Source organism: Lagenorhynchus albirostris (assembly GCF_949774975.1). NCBI lineage: Eukaryota > Metazoa > Chordata > Mammalia > Artiodactyla > Delphinidae > Lagenorhynchus > Lagenorhynchus albirostris. The sequence goes on from NC_083109.1 coordinate 73,853,773, forward strand.
TTTATCAAGGAGATAGATAGATGGATAGATAAGACCATTTCAGATAGTGATAATGCTATAATGGAAAAAAATAGGACCGAGAGTGTCTGGAGTGTCTGTGGAGGAGCACTTCACCTGAGTGACTGGGAAGAGCCTCTCCTAGGAGGTGACATTGAGCGGAGACCTGAATGACAAGGAGAAGCAAGATGTTCACGGATCTGGCATGAGCCCTCCAGAGGGAGCATGAGGTATACAGATACCCAGGCAAGAATGAGCTGGGTGCGTCGGAGGGCCAGGGATTAAGTAATGGGAAAAGGAGAGCAGGTGGTCAGAGGCTGGGTCCCACAGGGCCTCGTAGCCCACGGTAGGGCACTGACAGTTTATTCTGCCTATGATTGGAAATTTAAACCAGACATGATGTGATCTATTTCATGCTTTCCAAAGATTGCTCTGGCTCTTCGGAGAACAGGCAGGAGTGGGAGCAGGCTGCCGTGGTCATCTAGATGGGAAGGATGGAGGCTTGGACCATGGGCCCAGGAGTGGGGAGTCTGGATGAGCCCCAGACACCAGGGGTCAGTGCTGACCATAGCTAGACACTGTCCCCAGAACAAAGACCTAAATGAGGTTGTCAGAAGTGGTTCCTAAGAGACCACTCCTGGAGTGATCAGTTCAGCCCAGTGGTCAGAGCAGAACAGCCCTGCCGAGCCCTGTCTGGCTTTCTGGGAAATTTGGGCTTGCAGTTTCTCAAGCAGAGAACTAGTAGTCATGAGATGGGACAAGAGTCTCATCGAACTGGACCGGGCCAGGCTCGTACCCCTTCTGGTCCCTTTGCCCAGGTGAGGCTCTTCCATGCAGTCTGAGGGTAAGTGAACTCAAGTCTGGACGTCATATTCTGCCATATAACATTCCATTTCTAGAAGTCAAAGGCAGAAAGTCCCTCCTGGTTTCCTGGCCTAAGCCCAAGAGAGAAGCCCCTGCGTCCCACGCAGCCAGGGTGACCCCAAGACCCATTGATGAGGCCCCCGCAACCGTGACTAATGGACACGAAGAGCTAATGGACTCCCCTCCATTCTCAAAGCCTCTGCCAACACTGCCACCAAGAATAACAGGCATTTAGAAACTAATTATACATCTGGACAAATCTGTTTCAGTCTACTGGATTGAACATAATCATATTAAAATATAATGAATACATTTCAACACACAGTGGAACCAGCGCCGGCAGGGGAGGCTGGCGTTTCAGAGAGTGGCGCTGGCGGAGCCCAGGGCTGCAGCATGTGGGAGCCGAGCCCCCCGCAGGCCGGTAACTGGTTTCCTTGTCACTTTTAGTTTAGGTCCTAATCTACCGCCTCCTGCCCGGACGCGGGCTTGTCCACACAAACTGGCGGCGGTTCTGGCCCTGACTTTGTTGTCTGGCCTTTGATCTTTGTCTCGTTTGGGTTGGAGAGGTGGAGTCGGGGTTGCAGCCCTCAACCCTCTGGGCAGCCACAGTCCCTGGGAATGGGGGGTGGAGGGCACCAAACGACACTGGTGCTTCCCAAACCCCGGCCTCCAGATCCAGCCTGGACACCCTCAACCGTCCTCATGGAGCATGTCTCCTGCACTCCAGCTTGGACGGAGCCTCAGCCCTCTCCTGGGGATCCCTGAGAACCTGAGCCCCCTCTGGCAGCTGACCCGGCACCTGAAGCACGTTTTGGCCACGACACCCTGGACCAAGGCCTTGGCCTCAGCTCCCTGTGGCTTCTTGCTGCTGCCCTGTGCCACCTGTACCAGCCGAGCCCAGCCCAGCCCAGTCCTCAGCTGGCTGTGATGTTCCAGGTGACTGGAAAGTGTCAAGGGTGGGGTGAAGGGACCCCTGTAGGCATCGGTAGCCAGCTTCCGGAAGAGCAGCGCCACAGCGTGGAAGCAGATTGGGTCTAGGGCTGAGGCTGTCTGTCTCTTTTGGTGCTGCCTCTAGGTGGAGGGTCCTGGACCCTGGGGAATACATCAGAGGCAGGCATCGGGGTGACCACTGCCGAAGGAAGCCACAGGTGACAGCTTGATTGTACGTCCCGACCGGGTCCCCACGACGAGGCCAGTGGCCCAACTGGTGCCCTGCAGCCACACATTATCTCCTAGGCCTCTTCCCACTGCCTGGGGTCCCAGCATCTTAGTCACCGCTGTGGCTTCCAGAACTGTCCCAGGAGGTTCTTCTAAAATGAGATGGCGAACTGGGGGCTCCTGGGCAAAAGCCAGCCCACAAAGAGGTTGGCCCTTGTTGTTGTTTGGTTTTGAGTTGCTGTGGTTTTGAATTTTGTTGTTGTTTTCTCACAAAGTGTTTTAAACCTTTGAAGTAGATGCCAGCACTTAAAAATCAGTCCATGTATTGTTTTCCCCGCGTCTGGATTTCCAGCTTCTCTTTAAACATCACGTCTGGCCGTGCCGTGCCGTCCCAGACTCCCTCACAGCGGCAGCCAGTAGGTGATGAGCCGGGGCTGCTCCTCTGGACGAGGTGAGCCGTTCCACTGTGGCCACCTGCCTGCTTGACACCTGGCTGCTCTGCCTCTGTACATTACTGCCCAATCCCTGTAGGCATTGGAGTCGCCACCCCCATCTTATAATAGGAAGGAAGTAATACTGATGCATCAGCAGTGGATTACACACTAGTATGAATTAGATTCTAGTGCCCCAGCAAAGAGAAGGATGCTAACTTTGTATAAGTCAGCTTGGGCTGCATAGCAAAGTACCATTGCCGGGGTGCTTGAACAACAGACATTTATCTTTTTCATAGCTCTGGAGGCTGAAAGTCTGAGATCAGGGTGCCCTCATGCTCAGGTTCTGGTGAGGGCTCTCATCCTGACTTGGAGATGGCCACCTTCTCACTGTGTCCTCGCCTGGCAGAAAGAGAGAGACAGAGGGAGAGAAAGAGACAGATCACTTCCTCTTCTTTTAAAGCCACTGTCCTATGGGATTAGGCCCTTACACTTCTGACCTCATTTAACCTTCATTACTTCATTAAAGGCCCTGCAGTCTCATATGCAGTCATGTTGAAGGTTAGGGCTGCAGCGTATGACATTGCAGGGGACACAGTTCAGTCTATAGCATACTTGGAATTCAGGATATACATTTGGAGGCAAGAGTCACGGGAAAGGGAAATTAAATGACTAATGGAGTCTCAGGCCATCCAGGCATGTCACAAAAATGGAAAGAGATGCTTGTGGAAGACTCAGCAGCTGAGAAGGCTGGGGGCAGACAGCGTATGTCCCCTGGGCCGCGTGTTGGCAGTTTACGTTGGACATTTCCAAACTCTGCTCTTCTGTCACATCTCTGGAAAGTTCTGTGCTCCCATATTGGGGTGAAGGTGAGAGCAGTGGGGGGTTCTGGGAGGGTGGTGTGAGTGTCTTTCTACCACCGAACACAAGAGCCCTTGGGCTTGCATCACGGCCCTCTGGCCTGTGAGAGAAGCTGTGTAACCTTTGGAAGTGGATTGACCTCTCTGAGTTTTAGTCTCCCCAGCTGTGAACTGGGGTGGGGGGGGCGGTGACTGGATTGGTCCCTTTCCCTGGTTGCGTGTTGGATTTTAGCACATAATTTTAAGCCCTTGTTAAGGACCCAGCCCTGGGGGGACACACAAAATGACTGATCCAGCCCCAATCCCGACACGAGCTGTCCGGGGCCTCCAGCTGAACTCCCTGGTCTCAGATCCTTCCACAGTCTGACTCCAGCCTGTGAATCAGCCTCCTACCCCACTGCTCCCCACCTGGTGAGGGCGATGAGAAGATATATTAGCTGATAAGTAAGTTATTAGCTGCCAAAGCTTCATTGCTCTCAGGAGTATTTCAATTTTAACAGGGGACTCTTAAAAGCGGAAAGCCTTAGACACAGCAGAGACGTCCTGGAAGCAGAAGGAAGGGGGAGCGTGTGTGTGTGTGTGTGTGTGTGTGTGTGTGTGTGTGCGTGCGTGCGCACGGGCGTGTATGTGTGTTTAGAGGAATCCGCCTCTGTAACCTCTGCCGGGATGCCCAGCAGTGAAAAAGCAGATACTGACACCTGCCCATGCATGAGGTGGCCCCCATGTCTGAAGGTGAGACTGCTCTGCTCTAGCTGGGGTCCACGTGCAGCCTGCATGGCCTGCAGGGAACATTCTCAGGAAGCCGGCAGCAGCAGGGCCAGCTGTGGCCAGGAGGTGGGTGGATGACTGTGGTCCTACAGGGAAAGCCAGGCCTGGGCTGTAGCCTCCATGATCTGGAAGCTTCTTTTCGCGGGGTGGGGAGAGGTATCCTCCAGGGAGAGCTGGGGACGCTGGGGATTCCTCGCTCCTATGGTTGACTGGCTCTGGAAACCTGTCTTGGAGCTGGGGACAAAGGACTTGGACCAAGGCCTGGGGTTTCATTTGGAATGTGAGGTATGTTTGATGTTCCAGTCTGATTTTACTGAAGCAGGTTCAGTGGGGCAGGGGGGGGGGACAGGGGCTGGGGGTCGCCTCATCCAGTGTCTGGCCCTGGGGGAGGGGCACTGGAACCAAAGGGCGTGGCAGACTCAGCTACGCTGCAGATGACAGCTGGGGCCCAGCTGTGCCAGGGGGGGTCCAGGAGGCAGGCAGCACTCTGAGCCCATATCTGGGACTCACCTGAGTACCTTTCACTATCCGAGGACAATGAAGCTTCCCTGCAGCCCGATTCCAGCTGGGAGCCTGGGGGCAGGGCCTCTTCCTAGTGAGGGGAACAGGGTGGAGGAGACAGGGGACCAGGGCCCACACCAGAGTTCATGACAGAAGGCTGAGCGCCCGAACGCAAAGGTAGCACCCCCGAAGTTCTTGGCATGCTTGAGAGGCGGTGTGTGCTGTGTTTGCCAACGGCACGTGTAGGAAGTGACAACATTTGTACAGAACACTAGGTAAAGAGAGAAGCTGGGAATTCCCTGCTGGTCCAGTGGTTAGGACTTGGTGCTTTCACTGCAGGGCCCCGTGTCCAGTCCCTGGTTGGGGAACTAAGATCCCGCAAGCCACACAAGGTACGGCCAGAAAGAAAGAAAAAGAGAGAAGCTGCTGGTGGTCAGAAGGACCCTGCCAGGATGCTCTGGGCCCCCCGAGGGCTGGGAGTGGGAGCTCAGGTGAGGAGTGGTGTTTGGGAGCACAGCTTGCCCTTCTGCCACTCACCACCTCTGGACCTCAGTTTCTTCATCTCTGAAATGGGGACAGTATTAATCTTAGCACCTGCCTCATCGGGTTATCATGCAGGCTAAATGAATAAATTCATGAAAAGCTCCTCGAAGTATGCCTGGCATACTTGAGCAAGCACTCAACTTGTGTAACTGTTACTAGATGTTTTGTCCAGTTTAAGATGCCAGTGATTGTAAAAGGCACCTTGATTTCAGAGCTTTTAAACCATGAAATAATCAGTCTTGGAACTGATGATAGATGGTGTCAGTTGGTGTTGATGATGAGGGGGTCAGGACAAAGGGGGCCTGCCTAAAGGGAAACCTGAGCCTGGGTCTGTGCCCACACGGCAAGCAGGGCTCCATCTGACTCCGAGACCCTTCAGGTCCCATGTCCTTGTGTCAGAGGATGGATGCGGTGCCCAGTCATCAAGGGCCTGGGTGAGATTAAGGTGGGGGGCAGCATGGGGTGCCAGCCGAGTGACTCGGCCCGAAGGGCTGGGGCTGGTGGGATTGCTGAACACCAAGTTCCACCGGGTCTGCTGGCCTGGGAGAAGGGGACATTCTGCCTGTTGCGCTTGGACCTTGCGTAGGAGCGAGAGCCTCCCAGGGCCTTTGAAGAGGGAGTAGATGTCCCCCCTGTTTTGTGCCGTTCCACGCGAGACTCTCTGGTTATGTTAATATCCTCGTACTAGGAAGTAAGACTAACAACATACTTCTCTTAAGTGTTTTACCATTATTAGTAACAACTTACTGGCCATTTACCTTATAACCAGTTAGGACCCTTCACTGTGTAGAGATCCCACATTTGAGCACAATCGCTATGACAACGCCAGCGACCGAAGGAGCGTCTATGATTGTGCAAATTAGAGCCATCGTCATAGGTTAGTGTGAGAGGGATAACTGTGAGCAGGGGTGGATTGTTTAAAATGCATCACAGCACAGCCTATAGATGGTTGACTTGATAACATCTGACATTCATTCAACAAACATTTACTAGGTGTCTACCGATGCCGAGCTCTGAGAGTACCTGTAGGGACAGGCCTAGCAGTGATCATAGCAAGGATGGCAGAAACCCTCTGACGCCATTTTACTCAGCCCAGGAAAGCTATGAAGAGACCCTTGTCTTGTGCCCTGGTTTCTAACCTGGCTTCCCCATCTCCATAACTGCTCATGTTAGCAAATGCTGTTAAGTGTCAGCCCCACTTGAATGCCAAACTGCCCTTATGTGTCCAGAGTATGTTTCGTTGCCCTTAAGACACAAGATACCGTGCCAAGATCCAGATTCACCAAGCTCTGTTTCCAACCGTTTAAAAAACTTCTTACTATGGAAATTTTCAAATATACACAAAAGTAAGAGAGACACGTGTAATGAAACTAATGTATCCAAACACACACTTCAGTAATTGCTGATGTTCTTTCAATCTTGTTTTACTTTTCTTCTTCTAACATGTAATTTCACATGTAAATACTTCATTATGTATCTCTAACAGATAAAGACGCCTTTTATTTACTACGACTAAAATACTACTGTCACTCCCAACAGAATTAACAGTAATTCTTCAGTATCATCTCCGTGTTCTATATTCCCTGTTGCCTCAATTATGTACTTTATTCATAGGGTCCGCACATCACAGTTGGTTGATAGTTCTCTCACGGTTTTTTTATTCCATGGTAGTTGCCCTCCTTTTCTTTCTATACCATTCATTTGTTGTTAGAAATGGTGTAATTTCCCTGTACATTTCCCACATTCTGGTTTTGGCTTGCTCTCTTCTCACGTGTTGTTTAACATATTTCTCTATGCTCTTGTGACCTTATATTTATAACTGAGGGTTTGATTAGATTCGGATTCTAGTCTTTATATAAAGAACTCTTTTAAGTCATGCCACGTGCTTCCTCTTGCCTCACATCAGAAGGCACTTTGTGTCTGGTTGTCCCACTTTGTCGATGCTAATTAAGGTTGTGGTTCTGTCAGCCTGATTCATCCGTCATCAAGTTCGCTATCAACCTTGCACCTAATGGTTTTAGTAGCCATTGATGATCATTACCTAGAGCTGTTATTTCATCTGAGGTGGTAGAATGGTATGCTCTCGTTCTATCATTCCATCTTAATTTATTAGTCATGATTCCTTGCTAAAGAAGAACTTTGTCTCATCAAATGTTTGGTTCCCTTATAATGCAGTCTGTATAGAAAAGGCAGAGTAATTGCTCGATTGTTTCATTTGTCATTTTTAAAAATAATAATTAGTTGTTGCCTTAGCAGTTAACATTCATATCAATTTTCAGATTAACGAATTTCCCCATATCTGGCCGTTGGACATTTCTTCAAATTTGTTCCTCTGTCACTTGACATCACTGGGAGCTTACTTGCATTCAGGCCTGATAAGAAGTCCCAGGCTGACTTTTACATTTCCTCCCTTGGAGCTGATTACTTACAGCTAGAAATGGTATTTAGAGATCACAGTTTGAATGCTAGTGATGCTATTGCTACTGAGTTTTATTACTTTGGAGCCTTCACAGAGGCAAAACTGGGACACACATTATCTTGAAAGAGAAAAATTAATCCTGAATTCATACTAATATTCTTCTTCAAATTAGATTTCAGGGTTTTAATTTCACTTCATTTATTATTACTATTTTTTAAATATTTATTTATTTAGTTGCGCCGGGCCTTAGTTGCAGCACGCGGGATCTTCTTTGCGGCTTGTGGGATCTTTCATTGTGGCATGCGAACTCTTAGTTGCGGTATGTGGGATCTAGTTCCCTGACCAGGGATCGAACCCGGGCCCCCTGCATTGGGAGCACAAAGTCTAAGCCACTGGACCACCAGGGAAGTCCCTATTTCACTTTAAAATTTTATATTTATGTTTCTTTTCTGCGTGGCTTGTGGGGTCTTAGTTCCCCAACCAGGGCTTGAATCCGGGCCCTTGGCAGTGAAAGCGTGGAGTCCTAACCACTGGACCACCAGGGAATTCCCCTGCAAAAGCTTTTTAATTTGAAGTGGTCCCATTTGTTTATTTTTGCTTTCGTTTCCCTGCCCGAAGAGACATATCCAAAAAAAAAAAATTAGTAAGACCAATGTTAATGGGATTACTGCCTATGTTTTCTTCTAGAAGTTTCATGGTTTCAGGTCATACATTTAAGCCTTTAATCCATTTTGAATTTATTTTTGTGCCTGGTGTGAAAGAGCAGTCCAATTTGATTCATTTGCATGTAGATGTCCAGCGTTCCCAGCACCAGTTTTTGAAGAGGCCTTCTTTTCCCGGTTGTATATATTCTTGCCTCCTTTTTGTAGACTAATTGCCCATATAAATGTGGCTTCATTTCCGGGCTCTCTGTTCTGTTCCTTTGATCTATGTGTCTATTCTGGTGCCAGTACGTTATCTGTAATAGATTTTTCATGAATTCTTTTGGGTTTTCCAGATAGATGGTCATATCTTCAGGGAGAGGTTCATTTTGTTTTGTTTCTTGCTTTGCAATCTTATGTCTATAATTGTTTGTCTAATCATGTTGGTTAATGCCTACAATACAGAGTTTCTAGTAGAGAAGGCAGTGAACAGTGCAGTGAATGGTCATGGTGACAGTGACTTTTTCCTGATTTTAACAATTAAGTCTCTGGTGTTTCTTCATAAGTAAGAGACTGGATGCTGCCTTTTTGTAAAAAATTTATTTATTTTTGGCTGCGTTGGGTCTTCGTTGCTGCACGCAGGCTTTCTCTAGTTGCGGCGAGCAGGGGCTACTCTTCCTGCAGTGCACGGGCTTCTCATTGCAGTGGCTTCTCTTGTTGCGGAGCACGGGCTCTACGCGCGCGGGCTTCAGTAGTTGTGGCACGCGGGCTCAGTAGTTGTGGCTCGCGGGCTCTAGAGCACAGGCTCAGTAGTTGTGGCACACGGGCTTAGTTGTTCCGCGGCATGTGGCATCTTCCTGGACCAGGGCTCGAACCCGTGTCCCCGGCATTGGCAGGTGGATTCTTAACCACTGCATCACCAAGGAAGTCCCATGGATGCTGCCTTTTGAACTGATGTGGATGTGTGTGTTTATGTTAAGGAAATATCCATTGTTTCCTATTTTATTGTGGTTTTCAACTTTAATTGCTCTGATCTATTTACAGTTCTTGGTTTTCATTTTGAGGAACTAGGGTTTGGGATGTTTTGCTCATGTGAGTCTAAGCCAGTACGTGAAGTGACATTAGGGCTCCTGAGATGTAGCACTCACAGAATCGTGTTGCAGGTGCTTTTGAGGGACTAGTTCTAGTTTTCCGACTTGGGCTTAGAATCTTGGCTTTACCTGGGTATACATTTTATTTTCATGATATCAAGCTGGTTTTGGACAAAACAGGGAGAAAATGACATTTCATTTTTATGTCACATTGAAGGGAGCAGTTAACATGTGCTTTTGCATTTTTCAAGAACTCAGTGAACATTTCCTATGTGCTAGACCAGCAGGTTATTTTTAATCTTTTATTTGTGTTTTGAATACTCCTTAGTATTAAAATGCTTAAGAGGCTGGTGAGCAATTACCTCCCAGGATGACAGTGTCTCAGAGTCAGTAAACACCAGCACAGTGGTCAGACCTTTTTGTTCATCACTCTGAGCACGTCTCCTCTATAGAAGGAGCTCCAGTGCTCACGTGTTACAGTGAAGGCAGGACTTAGCTTGGGGGCTGGCTGGACCTCACTACACTATGCCTCTGGCTTCTTGCTCTCAGCAAGTTCCTCGCTAAATCCCACGTGGCATGACCGACTCCACTCAGCACTTTGTCCAGAAGGTACCTTCAAACAGAATTATATTAACGGAAACCCTTGGGCACTGTTGGTGAGAACGTAAATTGGTACAACTGTGGAAAACAGTATGGAGGTTTCTCAAAAAATTAAAATAGAACTACTATAAGATCCAGCAATCTCACTTCTGGGTATATAGCCAAAGGAAATAAATCGTTACCTTAAAGAGATAGCTTCACTCTCGTGTTCATTGCAGCATTATACACAGTAACCAAGATACGGAAACAACCTGTGTGCATCAGCAGATGAGTAGATAAAGAAAATGTGGTGTATACATACAATGGAATATCAATTGACCATATAAAAGAAGGAAATACTGTTATTTGCAACAACATGGATGAACGTGGAAGACATTATGCTAAGTGAAATAAGACAGATCCAGAATAACAAATACTGCATGACCTCATTTACATATGGAATCTAAAAAAAAAAAGTTGAACTCGTGGTAACAGAGTAGAATGGTAGTTAGCGGGGGCTGAGGGGTGGGGGCAAAGGGAAGATGTTGACCACAGGGTATAAACTTTCAGTTATAAGGTAAATAACTTCTGGAGACCTAATGTACAGCATTAGGTAATAATAATGTATTAGCATTAGGTAATAATAATTAGGTAATAATAATGTATTATATACTTGAAAGATACTAGAAAAAAACCCCAATAACGAGTTTTTAAAAAGTGATGAACAAAAAAACAGGATTATATTCAGTGGTAACAAAAATAAATTTTATTTGTGGATCGAATCTGATGACATGTGTGGAGGGTTTTGAGAGAAAAAACTCACATGCAAAACCCTTGTCAAGCATTACAGAGGATACAATTATAATTATAACGTGGCTGTCAAGAGCCGTCAAATGTTTCAGGGGACACAAGACACAAGAGCCTCTAACCTGATGCCCAGTGTGATCAGAGTGGACAGGGCGTTTCCTGGTGAACGTTTGAACTAGGTCTTAGAGTATCAGCTTGGGAAGCACTGTTTCTTAGGTTTTCCAGAAACTAAATAGAACCATCTACCCCATATTTATGAATTATTCATGCCAATAAACAATGCAGGCTCATACACTCTGTTCATAAACATTAGATTTTCATCCATCCCCTGCTCCCACAGTGACTGTAATTTTAGATACGCCAAAAGGGACTGAAATCTGTGAAGGACTGAGTTTGCCTGTGACCCATGCACCCAACTGGATGGTCAGAGCCGCAGGTGCTGGAATGCTGAGGTTGACCAGTTCTCCCAGACTGTATCCATATGCCCCCCCTCCTCAGAGGCAGTTGTGGGATCCATTTAAGAACATATTTGGTGACACTGAAGAGGAGAATCAAAACCTCCCCCTCCCAAAATACCCTCAGGGACAAATGGACTCTTTTTTTATTTTATTTTATTTTATTTTATTTATTTATTTTTATTGGAATATAATCGCTTTACAATGGTGTGACAAACTGACTCTTCAAACTGAAAGAGCAAGAGTAGCCTCCTTTGGTCTGTGTATTTGCGTCTGTGTCTGCAGCTTCATTCTGAGCTCTGTGGGGCTGTATCTATGGTGGATTCACTTCTGCCCCTCCCCGCGTTTCACTCTGGGGTCATCCCAGCACCATCTGAGCAGAGTGAGTGCTCAGCCACTGCCTGTTAGGTGCAAAAGGCAGGAATGAATAACGATAGCTAGGGGCTTCCCTGGTGGTGCAGTGCTTAAGAATCCTCCTGGCAATGCAAGGGGCACAGGTTCGATCTCTGGTCTGGGAAGATCCCACATGCCGCGGAGCAACTAAGCCCGTGAACCACAACTACTGAGCCTGCACTCTAGAGCCCACGAACCACAACTACTGAGCCCGGGTGCCACAACTACTAAAGCCCACGTGCCTAGAGCCCGTGCTCCGCAACAAGAGAAGGTACCACAATGAGAAGCCCGTGCACCGCAACAAAGAGTAGCCTCCCCTCACCGCAACTAGAGAAAGCCCGTGCGTAGCAACAAAGACTCAATGCAGCCAAAAATAAATAAATAAATTTATGAATAACGATAGCTAGTGCATGTGGTACTTACTCTGGGCCAAACACTTTATATTACACGTACAAAGTAGGTGCTATTATTATCAGGCCCATTTTGCAGGTGAGGGAACTGAAGCACAGAGAGTTTAGATCACACAGCCTATAAGTGGCAGAACCACTTTGCACTGCATGGTCTGATTCAATTAGCCACGTTCTTAACCGCGTCCGTCACTACCCCAATCCCTGCATATTATGGGTTGGTAAAAGTGACAGGGCCAGTGGAGCACCTTGAGGGCAGAACCAAGGTAGCATCACATTTTGGGTAGCCCAGAGTGACTCACACTGGTTGGCTGGTGCTCAGGGAACATTTGAGGTGCTAAAGGAAGTGGGTGGGTCATTTGCTGAAAGGAAAAGCTGAAGAGAACACACATATGGGTCCAGGAATTAGTCCAAAGCTCTAACTTCAGGACTTGGGCTCAAAAACCAGCTCCTGGCCAATCTTTCAGATGATGACAATAAAGACAACTGTCAGACAGACTCAGAGGAGAAATTCTGGAAATTAATTGCCCTTAGGAATCTCATCAGGACACGAGGTAACCAGTTAATTCGGGGACAAAGAGTAGTTCCTGTAGGTATTTACTGTAGGCCATTGGCGACTTGGGAGGCGCATGTGCCATGGCTCAGTCTTTGAGAAGCTCCTAGCAAAATGGGGAGACGCAGGTCCATCTTCTATCCAGATGCCAACGTAGGGTGGCTCATTAGTTGGCCATGGGCGGTCAGTCCCAGCTTGTGGAAGGCAGCTTGGCTTCTGCCGTCGTGTGTCAGGCCAGTCGTGACCTGGAGAGGAGCGTTCTGGTGAGACGGCTTCTGGGTGGAGGAGCCCACTCCCGTGTTGGCTGAGGGACCAGCCCCTGGCTTTGCGTTTCTCTGGCACATCACGAATGCCACAGTGAAGGGCACCAGAGGCCAGCTGAACGGCAGGAACAATTGTTCCTTATGGGAAGCTGCCACCCCCAGTGCCATGCTCCTGTTGAGCTAAGAGCAAGTTCCAAGTAATTAAGGGGATTGGGTTCTGAAGCCACTGTGACCATCGTCTTGCACATCCTTGCTGAGAGCTCCTGGCAGGTCCTATCACCTGCCGTCTTGGCAGCCAGACTAGCACTGCGGGCTGCTCCTGCCCTGGTGTCCACTCTGCCTGGAGGGAACTGACAAGGGAGGGCACTCAGTGTATTTGGAAGTTCGTGTATATAGGGAGCTAATTACTCTCTTTAGAAATCTGCATTTGCCACCAATCACAGCTTTCGCGGTGCTGGGACTGTCATGGCAACTAAAAGCATATCTGAAAATAAAATGTCACTTTTCTTTTGCATTTCTAGGATAATGACACAGGAAGCTTGTTTTTCCTTTTCAACTTAACATGATAACTAGAGACTCAAAGAGTATAGGTGTGTGTGCAGCACGTGTGGGTAAGCGGGCGCTGTAGTGTGTGTGAACATGTGAGTTGTGTGTGTGTGTGAGGGTGCGTATGGGTGCTCATGTTGACGGGGGTGGTATGTGCAGCTGTGTGGCTGTGGGGTGAGTCCTTCTTGTGTGTGTGTCCGAGGTTAGGGGCTGAATTTGGGGTTGAGATCACACACAGGCTGTGAGTGTTTGAAGACCGGTGTGGAGAGTGTGTGTGACAGTGCTGGTGTGTGCGCGTGTGTGTGTGTGTGTGCGAGTGTGTTTGCGCCTGAAGACAAGTAGCGCTGGGGGAGGTGAGTCTGCAGACAAGTGCTAGTGCGTGAATGTGTTACGCTCCCGTTTGGTGAGACAAGGCTTCTGGCTTTGGGAAGCTTTCTCTCTATAGGGTATCCCTGTGGTTCCAGTCTTTGGGAGGTTCCAGCCCAATCACAGGAGATAGAAGCCCTCTTTTCGGGGAGGACCCAACTCTGTGCCTCAAACCTCATAGAATCAGGAGCACCCAGACACCATCTGGCCCAGCCCTGACCTAGATGATCGGGATTTCTGCTCAAGGTGGAAGGCATAAAGCACACAGACAGTTTGTGTGTCTCTCGTTCATTCATTCTACTAACTGACACACGTTAGGCATAGGGCTGAGCCTGTCCCATCTGACACTCAATGCCTACCACATGTACAGATTTACAACCATGATCACATTTGCACACACCTCTCCACGGCTTCATGCTTCCTAAGACCATTTTCTGAGCCTCATCTCCTATGGGCTGGCTTCTCCAGGAGGACACTTCCCAGGCATGGAAATGTACTCTGGTCAGAATCAGGAGGCTGCAAGGGAGCCTTTTCCCAGGAGGCGAGGTGCAGGGGCCGAGCTGTGAGGGATGGAAGATGGGGATGGATGTTGCTGGGAGAGGCCACTGCCCACTGCCATGTGCAGACCTTCCCACGGGCCAGCTTTCTCAGGCAAGGGCTCGATCCACAGTGTCCAGGGCTCGTTCAGTCCATCACCAGGATTCTCCCAGTTAACCTCTCTATATACTTCACATCTCTGGAGATTCTTTGTTTTATTATTTTTTTTTTAAACTTCAATGTGAAACCAAAGAGAAACCAATATCAAGTAAATGTTAGTTCAATAAGTGTTTTATTGATCACTGCTTATTCTCAGGTCATCCCTGCCTGGGCCCAGGTGACACAAATGCATCTGAACGATTCCTTGCCTGGAGCTTTTCTCAGTGCAGTGTTGGGAGGGGAGAGAGATAGAGGCCATGGATGACAGCAGATGTAGGCACAGATGAGGGGTGCCTTAAGCCAGCCAGGTGCCTTAACCTAAGCAGAGTTGTAAAGGACTATAGAGGTTGACCTGATGTCAGGGGTGGGGAGAGAGAGGAAGTCACCCCTCGGTGACTTCAAGCCCACCCAGAGGCTCCATACACGTGGGAAGCAAGTCTGGACTGGAGCTGGTAAAGGGCCGCGTAGTCCGGGATGCTCTTTGCTTTGTCTAAGGAAGTTAGGGTGACGTTGCCCTGGGATGGCAAGTGACGTCACAAGCTTAAGAGCTTCGGCAAGAGTCCTCTCCACTAGACGGCTGTGCTAACTTCTCTGCCCCCCCCCCGCCCGCGCCGCCACATACACTTTGTTTCTGTGGCTCTGTTGGTGTCAACGGCAAGGAAACAAATTCTGCTGGCAAGGCGCTGGGCTTTCTTGCAGGCTGCAATCACACTGGCTGTTCTAGCTCCCTCCGCATAGCTTACACCACAGCAAAGCCCGCAGGAGCGGGAGTGGAAAAGAACCTGTAAATACGATGGTCGGTTCCAAAGGCACATTATTGGCTTGTTGTGTAATACCCTCTGGTGACATCGAGGCCTTATCAATAACTAAACATCTGTCACAACCGCAGTTATATTTCTTGTGCCAGGACTGTGTTTCTACGGTTGTCCTGTTTAAATGCGGAAGGGAGGGTGTGAGTTATTGAGGCAACTGACTTTGAGTAGATTACCACTAGACTGTACAGGCAGTAAGTTTCTGTCAACTCCTTGCAGAATCTCAGCGTCTCTGCTGACGTTCCCTTGGTGTACTCACAAATCTCTCTGAGAACATCGCCCTGGACCCCCGATGCGGCTGCCTGAGCAACCTGGAGAGGGGAAGCCTGAGAATGAGGAAAAGGGGGGCAGAGGAGCCCCCGGAGGGGGAGAGGAGCCGCTGAGGACCCAGGCCCCCGACTTCCCCACTTGGCAAGTCTTCTCCCCCAAACCCCCGGAGAAACGAGCTTTCTTGAATGTTTGCTCAGGACTTGATTGTGTTCAGCCCGCAGGTAGGGGGTGGCATGGGGGCTGGAAGCCTTTGTGCCGAGTGTCTGGGGACAGGACACCAGGGAGGGGCCCCAAGGGGATGCGCGTCCCAGCTGGGCCAGAGATTTGACGATCTGTCTTGAGCCTGACAGCTATCCATTGATTTTATCTGAGATGCATGCAGCGGCAAGGGGATGGGTTTGAAAGCTGACTCTGTTAGGGACTGATTAGGTTGGAGGGGGTTGTTCGAAAAAAAAAAGCAACCGATGCCATTTATAGTGTGTGTACTCTGTGGTGGCACAGAAGCAGGAGCTCTGCATAGATAATTTCAATTACTCCTCACAATAACCCCATACGGGTGTTATTAACCCCATTTTTTTTTATGGGAGAACAGTAAAACAACCAGTGAACAACGTCACGTAGACCAGATCAAACAGGCAAAGGTCACCCCAGGACTCCTACCCATGTCTCTGAATCCAAAAACTTGTTCCTAACCATTGGACTCCCCTGCCTCTCCCCCGATTATGGGTGAGAAGGTCAGCTCAGGGGGAGGGGTTGTATGTGTTCTAAGTCACAGGCTTCTGTGGGTTTGATCCTACTCTCTTTCTTTTCCTTGGAGACATTCATGGCTGTAAAAACTCAAGAGGAATTTCAACTCTGGGTGGTTTTGTATAGAAAGAAATTTTGATCTGTGTGAAGCTGACATCGAGGATTTGGTCTGGGTGAGCCCTTTAAACAGGTATGTTCTGCTGTGGTCTCCCCAAGGCTGTCTGGAATGGGATCCCCAGCCCTCTCTGTCACCAGCTCCTAGTGGGGGCCACGAGTGTTTATGGTGGGGACTGTGAGTTCAGGGTTAGGCTTCTGGGGGAATAAAGGAAGTGGACATATTTCTGATCTGCAGCAATTTCTCTCCAGAGCTGGGGGCTGGACAGCAGGGACCAGCATAGGATGCTGTAAGACTCTATCCAGAACCTTCTCCAGTACAACTCATTGTTTGGGAAATCAAGGTGGGAGTTGATAGGATCTTTGGCCAAGGGTGTGCTGACCTGCAGGGTGAGCCATTCTCATCGACTCTGAGGGAAGGTCTGGAAGAGGGCAACGTGAAGCTGAAATGACATATACTGAAGGCAGGCTCAGAGGGAGGTTCTGCTCAGGAAAGCTGGTCAGGGGTCAGAGGACGACCTGGCCTGGGCCTCCCCAGCCTGGAGAGGAGCCCCAGCAGGAGGCATGGTCCAGTCCAAGGATGAAATCCCCGTTTGGTTTATTCTCAGTCTGGAATAAGTGATAGCATCCTGGGCACTTGCCCTGGGAGGGAAGGAGGGAAGGACTGGGGCAGAGAAATGGTTCTGCATGTCCTATGGGGTCTGTGGCAAATGACAGATGTGGCTGATGCTACAGAGGATAAGGAGAGTTGCCCACCTTAGTGGATGAGAAGATATCATGCAGCAAACAGAAAAAGAAGTCCAGTGGAGTCAGAAACCCTTTTTTACTCAACATACTCCCACATTAAAAAATATTTCCCTATTTGTTCCTGTGACTTTGGGATTTAGAGTTTTGGGGCCAGAACTGTGATGAGCATGAGTTAGGCAGTTTAGTTTCCCTCATTTCTGGGGGCAGTAGTAGCCCAAGAGGAATGAATCTGCTTCTCCCAAGCCATCAGCTTCTCCGTGGGGGAGAGCATGAACTCCTCTTGGACCCCAGGGCTGAGGGTCTCTAGGCTCCTGGCTTGTTCTCATCACACATTCACAGTCATACCCACACACCAACAGACATAACACTTTTGCTTGCTCCTTCCTTGGAGGCAGACACACACATTTCTCAACGATTTCTTTGTGCACTGCACAGAGAGAGACAGCTAAAAGGAGGAGGGGTGAGATGGGGCCAAGGAATGAAGTTCCATGGTCACAGTCTGCACCAGGGCTTGGATGTAGAGGGGAAAGGGAAAAGAGCCCACCTGGAACATGTTTTGTGTAACTTTCCGTCAGTGAAGTCTCACAGAGTAGAGAAGGTTGCATCCCTGTCCTCCGGTTCCTTGGCTGGGAGCCTCCTTCAGATAAAACACAGGTGTTGAGTACTGGGACTAGTTTACAGAGCATCAGAGGCCTCAGTCCTGAAACACTCTGGGTCCAGGTGGTTGTGCCTGGTATGGGCAGGGTGGGCAAAATTATAAAGTCAGGAGGAGTCTCCTCCACGTGTCCCATCTTCCTGCCCCAGACCATTTTCCCATCTCCTGGTACCAATTTGGTTCCTAGTAACAGAAGTCCAGTAGAAGTCTCCTAAGTGAAAAGAGAAATATCTAACATCGTAACACAAGATCCCAGGCACTGGTGGAGGGTGGGAGAAGGTATGTCAGAAAATCCAAAGCCTCAGGGAAGTGAAAAACCCGAGAAAGCTGTTTCTTTCTGCCTGTCTATGTCTGTCTGGTTTCTCTGTCAATATATAGTAAAAATTATCGCTATCAAGTTGCTGCCAATTTGGCAGTCAGCCTCAACTGGGAATTAGTATGGTCCTAGTTCCAAAAGCCCTGGGGAACAGGCTCATAGCTGCCCACTCCTGATCAAATCAAGTGTCCAGGGGATGAGGGCAGAGAGTATGAACATGGTTGCTTCTGCTATAAATATGTGGGTGGAACCGGTGGAGAGACAATGAGAAGTGGGGCAGCTCCTCACCCCAGTTCCTTCAGATATTGGTTTTGTATTCCATTCTTGAAGTTGGTCAGCTACTCACGAGGTGCAGGTAAGGTGCTTGTTATTCATACTCTAAGTTGGAGCCTTTCAGAGAAGGTGGTCCCCAGGAGACGCAGAGGAGTGAACTATCACTGGTGGGACAAAAGCAGTGGGGTAGCTGAAGCTGCCTGGGGGCACTGCAGTGGCCTGTGGAGAGAGACGTCATGCAGAGGCAGGGACTGGAGAGGTAGGACCCTCTAGCCTCCTCCCAGCCCATTCTCCTGCCTGTCAGTCTGGAAGATTACAGAATTCCCCAGAATGTCTATTCCTATGTCTTTGCCAAGGTGTGGCCAGGCTTTCTCTTGATGAATCTGGAGTTGGCCTGTAGCTGGGGACCTTCCTTCTCTTCTACTCTGAAGAGTCTTGCAAGGGCCCATAGCAGTGGAGCCCTGCTTCTCTCGGGCCCACCAAGGTGCTGACTCCTTGGGCTGGAGGCTTGAAAGGATGCTCTTGCCGTTTTGTCCAGACTCTGAGACCTGGAACTCTTTTGACCAGGTCTGGAGCTGACTCATGAATGGTCAGTAGGCCCAGGAGACCAACTGGAAGAGAGTCACCAAGGATAGAGAGATACCCAGGTAGCTTCAGAAAACCACAGCTAGTAAACAACCCCACTACCATGGTGTTGCTCCAACCCAGCCCAAAGGAAGCTTTTCTAATATGGGGAGAAATGGATGTGCACTGTTGGTACCTGAGCTAAAAATAGCCCATGTTCCAAGCAAAGTGTTTTTTAGTATTTTGACATGAAAACGTGTAGACAAAGCAAGGATTTAGAATGCATGACTCATTAAATTGCTGACTCTGAAAGCAATAGAAATTCAAAGGGAATTTTTCTCTCCCTATTACTCCCTCCCACCCCTGCTCTGAATAGCTTATAAAGAGATTTTCTACATAAACAGGACCTATAAACTCCTCCATGATTTAAGGTCCTGAGCAGTGAGGGGCAGAACGAACTCAAGTTTTATTGCCTGGTTACTAAGTTGGCTTCCCTAGTTAGGTTGGAGTCATCAACCAGAGTCCCCCCTGGTCTGCCCATCCTAATTTCCCCTCCTCGTGTCCCTAACAGGTGTCCAGGGGATTCCATGGCCCCACCACGGCCACTGCTCCTCCCTCCCCACAATGCCCAGCTCTGTTGGACCCCAGCAGCATTCATGTCACCAGCCCTAATGAGGATGTTTCATCACCGAGCATTAGCTCTGGGGGCTGCATCCTCAGGGAGAGCACACACCATATGGTCCCGTAGAAGGATGCAGGAGTGGGCAGCTCCATCAGCTCACTGGGAGCCGCGGGTTCTTTCTTGGGTTGAATGCAAGGGTTGGGTCTCATCAGTGATGTTCATTTTTGTTTTGTTCTTTTTTCGTCACAAAACCTTTCCAAAATATGTCCTCTGGAGAATCCCAGTATGTAAGGCAAAAAAAAAAAAAAAAAGAAAAGACCCATTCTGGTTGGAGCAAGGTTTGTGTGCATTTGGGAGAATGGGGAGGTACTTCAGGGTCCCTGAGATGAACAGTGAGACCTTTCACTTGGAGAGACTATTGGTCGACCTTCATAGCATGGTTCCTAGAAAGTTGTGTAAAAATCTCACCTCTGACCTCTCCTTGCTGTCATCACCTGCTTTCCTTCCAATCACTCCCGTGCTCCTTGAATATCTTAGTGCTTGTTCTGTCTCACATCTGCCCAGAGTCCTGATGTCACGTGAGGAAGCTAAAACCGTGTGGATGACAAGGCAACATTTCCACCTCATGTTCCTTCAGATTCAACTCACAGAACTCACACTGCAATACTCCCCGCTTTAACAACCTCCTTGATGGTGTTTACCACTGTTATTCCTATTTCAGGATATAGAGCATACTGAGAGAAAATCTTACATGGATATGGGACATGGGTAGGTGATACTCATAGCCTTCAACTCCAGCTGGTCTTCAGTGGGACTCAGAGGTCCTCCTAGGGACCAGGTCTCCTCCCCATGTTCCACCATGACTGTTTCGCCCACTACCCACTCATCTAAGAATGATGCTACCTGCTCATTCCCAAATAAAACAAAGGCCCCAGGAGGAAACTTCTCAACTTCCTGAGCACCTGTCTGTCACCTTTTCTGCATCCAAGCTCATCTTTGCCCCTCCCTGCCCATCATAGTGGAGGAGGACGCCTTTCACCAGGTCAAGGACCACCTGCCACCTGTGCCCAGGCATCTGTTCCCTGCCACCCTCTCTGCAGGGACCTTATTCCATCAATTGTACCTCCTCGGTTATTCTTCAACCTCTTTCTTCTTCCCCTAAGCATAAACATTCGTTCTGATGTCACTTATCTTTAAAAAAAAAAGGCTGATATGAACTTTAAAAAAAATGTTCTTCAAACTTCTTGAAAAAATTGCCTACACTTGTTCTCTTTCTCCACCTTTCATTTACTTCTCAGCCTTCACTTGCTGTGATCTGGCCTCTGCCCCCATCAGTCCACTGATCGTGTTCTGGCTGGAACAAGGGATAGTGTTAGAGCAGAAGAACCAATGCCAAGGAGTGAGCAGTTCAAAATTTAGCTCATCATCAAAATTTATCTGGTGAGTTTACAAAATCTATACGGTTGTGGGCTCTACCTACTAAACCAGGAGATTTTCAACTAGGACCTGGAAATCTGGTGACCCCAATTTCCTTCTCCCTGGGACCTTCACCAACAGCCCAGCAGGTCCCCAGAAGAATTGGGAGGGTCTCTGCTGAGACAATGTTACATCAGCGAGTGTACTTTGCCCTCTTTTGTTATGATGGCCAACTCTTTTCCCTTTCCCTTTCTCTATCAGTTCCGGCCGTCCAACTTGAATTTCAAATGATCTTGGCTAAGAAACTTTTAATCACTCTTTCATTCTCCTGGAGATTGACCCTATCTCTTGGAAATCTTCCTTTCAGGACCTATTTACTTCCTTTCTGATTCTTCTAATACAACATGTTCCAAGGTGATGATCCTCAGAACATCAATGTTAATAAATGTTCCTCTAAAAGTGCTTCATGGTTGGTGAAATTCAGGTGCTGCTCCATACTATATCTACCTGTTAGAGAATATCAGTGCATATTAAAACCTTAGCGATGTCGCACAGCAAAGAAAATGGTTTATCTTGGCTTAGCTCGCTTTTCCAAATACACTTTGAGCCTGGAACACTGGGTATGAGTAAATATGTGTGTGTGTGTGTGTGTGTGTGTAAAAGCCAAGAAATCACCCGCTAAGTGTTTATTTCCTCTCCCTAGGACACGCCTAATTCTATGCAAATGATGCATAACTGATATACCCTGGGCCCAGGGAATGCTAGCACCCATATTCACCCAAATACCATTAATTGGTGTGCCAGGATTTGTGCTGGGTGTTGGGAATTCAGAGACAAATAATCCCTTTCCTCTTACAGTTTATAGGCTCATGGAAAAGACGGATTAATACTCACCATAGAGTTTATGTGTTAGGGTAAATTCATGCACAGGGTGTGCCTTGGAACATGTCACACACGCACACACACACACACACACACACACACACACACACACACACCAGGCAGTTGTACGGCTCCAGGGCACACCATTCAATTATAAAACAAGAATACAATGTGAATGTCACCCCCCTGAAGTTGTGCAGTATACCTAGAATAAATAAACCTATATCCACCTAAATATTCATAGTTTGTTCTCACTGATGTGGTCACATTACCCTGCAAGATTGTTTTCACTCCACAATTTATTACCAACATCCTTTTCTGTTGTACTCTGATCGATTTCACCAGTCCCCTCTCGATAGCTGTTTAGGGTGCTCTGTTGTGGGTCTCACAAGCAGTGCTGCAATGAGCATCTCTATTTATCCTTATGAACTTGTGCAAGTATATCTAAATATGAATTTTCTAGAAGTGAAATTTCTGGGTCAGAAAGTATACACTTTTTTTTTTCCTTTTGCTAGATTTGCCAAATTGCTCTCCAGAATTAGGAACCAATTTACCTAAGGGAAGGGCTTCTGAGGACAGGGGACACTGGAGTGGAGGGGAAGGAGGCAAGAGAGGAGAAGGGCTTGAAGGTGATAATTAATGGAGCAGTGTCTCTTAGGAAGCCAGGGGGCATGGGATCAAGAACACAGTCTTCACGAAGAAAAAATCTACACGCACAGCCAAAGTGTAAATTCTGGACTCCATAGAAAATGTTACAAATGATCTTAGCTGAGAAATTCTGATCACTCTTGCACCCTCCTGGAGATTCTCTAACTCAAGTCTCTTCAAAATCCTCCTTTCAGCCAGGATCCGTTATTTCCTGCATGATTCTTCTAAGAAAACATACCACATTTTTAAAAAATTTAATTTCTATTTTATATTGGAGTATAGTTGATTTACAATGTTGTGTTAGTTTCAGGTATACAGCTAAGTGATTCAGTTATACATATACATACATCCATTCTTTTTCAGATTCTTTTCCCTAATATTATGGGAAATATTATGGGTTAATACAGAATATTGAGTAGAGTTCCCTGTGTTGTACAGTAGGTCCTTGCTGATTATGTATTTTATATACAGTAGTATATGTTAATCCCAAACTCCTAATTTATCCCTCCCCTCTCACGTTTCCCCTTTAGTAACCATAAGTTTGTTTTCAAAGTCTGTGAGTCTGTTTCTGTTTTGTAAATAAGTTCATTTGTATCCTTTTTTTAAACAAGATTCCACATGTAAGTGATAGCATATGTTATTTGTCTTTGTCTGGTTTACTTCACCTAGTATGATCGTATCTAGGTCCATCCATGTTGCTGCAAATGGCATTATTTTATTATTTTATGTGAAACATGCCACAAATTGATGGTTAATATTGTTATTAATAAGTATACCTCTAAAAGTGCTCCATGGTCAGTAACCCAGTTGGCCCCTAGGAACCTGATTTCTTTGGAAGAGCTTTGGGTATCAGGATGCTATATGCCTATCTTCCTGGCATTTGCATGGGGGATGCAGCAATGGACCAGAGCATGTCCGGCATCATAGGATAAACAGGGTACACGTTCATGTGATGTACTTTTCACCTCATGGCAGGTAATCTAAGACAGCTTAATATTAAAACAAAGCTTGGTATGTTCTGGTGCAAGATACTAGTTTTTAAGACAAAAATCTTGGGCTTCAAAACTGGGTCCTTGCTTGCAGTGGGATGTTTTGGGCTATGACCCCGTCATTCTCTATCATCAGAAGCCCTTTTATGGAAAAATTGAGAATCCCTGGGCCAGACCAAATTCATGTAGCACACTCCCTGTGTTTGTATCAAATTTTAATTTGAGCATTTTGCTCCTATCTGGAAAGTGGGGCAGGGGGAGGGGGAGACAGTGAAATCCATGCCCTGACAGACTTGCTGTCAGCAGAAGACTGTAGAAAACAGCACTTTCCCTCAGGGTTCAGTCAGTCCTCCCCATCGTAGAGCTCAAAGGGGACTGGAGGGACACAGAGGCCCCGCAGGCCTGTCCCACCAGATGTCCCTTCCCCGGTCTCTCCCATCGGAGCCACATCCAGCTCTCTACCCATGGTCCACATGTGGCCATTGCAGGAACCTTTTCCCCCTGGACCTCTGGGTTCTTCTTAGTCCAGCTACTACTGCTTTGCAATAAACCACCCCAAACTCAATGCCATAGACCAACAAACATCTTAGGCTCTTGGGATCTCTGGGTCAGGAGTTCAGTGGGGATGGCTTATCTCTGCTCTGTGATGTCCGGTGCCTCTATTGGAAAGACTCCATGGCCAGGGGCTGGAATCGTTTGGTGACTCATATGTTTGGTGCCTGAGCTGGGCTGGCTGAAGGAGCAGCTCAGCTGGGAGTATCTACATATGACTTCTCCACATGGCTTGTCCTTCTCCCAGCATGGCCTCTGGCTGCTACGACAAGCGTCTAGGGATGAGCCTTCCAAGAGCACCAGCTGGGGCCTGGTTGGCCTTTTATGACTTGGCCTTGTAAGCATCCCTTCTGGCATATTCTGGCAGTCTAAGCCGTCCAGATCCTCCTAGATTCAGGGGGTAGAGGCATAGAGAGCACATATCAGTGGCGAGGAGATTCAATTTGGGGACCACATGGTAAAACGCCCCCAGTTTTCCTTCATGGATCCTGGATCGTTATGCTACTTGTTCTCAGTGATGTACCTCTTTCAGCGTCTTCTGGATTCCTGCCGGGTGGCATGGAAGAATAAGAATCTGCGTGGCGGGGAGTCAAGATACCCACAATCCTGTGGATAACTCAGAACATTATTATGTTAGAAAAGCATTTGTCTGTCTTTAAATTATCCCAACCTCTTGTATGCCAGACTCCAGAAGGAGGAAGGACAGGGCAGAAAGAGCCACGCTGGCAAATAGAGGAAGTTTCGCCACATGGGCAGAGACATTAACCAGGACAGGATTTCAGGGAAATCGATAAAATATGTTCCAGGAGAGAGAGTGGCCAGCCCATGTCATGATACAAGTGGTCCATTCCACAACTCTAGGGGTCACTCAGAGTGTCATTAATCAGGCCCAGGTCACACAGAGCTTTGGTGGGACTTGCTTAAAGAAAAGGAGTAGCTGGTACCACTGAGCTGCTGTTGGCCGAATATCTGTCTCATTCCCTTAGCAGGGTCATCTCCTCATATTATATTTGGGGGAAACAGGTGGGCCTTCAGTATGTACGTGAGTCAATCCACCTGTAGCTGATTCTGGTTACCTGACCCCATCTAAGGGCTTAGCACCATCTCAGCCCCATTGCTGCTTCCCTTCCGGTCCACACCTGGGACTCTGGGGCCTCCGTGTTTTCTCAGTAAGCAGCAGCTACCAAGTCATCAGCCCCTGGAGGGGTGGTGCTGGAGCAAGGGCGCGATTTCCTTTGCCTTCTCTCAATTCCCCACCCGGCCATCATCACACAGCAGATGGATATAAATCACAGATTGCACTGAAGGCTTGGGAATAACCAGAGTAGGGAAAATTTACCATCTACAAAGAAATCTTCATAGAGTCAGAAAAAATAATTTCAATGTAGGGAAAAATTACCATCTACAAAGAAATCTTCTTAGAGTCGGAAAAAATAAAAGTATTTTTAGAGGGGCTTTTCGTGCGTGCATCCCTTTGGCAGTCTGGTGAAGGCTGTGAATTATGTTTTTATTTATTTTTATTTTTTAATTTTATTTATTTATTTGCGGTACGCAGGCCTCTCACTGCTGTGGCCTCTCCCGTTGCAGAGCACAGGCTCCGGACGCGCAGGCTCAGCGGCCATGGCTCACGGGCCCAGCCGCTCCGCGGCACGTGGGATCCTCCCAGACCGGGGCACGAACCCGTGTCCCCTGCATCGGCAGGCGGACTCTCAACCACTGCGCCACCAGGGAAGCCCCACAATGTTATTCTTATTACCTACTGCCAGGGTGGATTGATTTCTATGGCTTGTCCCTGCGGGGGAGGAAGTCAGAGGGAGCTGTGTCCTGTAGTCGGGGAATGGATTTCCTACAAAGAGATGGCGACTTGCCCAGAGAAAGCCTGAAGAAAGAAGCCAGGAAACAGGACTAAGAAATGCACCAGACAGGGGTCCTGGGGGACTCTCACCCTTGGCGGCCTGAGGATAGAATCAAAGGGCCCATGAATGAGATGAGAAAGAATGTACCTTTATTTCCATCAATCTCTAAATGGAATCTAGCATTTCCTTCAATTACGAATGCAGGCCACATGGTGCAATGGAATTAGCAGTACTGTGATTTTGCCGCTGTTTTCCTACCACGTTACAGTTGTCAGAATTATCTCCCCATGTTGTTTACACTTACGACTGCAGTATTTCAAAATTATGATTGCTATTACACCCGCTGTCAGATCTTATTATTTAACGCACCAACAAGGAAGCGCAAGTATTATTACATCACACATTTGTTTTGTCTAATAATTGTGACACTGTACTTAAAAATAATTGATTCCCTTTACTGTTCCCTTGATTATTCTATTTCATGCTTTTAAAAACAATTCAGGGCTTCCCTGGTGGCGCAGTGGTTGGGAGTCCACCTGCCGATGCAGGGGACACGGGTTCGTGCCCCGGTCTGGGAAGATCCCACATGCCGCGGAGCGGCTGGGCCCGTGAGCCATGGCCACTGGGCCTGCGCGTCCGGAGCCTGTGCTCCGCAACGGGAGAGGCCACAGTAGTGAGAGGCCCGAGTACCGCAAAAAAAAAAAAGAATAACACTGTGGCAAATATTACACGGGTGCATGTTAATATGAAGGCTGAGGCTAAGTCAAGAGCCTTCTTACCCCAGGGCAGGATGACAGGTGTTTGATTTCTTGGGGAGGCAATGGGCTTCCAAGCCAGACTTCATGGGCAGAGAAATCTTGCAAGATTAAAGTTCATCGGGAAGACTCAGACCTTTGGCTTCTTCTCCTGGTGTAAAGAAGGTATCTCTGACCACCTTTCAGGCTTAACGGTGAGGCTGGAGCCGGGAAGAAGGAGCAGATGACACAGGAGAAGTAAAGGAAACTTCTTTATTTTCTGGTTAGAGGTTGGAGGGAGGAGGAGAAATGAGAAACAGGCAGGAGAGCTAAGGGACCCGCTGCTTCCATCTTCTTCTCGGCGCCCAGGGGCTGCATGAGGTCAGCACTAAGGACAGAGGCTCTGGTCTCAGCCCTCCATGGGGACCTTGGGAGCCCACCACATAGGGCACCTGCCCCAAGACGTCACTTCTGGTCTGGTTCAGTGTGTGGAGAGTGGAACAGGGTAGCTGTGGGGCAGAGACACTGAATGAAGAGGCGGCTGGTCTGCCACAGAGGCAACGCCAAGGTGTCCCCAGAACAGAGGATGGGTGTAGACTCCTGGGCCAGACTTGGATGGAGGGTAAAGCAGAGACCCAGGGATGTCAGACACATAGAGCTGAGAGGAGGCCAAACAGGAAGGGCAGATACCAGGACTCCTGGGAGCATTGCACCAACAACAAGAAGGACCCCCAATCCGCCAGTTCTAAACTTCAGGTTTGGAGGCCGGCAGGATACCTCTGACTGTGTGACAAGACACATCACCTATGGGAGACAATATGAGAGACTAAACATTTTTTGAAAAATAAATTTTATTTTGGGGGAACACTTTTAGATTTACAGAAAAATTGAGATGATAATTGAGTTCCCATATACCTAACACTCAGGTTCCTCCCATTCGCATTTCACACAAATACGGTATGTGTGTTGCAGTTAATGAATCAATATTGTTACAGTATTATTAACTAAGGTCCATGCTTTGTTCACATTTCCTTAGGTTTTATCTCATGTCCTTTTTCTGTTCCGGGATCTCATCCAGGATATGACATTACATTTAGTTGTCATGTCTTTGGGCTCCTCTTGCCTGTGACAGTTTCTCAGACTTTTCTTGTTTTTGACGACTTTGATAGTTTTGAGGGGTATTGATCAGGTATTTTGTAGAATGTTCTTCAGTTGGGACAATAAAAAGATCAATGGTTGCTAGGAGTTTGTGGGGAGAGGGGAGATGAATACCCAAGAGTACAGAAGTTTTTATGAGCAACGAAAATACTTTGTATGACGTTATAATGATGGATATATGTCATTATACTTTTGTCCAAATCCGTAGAACGTGCAATACTATTCACTTCATTAAAGTGAACCCTAAGATGAACTGGGGACTTTGGTGCTTATGATGTGTCAGTGCAGTTCATCCTTGGTTTAAAAAAAAAGAACACTCAGGGTAGACGTTTTTGGCAAAACTTTTGTTTCATTTTTATATATGTATACATATTACATATGTGTGTGTGTTTGTTGGATTGTGATGTAAAATGTACTTTTTAGATCGAAAAAGTTTGCAGGCCACTGTAGGTAAATTATACTGGCAAATAAAAACACAAATTAGGGCTTCCCTGGTGGCGCAGTGGTTGAGAGTCCGCCTGCCGATGCAGGGGACACGGGTTCGTGCCCCGGTCCGGGAAGATCCCACATGCCGCGGAGCGGCTGGGCCCGTGAGCCATGGCTGCTGAGCCTGCGCGTCCGGAGCCTGTGCTCCGCAACGGGAGAGGCCACAGCGGTGAGATACCCGCGTACCGCCAAAAAATAAAAATAATAAAAACACAAATTAATCTCAAAAAAAAAAAGAATGTTCCTCAATTGGGATTTGTCTGCTGCTTTTCTCATGATTAGGCTGGGGTTATGGGATTGGGGAGGAAGATGACAAAAGTCAAGTGCCGTTTTCATCACATCATACCAAGGGTGCATAATATCAACATGTCTAATCGACGTTGACGTTTACCCTGATCACCTGGCTGAGGTGTGTTTGTCAGGATTCTTCACTCCAAAGTTACTAATTTTTCCCTTTTGCATACCGTACTCTTTGGAAGGAAGCTGCTCTACACAGGCTACCCAAGAAATGAGGAGTTATGCTGCATCTCCATGAAGGCAAAGTATCTACATTAATTATTTGGAATTATTCTGTACAGGAGATTTTGTCTCTTTTTCCCCATTTATTTATTTCTGCAATCATGCATTTATTTAGTATGGACTCATGGGTATTTATTTCATATTTTAGGTAAAGATGCAATACAGCTTTCTTTTGTTGCTCAAATGGTTGTAGCCTTAGCCACTGGGAGCTCTTGGCTCCTGTGTTTTGAACACTTTCTCACTTCCTTACGCTACAGGATGCTCCAGGCTCATCTTGTGTATTTCCTGACCCAGTTTCCTGGCCTGGTTTCTTTTATTAGAGAATGGTGTTAGAAACCAAGGTCTGAGCCCTAGGCATGCTTGTTGCTACTGAAGCATTGTTGCTTCTAGGCCCTCTCAGCTAACAGAGCAAGAAAAAATATATGTAGGTATTAACCTGTGTATATACACATATCTATACATATTTCTATATGTAACATCTGTAGCTACATCAAGCTAAATATAGCTCTATACTGATGTCTCCAACGCTACTCCATTACCAGCCTTCCCTTTCTTACCTGTAAACTCCCACTCCAACAGAGAGAAATCTAGCTCCTATCATCCACCATCCATTTACTTAATTGTTTAACTGCGCTAACATGTATAGCAGTATCAGAACTGTTAACACGTACACCTGTGGGAAACAACTTTATCGACTAAAATGCTTTATAGCACCTTTGCCTTTAGTTTTCCAAATTCCGCTCATTTCCAAAGTTACTTATGTCAGCACTCCTCCCTTCAGTGAGGTTGCTTCGTACATGTGTAATACAAATTGATTTGTCACATTCTGCGTTCCATCCTGGATATCTACTGACCTCCTGATTTCTTAACGTTGCATACATTAAGGTTCACTGTGTGCTGAAGGGATTTTGACAAGTGCACGTTGTCATGTATCCACAATGACAGTATCATACGGAATAGCTTTGCTGCCCTAAAAATACCCTGAGCTTCACCTAGTCAGTCTTCCTCCTTGATTTCTGAACTTCTGCAACCAGTGATCTTTTCTATCTCTACAGTTTTGCCTTTCCAGAATGTCAAATAATTGGAACCATACAGTATGTAGCCTTTTTAGATTGGCTCCTTTCATTTACAAATACCCGTTTAAGATCCGTCTATGTCTTTTTGTGGCTTGGTATCTCATTTCTTTTTATTGCTGAATCATATTTCATTTTCTAGATGCACCACCGTTTATTCACCTATTGAAGGGCATCTTGGTTGCTTCTGATGCTTTGGTGATTATGAATAAAGCTGCTATAAATCTATATATTATATATTTACATTTGTACATATACATATATTTACAAGTAAATATAATGCTATAAAACAGCATGCAGATTTTTTGTGGACATAAGGTTTCAAATTAGTTGGCCAAATACCTAGGAGCGTGATTGCTGTATGGTATGCTAAGACTATGCTTAGCTTCGTAAGAAATTTCCCAACTGTCTTCCAAGGTGGCTGTACCGTATTTGTATTACACCAGCAAGGAAGAAAATTCCTTTTGCTTCCTATTTTTGATAGCAATTGGTATTGTCGTTTTTGCTTTTGGTTTTAGCCATTCCGATAGGCATGTAGTGTTATCTCATTGTTGTTTTAATTTGCATTTCCTGATGACGTATGATTTGGAGCATCTTTTCATATGCTTGTTTGCCATCTGTATAGTTCCTTTGGTGAGGTGTCTGTTCACATCTTTTCCCCATATATTTCATTGGGTTGTTTGCTTTTTTTAATTGTTGAGTTTCAAGATTTCTTTGTATATTTTGTCTATAAGTCCTTTATCAGGTACATGTTTTTCAGATACTTTTTTCCAATTTGGTGTTTTGTCTTTTCATTCTCTTAGCAGTGTCTTTTGCAGAGCAGAAGATTTTGATCTTAATAAAATTCAACTTACCAAGTTTTTCTTTCATGGATCATGCTTTTGGTGTTTTACCTGAAAGCTCATTACCAAACACAAGATCATCTAGATTTTCTCCTAGAAATTTTATAGTTTCGCATTTTGCATTTAGGCCTGTGATCCATTTGAATTAATTTTTATGAAAGGTGTAATTTCTGTGTCTAGGTTCTTTTTTTTTTTTTTTTTTGCACATGGATCTCCAATTGTTCCAGCTCTATTTGTTGAAATCAACATATGCTTTCATTCTCCTTGTGATCTTCTGGTCTCCTTGGAGGGAATATGCATGCATGCGCACATTTGCAAATACTCACCCCACAAGGACAATCAATAATTCCCAGAGATAGTTCAGGATAAGTCCATATAAAACAAGAAAACTATTTTATTAAGGGTAACATAATCTGCAAAATGTCCCCTGCCCATAATGGAGAAAGCATTTTGCCTTCTTCTTTCTCTAAGTCATTCTCAGGGATGCAATTATGCACAAGAAATGCGGATTATGTGATGATGATCATGTTACAACAGGGTCAACCTGCTCTATATTCCCACCCTTAGCTACACTATGGATTGGAAATTAGCTATGAATTCACCGCTGTTTCTCTAGACTGGGCAGGACTCAATGTTTATATAGGACTTTTCTCCTCAGTATAAAGACTACCTCCACCCCTTCCCAGAACAACCCCCAGGAGGTGTGAATAAAGACCTGTATTTGCAGCTACACAAGGACCTTCTGTGCCAGCTACAGGGGACAAAAGTGGAGACAGTATCACATAGGTCCTGCTCTCCAGGGCTCACATTCTAACCAAAAATAGACCTGAGTTTTAAAAGCGGTGATGAGAACAGTCACCAAGTAGTCACTTTTGTGACTGCCTGCCCCTCACTTTTGAGGAACCTAAGCTCACCAAAGTCTCCAGAGGTGTTTCTCACATGCCTGTGTACCTGACGGTTGACATATTTCTATTTTCATCATCTTTCATCATCAAGGTGATACCTCCTCTCCTGTGAACCTCTGGTGCCTGATAGGAAAGTTTCTATTGCTGATCCTTGTGGATGTGGCCAGGGCTGGGACATAACTGGACCATGCCCATGGACTTCAATCAGCTAGAGGGCTTGTCACCAACATGTACAGTATTGATTCAACTTAGAGTCCTTCTGAGACGCTTGGGTTTTTTTTTGTTTTGTGTTGTGTATTGCCTATACATGACAGTGATCCCCCCCGCCCCCAACCTTGAATTAAAAAAATTTTAACAGCACATCTCTATGTGTGAGTTTCTTCGCATTAATTTTGCCAGCAACATGTGATCCACTTTGATCTTCATCCTTATTTTTTAATCAATTCAAAATTTTTTCTTTTTTTTAAATTATAACTGCTTTTCTATAGTTTTGGTTTATTTCTTGGGACCACCTATAATTCTCCATTAGGTTGCATCTCCATTTCTTTGCCCTACATACATAATACATTTTTCTTTCAACATATTAATATCTCTGTCCTTTCCTTGTGTATTCTGAGAGGGCTCTTCTCATTTTTCTCCCACATCAAAGCTTTGATTTGTTTTCCAATGAAACATCTACTCTTTATTGCCTCTGATGAGGACCTGCATTCTGCCAGATATTTCTTTCCTTTTTCCTCCTTTTCCTGTTGGCCTCTTTGCCTTCACCTTGATTTGCTCTCTCTGTGTCCCTGTCTCACAAAGTTCACGCCTTCTTTATCCTTATGATGACTCTGAGGACATGGTTTCTAAAATTTACTTCTGTTTCTTAAGACGGCATCTTCAAGAACAGGCTCTTTCCCTGAGGCTTTAGGACAACATTTCCCTTCCTACATATTACAGTGTCATCTGATAGCCTTCATCTGAAACAGTAACAATAAGAACAACAGAAACTAGATAAGTATATGAAACAATGGTTTTCAAGGTATTATAATAGAGCAATGAAAAATAGGGAGACCTAAGAAACAGGAAACAAAGTGAGTGCTATGATTGCCCCAAATTACTGCCTGAAGGGTTTCCAGCCCTCAGTGCGGGGAGGAGGACCTCAGACATAGCAGAGCTTTAAAATGCTGGAGTAAAAACTGATATGACTTTAAGGAGAAATAGACATATCTACAGTTATGGTTGGATATCTTAACACTGTCACAGACTTGAGTTGAATAACACTACCATTCAACTTGATGTAATTAGAGTTTATAGACTACTTCCAACAGCAGCAGAATACACATTCTTTTTATGTAAATATGGAACACTTACCAAGATGTATCATACTGTGGGCTATAAATAAATAAATAACTTAAAAGAATTCAAGTCACAGAAGATATGTTCAAATATCATCATGAAATTAAATTACAAATCAATAGCAGGCAGATATTTAGAAAAACCCCAAAGTATTTGGGAGATAAATAATGTACTTCTACATACATTACCTATGAGTCAAAGAACTCAAAAGAGAAACGGAAAGTATGTTGAACTGAATGAAAATATATGTGGCATGTAGCTATACCAGTACTTAAAGAAAAATTTATAGCACTAAATATCCATTTTAGAAAAGAAGAAAGGTCTCAAACCTAAGATCTCAAATCTAAGCTTCTACTTGTGCGTGGTAATTTTTTTGCTCAGATGTCTACTTTGTCTGATATTAATATTGCAACTTTAACTTTCTCTTGATTAGTATTTGCGTTGTATATCTTTTTTCCATTCTTCTACTTATAACCTACCTATATCAATACATATGAAATTAGTTTCTTATAGATAGCATATAGTTCAGTCATAATCTTTATCCATTCTGGCAATCTCTGTCTTTTCATTGTACCTAGACCCTTTATATTTAATGTAATTATTAATATATTTGGATTTATGTCTATAATTTTATTGTTTCTTAGTGTTTATATACTCTGTTTTCATTCTTCTGTTCCCCACTCCTTCCTTCTTTTGGGTTATTTGTTCATTTAGTATTTCATTGTAATTTATCCATTATTTTTTACTATATCTCTTTGCATAATATTTCTACTTTTGCTTTAGGAATCACAATATACATAATGAACTTTTCACAATCTAATTAGAATCCGTATTTTAAAATTTTGTTTATTAAAAATTGTTTTATTGACATAAATATCATAGAATAGCATAATACTCAACATTTTAAAGTGTATACCTCAGTGGTTAATAGTATATTCATAGTGTTGTACAGCTATTACAGCTAACTAATTCTGGAACATTTCCATCAACCCAAACAGAAATCCCATACCTCCCATTTCCCTCTTCTCCCCATTCTATGGCAACCACTAATCTACACTTTGTCTCTATGGATTTGTCTATTCTGGACATTTCTTATAAATGGAATTATACCATAAGTGGCCTTTTGTATCTGATTTCTTTCACTTAGCATAATGTGTTCAGATTCAGCCATGCTGTAGCATGTATCAGTGCTTCATTCTTTTATTTGGCTGAGTAATATTCCATCGTATGGATACACTATATTTTGTTTATTCATCAATTGATGGACTTTTGGGGTGTTTCCAGTTTTTAGCTATTATGAATAATGCTGCTAAGAACAATCATGTGTAAGTTTTTGTGTGGACATATGTTTTCAGTTCTTTTTGTATATCCCAGGAGCGGAATTACTAGGTTGAATGGTAGCTCTATGTTAACTTTTTGAAAAATTGCCGGACTGTTTCCCAAAGTCATGATATCATTTTACATTCCCACCAGGAATGCACAAGAGTTACAATGTCTCCACATCCTTGCCAACATTTATTAGTTTCACTATTATTATTTAAAATTTTTTTTATTATTGCCATCCTAGTGGATTTTGATCTCATTTTGGTTTTGATTTGCATTTCTCTAATGACTAATGACATTGAGCATCTTTTTGTATATCTACTGATCATTTGTAGATCTTCTTTGAAGAAATAGCTATTTAAATCCTTTGCTCATTTTTAAATGTGTTGTCTTTTTGTTATTGAGTTGAAAGAGTTCTTTATATTCTAGATATTATACCATTATCAGATATTTGATTTGTAAATATTTTCTCCCATTCTGTGGGTTGTCTTTTCTCGATAGTGTCCTTTGATTCACAGAAGTTTCTAATTTAAATGAAGTCCAATTTATCTGTTTATTCTTTCACTGCTTGTGATTTCTGTGTCATATTTAAGAAGCTGTTGCCTAACCCAAGGTCATGAAGATTTATACCTATATTTCCTTCTAAGAATTTTATAGTTTTAGCTCTTTCATTTGTGTCTTTGATACACTTTGAGTTTATTTTCATATATGGTGTGAAGTAGGTGTTCACATTTGTCCTTTTGTGTTATGGATATCCAGTTGTCCCCACACCACTTGTTGAAAAGACTTTTTTCCCCAGTGAATGATCTTGGCACCTTGTCAAAAATCAATTGATCATAAACATATGGGTTTTATTTTTTTGGACTCTCAATTCTATTCCATTGATATATATTTTTATCCTTATGCCAGTACCACACTGTGTTAATAACTATAGCTTTGTAATAAGTTTTGCAATCAGGAATTGTGAGTCCTCAAACTTTGTTCTCTTTTTCAAGACTGTCTGGATATTCAGGGTCCCTTGAAATTCCATATGAATTTTAGAATAAGCTTGTCCATTTTTGTAAAAAGTCAGTGGAAATTTTGATATAGATTTCATTAAATCTGTAGGTCAGTTTGGAGAATACTGTTCTTTAGTTCTTTAGATATATTTTCCTTTAGCTATTTAAACAGTTTAAAAATAGTTAATTTAAAGTCTGTCTAGTGAGTCCAACATCTCAGCTCCCTCAAGGGTAGTTTCTATTGATTGTCTTTTTCTCTGAGGACCATATGAGCCATACTTTCTGGTTTCTTTGCATGTCTTATATTTTTTCTTAAATACTAGACATTTTGACTATTATAATGGGAAAATTTTGGAATTTAGATCCCCTTCCTCTCCCCAGGACTTGTTGTTGCTACTTGTTTTAGTTGTTAGTTTTTGTTTGTTTAGTGACTTCTCTGAACTACTTTTGTAAAGTCTGTATTCTTTGTCATGGGTGGCCACAGAAGTCTCTTTTCTGTTAACTTAGTAGTCAGCCAACGATGGACAGAGATTTCCTTAAATTCTTGGAGCCAACAAATTTCCCAGTCTTTGCAGAGGGGCTCAGTTGGGGTATGCCTTTAACATTCAGTCAGGAAGTTAATGACTCAGCCTCAGTCTTCACTTTCTGCTTGAATAGAGCCTAAAGATCAGCCAGAGGTGAGTACTTTCAGGAAAGTACTCAAGTCTTTCCTGAGCATGCCCACAACCCTGGGAATGCATGTTGCCTTCTAAATTCCCAGGAATATATTAGAACTTTTCAAAGTCCTTTTCCCCCCAAACATCCAGTTTCCCAGGCTTTCCTCCCAAACTTTTTGGTTAATCTATTGTTTACCCCAACTCTTATCCACTGGTTTAACACAGCAGTAGCTAAACATTTGTCTGAAAATGTTTTCAACTAATGACTCCTGGGCAGTGGCTTTAGAACTGAACAAGTTCCAAGTTAGATGAGATAAAGTCAAGTCTTTTGAGGCACCAGACAGGTACAAAATCAAGCAAAATAATTAAATTATTTGTGAGTGAGATCCATTCTGCTATCTCTGGTACCAGAACTGAAGATGTGGAGTGCCATTTTCAAGGCTACTACTGGTCTGGGAGACAGGGACTAGGATAAGTTAACACACCACAAAGCTCATTGTTCTTACCAAGATTCACCCATTTTTCTTGAGTAAGTGGTTCCTGGTTTCTGCAAGCTTTTGGCTAGTTTCCAGACTTCCAAAATAGTGAATTCTCTCTCTCTCTTTTTTTGGCCAGTTTTTTTCGTTACTTTTTTGTAAGGGCAGAATTGTAGAGTTCCCTACTCTGTCATTTTCACTGATATCACTCCCTATTTTATCACTTCAAGTGGAAAGTAGAAATCTTGCCACCATGTAGGCCCTTTATTCTCTTCTTTTATGTAGTGGTTGTCTTATATATTACCTCTACATACATTGGAAACCCCCTCAGATAGTGTTATAATTGTTACTTTCATCCATTAAGCATATTTCAACAGAAGAAGAATATAGTCTATTACATTAACTCTGATATTTACCTTTATGTTTCTTTCCCTTCATTCCCAATGTTCCAAGTTTCCTTTGTATCATTTACCTTCTGTCTGAAGAACTTCTTTTAGAGCAGGTATGCTGGCAAGAAATTCTCTTCGTTTTCCTGCATCTGAGAATGTCTTTATGTCACCTTCATTCTTGAAGGATATTTTTACTGTATACAGGAATCTTGGTCAGCAGTTCTTTTCTTTCAGCACTTTAAAAGTATTGTTCCATTTCCTTCTGACCTTCATGACTTCTCATGAGAAATCCACAGTTATGTGATTCACATTGTTCTCCTACAAGCAGTGGACCATTTTCGTTTGTCTGATTTCAAAATTTTTTTTGTCTTAGTTTCATCAGTTGATGGTGTGTTTGGCATGATTTCTTTGGATTTACCCTGTTGTAGTTCTCTGAGCTTCTTGGATCTGTAGGTTCATATCTTTTGCCAAGTTTGGGAAGTTTTCAGCCATCATATCTTTACTTTTTCTATACCACATTCTTTTTCTTCTCCTTTAGGACTCTGGTAACGTGAATAGTATTATACCTTTTGGCATTGTCTCATAGGTCTATTAGGCTCTGTTCACTTTTTTCTCAAACTTTTTTTTATATGTTGTTCAGATTGCATGATTTCTGTGGGTCTATCTTCAAGATTTCTGGCTCCTTCCTTTATCATCTCATGTGGTGCTCATCAAGTGTGTTTTCATTTTGGTTACTGTATTTTTAAGTTCTGAAATTTCTGTTTTGTTATTCTTTATATCTTCTATTTCTTTGCTGAGGCTTTCTCTCTTTTCATTCTTTTCAAAAGTTTTCACCTTTACTTGGAGAATTTTATGATAGCTGCTTTAAAATATCTGTCAGAATTCCAATGTCTGTGTCCTTTTGGCATTGACATTTGTTGGTTATTTTATTCCAAGCAAGTTTAGATTTTCTTGGTTCTTTGTATTTTGAGAATTTAGGATTGTATACTGGGCATTTAGAATACTTTGTTATGTGGTTCAGGGTCTTGTTTATACACTATGGATAATGTTGATTTTTTTGGTGTGTTTTAGCAGGCAATCAGCCTGGTTGGATTCAGGCCTCAAGTTCTGACCAATTTTATGTTGGTTGTAGTTCCAGTTGCAGTTAAGTTTTCAAAGCCTTTGCATTGCTATTCAGATCTGTCACACTGGTGTGTGATACCAATGACTAGTTCGGCACCTCGTCTATTATATAATCCATTATTCAGTTCTCAAAGTCTCTGTGTGCTCGTTAAGGTCAGATCAATCTACTCATGTGGAATTGAGTCCCAAAGTTCATAAAAAATTCGAAGTAACCACTTTAGCAAATTTTTTCTACCCACGATCTTTTCAGCAGTTTTTACTTCTCTGATACCCTCTAATTTGGTCCTCTAGCTAGAAATCTGCAACTTTAGTTACCCCAATCTACTGTACCCTTTGTGCAACTGCACTTATGTCCGGGACAAGCCAAGGGAGGACAGAGGGAGACAAGAAGAAATGGAGATTCTTGCTGTGCTTTTGGGACCACATATTATCTGATCATAGAGGATGGTTCTCCTTCCTCAAAGTTTTAGGCTCCAACCAGCTCTCCTTGCCACTGTTACTTCTGATTCCAAGGATTGTTTGGGGGCTGAGGCACAAAAGCACAGAGAAAAAGTAAAGAATGATGGGGAAATTCCATTCTGTGTGTGTGTGTTTGGAAACCACTTTCCTATTCATCCACCCAGAACTTGAGGCATCTCCTGGAGCCCCCTCTGTTGTGCTAATGCTCACTTTCAAGTT
Organism: Lagenorhynchus albirostris; assembly: GCF_949774975.1. Lineage (NCBI taxonomy): Eukaryota > Metazoa > Chordata > Mammalia > Artiodactyla > Delphinidae > Lagenorhynchus > Lagenorhynchus albirostris. The sequence goes on from NC_083109.1 coordinate 73,892,271, forward strand.
TCAGATTGCACTGAATTCAAGCCTGTAAATACCAGAAGAAAGAAAGGATAAACTCACCATCATTTGGTGGTCCTTTGAGTTTTCATGTTCTTCTTCAATCTGCCTGTTAGGAGTTATTTTCAGAGTTCTCAAATAGGTGCTTCATGAATTCTGCTCTGACTTTAGGCTTCCTTCAGTGGAAGATATAGGTGCAGTATGTTTACTTCATCTTACCCAGAAGTGGAAGCCTGGTCAATTGATTTTTCAAGAAAAGTGCAAAGGCAGTTCAATGGAGAAAGCATAGTTTTGTCAACAAAACCTGTTGAAACACCTGGATACCCATATGTAATACATACATATATACATATATTCTTCAATCCCTACATCTCACTATATATGCAACTCAACTCATAATGAATCATAGACCTAAATTTAAAGAAAAAAATTATAAAACTTCTAGAAGAAAACATAGGAGAAAAAGTTTGTGACCTTGGATTAGGCAAATATTTAAAAAATATGACCCCAAAAGAATGATCCATAATAGCACAAATCAATAAACTAGACTTCATCAAAGTTAAGAACTTTCTCTTTGGAAGATATTGTTAAGAGAATGAAAAGACAAGCCACAGACTCAGTGAAAATATTTGTAAATCACATATCTTATAAAAGACTTGTATCCAAAACATATAAAGAGCTTTCTCCTGTGCTCTAGAGCCCGCGAGCCACAACTACTGAGCCCGCGTGCCACAACTACTGAAGCCCGTGCGCCTAGAGCCCGTGCTCCGCAACAAGAGAAGCCACCGAAATGAAAAGCCCGCACGCCACAATGAAGAGTAGCCCCCGCTTGCCGCAACTAGAGAAAGCCCACGCGCAGCAATGGAGACCCAACACAGTCAAAAATAAATAAATAAAAGTAAATAAATTTATATATAATAAAACATATAAAGAGCTCTCCAATTTCAATAAAAAACAACCCAATATAAAAGTGTATAAAAGATATAAACAGATAATTCACCAAAGAAGATATACAGATGGCAAGTAAGCCCCTGAGAAGATATTCAACATCATCAGTCATTAGGGAAATGCAAATCAAAAATATGATGAGGCGCCATTACACACCTATTAAAATACCTAAAATTACAATGACCGACTATACCAAGCGATGGTGAGAAAGCAGAACTGCCGGGACGCTCACACTGCTGGTGGGAATGTAAAATGGTAGAACCACTTTGTGTAACAATTTGACAGTTTTTTTAAACAGTTAAACATACATCTTAATACATTATTTTTTACATTCTTTATACATCTGTCATATGATCTGCCATGCCACTTCTAGACATTTAACCAACAGAAATGAAAGCATACGTTCATATAAAGACTTCAACATGACTGCTCATTGCAGCTTTATTTGTAATAGTCAAAACTGGAAGCAACTTAAATGTCCATCAATAGGTTAGTGGAATAAAGATGCAGACCTAGTAGAGAATGGACTTGAGGGCACGGGAAGGGGAAGGGTAAGCTGGGACAAAGCGAGAGAGTGGCATGGACATATATACACTACCAAACGTAAAATAGATAGCTAGTGGGAAGCAGCCGCATAGCACAGGGAGATCAGCTCGGTGCTTTCTGACCACCTAGAGGGGTGGGATAGGGAGGGTGGGAGGGAGGGAGATGCAAGAGGGAAGAGATAGGGGGACATATGTATATGTATAACTGATTCACTTTGTTATAAGGCAGAAACTAACACACCATTGTAAAGCAATTATACTGTAATAAAGATGTTAAAAAAATTCAAAAAATAGGTTAGTGGATTAACAAATTACGATCTATTCATACAGTATAATGCTACTCAGCAAACTATTGTTACATACAAAATTACGGATGATTTTAAAAATAATTATACTACAGTAAAGAAGCCAGGTAACAAAAGTGCATATAGTACAATTCTGTTTCTATAAATTCTAGAAAATAGAAACTGTAATGGTTCCTGTGGGTGAGGGGAAAAGGTGAAGTAAGAGGAAGGAAGGGATTACAAAGAGATATGAGGAAACTGGGAGGCAGTGGATATATTTGTCATCTTGATTGTTTCACAGGCGTATACATGCATTAAACACTTATCAAATTGTACACTTTATATGCAGTTTAATATATGTAAATTATATCTCAATAAGCCTGTTTTTAAAATGAGTTTTCAACTCATTCTCTGTGACGGTGAAATCCTCTAATTCTTTGGTTTATGGTTAAAATGCTATTTTCCACTTTGTCTTTTTCTGTAAAATCATAAGTTCATTAGTGGTCATTTGAAATCAAATATATCAAGCACTTCCAGGCTACCTCCATATTTTCTGATTGTTTTTTAGCTCTTGATTACTGCATTCAACCTTTTTCCCATTTTGATTGTTTATTTTTCTGACTTCTTGAGGTGAATGTTCATTCAGTAAATTTATTTTCATCCCTTCAGTTAAGTTGTATTTTTTTGTATATAAATCTATTGATACAGACAAATTATACAGAGGAAGCCAAATAATGCTAAACTCCCTCTCCAGATAAGACCACTATTAACATTTCTGCCAGCATCCTTCTTGACATCTTTCTGTGTGTGTATACCCTTTGTGTGTTTTTGTGTGTGTGTATGTGTCCAGAAAAGTGCACAAATCATAAGTGTACAGATTACCACAAACTGAACACACCCACGTAACCAGGACTCAGTCAGTTAACAAAAGCTTGACGCATTCCAGAAGGCATCTTCGTATCCACTCCCAGTCATTACCCACTCCCCACCAACCCAAGGATGACTACTGTCTTGACTTCTAATGGCATAGATTACTTTTGCCAGATTCAAAATTTTATTTAAATGTAATCATGAGCACGTGTTCAGCTTTATCTTTCTGCTTTCACTCAGTGTTGTATTTGTGAGGTTCGTCCATAACGTTTTAGGGGTTGTATGTAGTTCATTCACAGTGGAGGTTCATTCTCACTCCATTGTGTGAATATATCATAATTTATCCATTTTATTGTTGGTAGGCATCTGGATGGCTTCTAGTTTGGGGCTATTATGAATAGTGCTGCTATAAATACTTGAGTGTATGTCTTTTACGAGCAAATGTATGCCTTTTTTATCGGTTATATACTTATGAAAGAAATTGCTGGGTCCTATACATGCAATTAAAATGTATATAACTTTGAATAAATGGTATCATACCAGGCAAACTATTTTGTAACTTGCATTAATCACTGAACAATAAGTCAAATGCGTCTTTCCATGTCAGTTAATATTATTCATTATATGGATGTACCAGGCTTTAATCATTGAGTTGTTTATGGATGGGCTTCTACTTTGCTTTCAATTTTCAATAATATGCAGTATTTCATATCCTTAGAAACATATTTATTCAATAGACTGATTATCACTTCAGGATAAATGCTTAGAACTGAAATTCTGCGTCCAAGAGTATGCCCATGTACATTTAAATTTGGATACACATTGTCCAGTTCCCGTCTTGAAAACAGGTACAATTTACAATCTCACCAACATTGACTAAGGGAACATTTTCCTATTTCTTCACTCATAGTGGATTTTCTCTATATTTTTAACTCCTGTCAATCTGATAAGAGAAGAATAACGTCACATTTTGATTATATGTCATACAATTAAAAATCTTTTTTTGGACTTCCCTGGGGCACAGTGGTTAAGAATCCACCTGCCAGTGCAGGGGATATAGGTTCGATCCCTGGTCTGGGAAGATCCCATATGCCGTGGAGCAACTGAGCCTGTGCGCCACAACTACTGAAGCCCGTGCAAAGCAACGAATACCCAACACAGCCAAATAAATATATTAGAAAAAATCTATTTTTCTCTTTGGTGCTTTGGAATGTATGTTATATGGATATTTAGTTCCACTAATTTATAACTTTATTTTACATGCTTAAACATGTTTTTCAATTAAACAGTTTGAAATGAAACAGGTCCTATTTGAACCTTTCCTCTGAAAAATAAGGAATCAGGTTATTTTCTCCCAACTCTTCCCTTTATTTCTCTTCCTTCTCCTTCCCCCCTTCGGTTAACTCTTCCTGAGTCCAGTGTATGATAACCTGGTAAACTATGTTATCATGTATGTGTGGTACATACAGTGTATGATATCATGGTAAACTTTTTAAAAACATCTACAAGTTAACCTCTAGATAGGTGGAATCTTTATTTAATATTCATTCTACATATTAATGGATTTTATGGGAAGTGATATTCAAATACTTAGCATCCAGCCCTAGGGGCCAAGGTTCTAGAAGCTTCTTGCTGAGCCTGGTTGTTGGGTCTGGGAAATCCAGGGGCTCCAGAAGGGGGGTGAGAGGGATTGGGCATACTTGGAGAGATGCTTAATCATTGATGTTTAATCCTGATTTGTACATGAATAATCAATGGACATTTTTTTAAATGACAAAAAGTAAGCTTTTTAAAATACAAAATATTAAAAAAATACATTCTTATTGTAGCAAATGCCAACAAGGCAGAAGTAAATAGAATAAGGAATGTGATAGTAGTTATCCCTCATTCAAATTCCACCCCATTCTACCCCCCAGAGGTGACTGACAACCACTGCTGCCAGTGTGGTTTTTATTAAACTCATTTTTTATGCTTATATAAGCATGTATGATGTTTTCATTCTTTATTTAATTTTTTATTTAACAAATGTTAAACCTAGAGAAAAATTGCAAAAATAGTTTTTTAAAAAACCCTTCTACCCTTTCACATAATCCCCACTCATTCTTTCTCTTTCTCTCATTCTCTGTCCCCTGAACCTTTTGAAAATTAAATGAGAATAAATTGAAGACATCATGACAGACTTCACCCCTAAATATTCAGCATATATTTCTTAAGAACAACTACATTCCTTTACATGACCGCAATATAATTATCATACTCAAGAAACTTAACATTGATATAGTAAATACAGAACAACAAAAAACTTCCCTGATTGTTGCCATAATTGCCATCATGTCCTTTACAGTTGTTTGTTTGTTTTAAATCTAAGATGCAATCATAATTACACATTACATGTAGTTGTCAGATCTTTAATCCAGAACAGTTTCCAAGCCTCTTTTTATGTATTTTGTGGCATTGACATTTTTGCAGAGTTGAGATCAGTTGTTTAGCAGAAGCTCCTTCAGTTTCAGTTTGTATGATGTTTCCTTGTGCTTGGAATCAGGTTATGCATTTTTGGCAAGAATACTACATATATGATGTTATTCTATCAGTGTATCATGTTAAGACCTACATGCCAGTATGCCCCACTATTTGTTCTGCTAAATTTAAAACTTAGATAAAGCCACGCCTGCCAGATTTCTCCATATTCTGTTCTCTAGCTTTCATCTAATGCAGAGGTAGGCAAACTTTTCTGTAAAGGGCTAGATCGTACATATTTTAGGTTTTGCAGACTGCATAAGATCTCTGTCACATATTCTTTTCTCCCCAACCATTTATTTTTTAATTTATTTTTAGCTGTACTGAGTCTTCGTTGCTGCATGTGGGCTTTCTCTAATTGTGGTGAGCGGCAACTACTCTTTGTTGTGGTGCGTGGGCTTCTCATTGCGGTGGCTTCTCTTGTTGCAGAGCACTGGCTCTAGGTGCGTGGGCTTCAGTAGTTGTGGCACATGGGCTCAGTAGTTGTGGCTTGTGGGCTCGAGAGTGCAGGTTTAGTAGTTGTGGCACTCGGGCTTAGTTGCTCTGTGGCATGTGGGATGTTCCCAGACCAGGGCTCGAACCCGTGTCCCCTGCATTGGCAGGTGGATTCTTAACCACTGCACCACCAAGGAAGTCCTACCCCAACCATTTAAAAATGTGAAATGTGAAACCATTCTTAGCTGGAGAGCTGTACATAAACAGATAGATTGATAATTCTTGCCTATGTCAATCATTACTGCAGTGGTTGTGAAGTGGTGACTTAAATTTCTATTATTCCTTTTTGTTTGTTTGTTTGTTTGTTTGTATTTTTGGCAGCATTGGGTCTTCGTTGCTGTGCGTGGGCTTTGTCTAGTTGCAGTGAGCGGGGGCTACTCTTCATTGTGGTGTGCAGGGTTTTCATTGCGGTGGCTTCTCTTGTTGCGGAGCACAGGCTCTAGGCGCGTGGGCTCAGTAGTTGTGGCACGCAGGCTCAGTAGTTGTGGTGTATGGGCTCTAGAGCACAGGCTCAGTAATTGTGGCGTATGAGCCTAGTTGCTCCGTGGCATGTGGGATCTTCCCGGACCAGGGTTCGAACCCATGTCCCCTGCATTGGCCGGCGGATTCCCAACCACTGTGGCACCAGGGAAGCCCTCTATTATTCCTTTTATATTTATTAGTTGGCATTCCTCTGCAAAAAGAACTGCGCCTCCTTCCCTCCCTCTTAGAAAATGTTTTGGGAATCAATAAGGAGTTACAGATCTGTTTCCATTTTTTCAATGGCTGCAAAATATGCTGAGTGTGTTAATTTATTTTTCAATTAGAATTTATAGAGTGCCAACTGTGCTAGTGCCTGGAGATGCAATGCTGAACATAAATATAGTCCCTGTACCCATGGAACTTACCTTCGAATGGGGGAAACAGACATTAATCAAAGGATCACATAAATTAATGTAAACTTTCAGCTGCAATTAGTTCTGTAACGGGGAGCATTTAACAGAGAGTTATGAGCTGGGCAGGGCAGTCAACAGGAAACAAATGCTGCCCTGAGGAGGTGATGACTAGGCTGAGATCCGGAGGGTAAGTCCCATTAGTTCTGTGAGGATGGGGCTGCACGAGCAGGTCCTGAAGACAAAAGAACACAGGGGAACATCTGAGAGATGGGCGGGAGCCCGGCACGCAGGTAGAACTAAATGACGGCCGGCAGTGTGGAAAGGCAGAATGAATACACAGTAAAAAGTGACATCAGATGAGCACAGAGAGGTCATGGAACCAGGCCATGGGCGGGGTGGGTGGGGTGGGGTCACTGTCTGTGGAGGAATTTGGGTCTTCGTCCAGAGAGCGAAGAAAAGTCACAGAAGTGTATTTTATAGATGGAGTGGTGCCCAGACCAGATGAGCCTTTGAGAAAACCACTCTGCTGGAGTGTGATGCTGGGAGCTCCATCCCTTGGCCACCGGATAAGCTGGTAGAGAGAGGATGGCAACTTGGATAGAGTATTCTATTGGCTATGGAGACAAGGTAACAAACTAAGAAATGCGTACGGTATGAAACGAAAATGACTCCGGGTGATGGAAATATTTGAATCTTGATTTTAAGGTGGTCACATAGGTGTATCATTTATCAAAAGTCATCAAATGGGCACACCTAAGGTCCAAGCACCTCACTAGATGTAAATTTTACCGGAAAACGGTATCCTTCCAAGTGAAAAAGAAGGGTGCAAAGCAATCTATACAGTGTGGTACCGTTTGTATAAAGCTGCAGCACATATCTGTACAATGTCTCTGGCAGGACACACAAGAAGGTAACAATAGTGCTTGCTTGATGGGAGGAGAGCAGAGTATCTGGAAGGCAGGTAGAAGGGAGATGTTTTCCTGAATATTGTTCTTTACTCTGGAATTTTGAACCATTTGAGGAGACTTAGAGATGGATTGGATACACCTAATAACATATGCTGAAAATATATAAAGCAAAATTGATAGAATTAGACAATAGCCTAGCCCAATCCAACTGATACAGTAAATAATCAAAGATCTAAAAACAACCATAAATCAAAATATAAAAGAATCAAAATATATAAAATCTGTAAGTTAAGGAAAAAGTCTGAACCTATTATTTAGTCTGTACATGTTGAAACAGATCTTTTTCAACATAGTTGCCTCAGGGTGGGTGAGAAAGCCTGGAGCAAGCATTCATTGCTTTTCAATGTAAATACTTCTGAGCTTTTTCTTTTAATTCAGGGGAGGAAGGAGGGACTTCCAGGAAACATGGCAGTGAAAGTAGACATTTTTAAAGCTTCTTCCTTGAAACTTACAAAATCAACAAAAGCATTACCAACCAAAATGAAAACTAAGCTGAAACTTTGGGACAAGCTCATCCTCTTCCTAAAATGCTGAGGAATAGTTGCCAGACACAGCACAACTGGAACCAAAATGAAATAGGATGCTGGGGGTTGACCAAGTTTCCTGAGCTTGAGAACCAGCACCGTGCTGTCGGCCTAACAACCTCCCTGATAGCATTCCCCACCCCAAGCTAGAGCACAGATATGGAGAGGGGGGTGGGCCCAGAAGGAGCCAGGCTCCCCCTTCACCTCAGATCAGCTACAGCTGAGAGGCTAGGGAGTTGGGAGGGGGGCTTCTGTGTCCAGGCACCACCAATTTTCATGTATCCCAGCTTTCTGATTGGGAAAGGGAGGAATTCGATTGGAAATAGAGCAAGTTTCTAATCAGAGCGGAACATCCAAGGTAGAGAAGAACATTAGCTGCCACTAATTCATCCCTCCCACAATAAAACGTCAGCGCTTTCTCAATCTTAGCTGTGTAACATGATTGTCAGGAATGAGATTTCTGAATGTTTTAAAATGTTTTAAATGTGTCATGCCAAACCAGCCGAATCTGAACCTTACAAAAATAAGGCCCAGGCAACAACTGTAGTTGAAAAATTTCTCCATAACGAGATAATATTTTTAGCCCAATCAATTGGTAAGATTTTAAAGTATTCATAGCACCCAATATTGGTAGAAGTGTAGAGAAATAAACAAGTTTATAGGAATGCCGAATGAAAAGTGAGTGGTAGGAAATCTTTTTTTGGATTCCATGTTTCCACGTAGAGTGATATCAATTAGTGTAGCTCTGCTCCCTCACTCACATCTCTAATTGTTAAGTTTGGAGGAAGAAAAAGCCTGATAGCTCAGCGTCTTGTTCTCTCCCTTATGGGCTCTTCCTGTCTGAAAAGAGCACTGCTGGCCTGGAGCTTGCATTGGCCCATCACCTCCTGTGAATGGCCAGGTGGTAAATTACCTAATTCTGCGTGCAGCATACGGAAGCTGACATTTTGATCCCTGTCTTCCTGACCCCAGCATTTAAAAAAATTTCAACCAGAGAGAGAAGAAAAATGGAGTTTATTGATTCCTCTCCATCTGTCATCAGTGGCAAAGTCAACAAAAGATTTATGTAAAGATAATGTTGGCTGCTACCTACTAAACACACCTACCACCTTCATGGCATGCATCCTGCATCCTGGATTCCTTCTTACCCACAGAAAGGCCCTAAGTCTCTTCCTGCCTTAAAATTTGCTCTGTTCAGTATTAGCACACCTGTCCCAACTTTCTTTCAGGTAGTGTTGCATATACCATCCTTTCATGTTTGACAATCCCACAGCCTCCTATTTAATGTGTGTTTATTATGAGCAAAATCTACATCTAATCTACTTATATCTAATCTAACAATCTTTGTCTGGAGGTTAGAATATATTTAGTCTGATAATATTGAATGCGATTCCTGATTTATTTGGATTTCAATCAACAATCCATTTACTTTCTGTGTATCTCATATGTTCTGTGTTCCCCTTTTCTCTTTTGTGGTATTAATCAAGTGCTTTTTATTATTCCATTTCCCCCTTACTAACTATACATTCTTTAAGCGATTATCCTAGAGATTGCAATGTATATCCTTGACCCACTGGTGTATATCCTAAATGAGTACATTTATCACTTCAATATGATGGAAGAACCCAAGAACACTTTTAACTCCATTCTCCCCACTCCTACCTTTTGTACAATTGTTGTCATGGATTTTATTTCTTCATATACTTAACAACCTACCAAACATTGTTATTAAGATGTATTATTATAAGATTAAAATATAATAATTGCTCTTTAGATTTACCACCTATTTATCATTACCAAGCTCTTTATTCTCCTGTTTCCATTCTTCTATCTGGAATCATATTTCCTCTGCCTGGACAACTCACTCTACCATTTCTTTTAGGATGGGTGTTGGTGAAAAATTCTCTACCTATATGTCTAAAAATGTATTTACTTCACAAATATTTTTAAATCATAATATTTTTAAGGCTTCACCTTTTTTCTTTTAAAATTAAGTTCATTGAGGACAGTTTATACACAATAACATGCATTCATTTTAAGTGTACAGTTTGATGAGTTTTCACAAATGTACAAACATTTGTATAAACATCAATCAAGACATAAGCATTTCCATCAATCCTAAAAAATTCCTTGGTGTCCCTTTGCAGTCAGTCCCCCTCCCAGTCTCTACCCCAGGCATCCACTGAATTACTTTCTGTCACTATAGATTTATTTTGCCTGTTCTAGAATTTCATAAGAATGAAATAATGGGGTATGTACTCTTTTGTGTCTGGCTTCTTTCACTCAGAATAACATTTTTAAGGTTCAGCCATGATGTGGTGGGTATCTAATTTTTTCCTTTTAATTACTGAGCAGTATCTCATTATATGCATATACAATAATTTGTTTATCCATTCATCTATTGATGAACATTTGGATTATTTCCAGTTTGGGACTGTTATGAATAAGGCTGCTATGAACATCCACGTAAAAGTCATAGTGTGGACTTTATTTCTCTAAGAAAATTACCTACAACTGAAATCGCTGAGTCAGTGTAACTGTGCATTTAACTTTATAAGGAACTGATAGTTTTTCAAAATTATTTGATTATTTACATTCCCAACAACATTGTATGAGAGTTCTAGTTGCTCCATATTTTTGGCAACACTTGGTACTGTCAGGTGTTTAACATTTATCCATTCTACTGGTTGTGTAGAAGTATTCCATTGTGGTTTTAATTTGCATTTCCTGATGACTAACAATGTTCAGCATGCTTTCCTGTGTGATTAGCCATTCCTCTATCTTGTGAAGTATTGTTCTATCATTTGCCCATCTAAAAACTGAGTTGTTTCTTTTCATTTTATTGAGTTGCAAGATTTCTTGATATAGTCTTAATTCAAGTTCTTTGCCAGATATATAGCATTATATATATAATATATAAATATAAATTATATAATATATATAAATATAAATTATATGTACATAATTTTTCCCTATCTGTGGCTTTTTTTTTGAAATGATAAATAATCTGTGGTCTTTTTTTTTGGCCGCACTGCATGGCTTGAGGGATCTTAGTTCCCCGACCAGGGATTGAACCCAGGCTATGGCAGTGAAAATGCCGACTCCTAACCACTGGACTGCCAGGGAATTCCCAATTTTTCCTTTTTGTGGCTTTTTTCATTTTTTCAAAGATGTCTTCTGAAGAGTAAAAGATTTTAATTTTGATGAAGTAAACTATCAATATTTTCCTTTTATAATTTGTGCTTTTTGTGTCCTGTTTAAGAAATTTCTGCCTTCTCCAAGTTGCAAAGATTTTTCTCCTATGTTTTTTTTAAAGGTTCTGTGGCTTTAGCATTTATTATTTAGGTCTGTGATCTAATTTTCAGTTATTTTTTGTGTATGGATAAGGTAAGTATCAAAGTTCATTTATTTCTACATGAATAAATTCCAGCAGAACTTGATGAAAGGACTAGCCTTTCCCCCATTGAATTCACTTGGCAATTTTGTCGAAAGTCAATTGATCACGTACCTGTAGATCTATTCCTGGTCTATAATATTATTTCCTTGGGTCTATACATCTATTCTTTTGCCAAAACCACACTCTCTTAATTAGCTTTATAGTACATCTTAAAATCAGGTAGTCCTTTCCAACTTTCTTCTTTTTAAAGATTGTTTTGGCTATTATATGTCCTTTGCATTTATATATAAATTTTAGAACCAGCTTGTCACATTCTGAGGAAAAGCTTTCTGGCATTTTGACTTGGATTATGTTGAACCTAAAGATCAATTTGGGGGACAATTAACATCTTAAAAATGTCAAAACTCTAAATCATGAACATGTTGTATCTTTTATTTTTGATCTTTTAAAATTTCTCTCAGCAGTGTTTTGTAGTTTTCAGCATACAGATCTTGGACTTATTTTGTTAAACGTGTCCCTAATATTTCATGTTTTTGATACTATTGTGAATGGTGCTATTTCCCCAATTTCATTTTCCAGTTGCTTATTTGTGGTATTGATCTTGTATTCTGCGACCTTGCTAAAGTCACTTATTTAGTTCTAAAAGCTTTTTCTGGTAGATTCCTTAAGATTCTCTACCTATACAATCATATTGACTTTGAGTAAAACAGTTTTACTTTTTTCTTACCAATTTGTATGCATTTAATTTATCTTAATTGACTTACTTCACTGGCTGGAGACCCCAACAAATTTTCAATAGAAGTCTTGTTCCTGGTTTTACAGGGACAGCATTCAATCTTTGACTATTTGGTATGATGGTTGCTATCCATTTTTTGTAATGCCTTTTATCAAGTTGAGGAAGTTCCCTTCTATTCCAACTTTTCTGAGAATTTTCAATTGTGTATGGGTGTTGAGCTTTGTCAAATGCTCTTTACGCATGCATTAAGATGGTCATGATTTTTTCTTCTCTGAATATGATAAATTACACTGATTAATTTTTTAAAATTTAAACCAACTTTGCCAGCCTGGGAAAAACTCCACTTTGCCAAAAGATGTGTTATCCTTTTGATACATTGCTGGGTTCCATTTGCTACTATACTGTTAAAGCTTTTGCATTTATATTTATTTTATTTTCTTGTAAAGCCTTTATCTGATTTTGGCAATGGGGTAATATTGAACTCATAAAATGACTTGAGATGTGTTACTGTATTTTATGAAAGATTTTTTTAAGATTGGTATTTGTTCTTTATTAAATGTGTGTTAGGATTCAACAGAGAAGTCATCTGGGCATGAAGGGATTTGCTTTTGTGTTTGGAAGGAAGAGGTTATTAATTATGAATTAAATTTCTTTAAAAGATATGAAATTATTCATATTTTCTATCTCTTCTTGGATCTGTTAATTTGTATTTTTCAAGGAATTTTTCTATTTTGTCTAAGTTGTCAAGTTTTTTGGAATAAAGTTTTTTATAATAGTCCCTTGTTATTTTTAATGTCTTTAGGATCTATAGTGAAGCCCCTTCCATTAGGCCTGATCTTGGTAATTTGTATTTTCTCCAGATTTTAAAATCAGGTTAGAGATTTACCAATTTCATTGACATTTTCTCTATTATTGGTACATTTTCTATTTTATTGATTTCTGTTCTTATTTTTATTATTTCCTTCCTTCTATTTTCTTGGGGTTTAATTTGCTTTTTTTCTAGTTCTGAGAGTGGAATCTTAGAATATTGGTTTTAAACCTTTCATCTTTTTCTAAAATAAACATTTTAAGCTATAATTTTCCCTCGAAGCACTGTTCTAGCTGCATTCCACAAATTTTAACACATTGCATTTTCATTTCATTCAGTCTAAATTTTTTTTAAACTTCCTTTGTTTTTTATTCTTTGGCTTGTGCATTATGTAAAACTGTGTTTTACTTATAAAATATATGAGCATGTTCTAAGTATCTTATTGATTTCTAGTTTATTTCCATTGTGGTCAGATAATGTTTTCTGTATGATCTCAATATTTTGGAATTTATTGAGGATCCTCCTGAGGCCCAACATATGGTCTTTTATGAACATTCCATGTGTCCCTGAAAAGACTGTGTATCCCGCAGTTGCTAATGCAGTGCTTTATAGATTCAGTTTGGTCAAGTTATTTGCTAGTGTTTGACAAGTCTTCTATATTTTTACATGTTTTATCTGTGCTGAGGGAGGTGTGTTAAAGTCTCCCACAATGTTTGTGGATTTGTTGTTTTCTTCATGTATTGTGCGTCATGTATTTTAAAAGCTTTGTTATGGGTACATTTTGGATTACTATATTTTCTTAATGAATTGGCTCTTTATCATTATGAATTAATGCTATTTATGTCTGGCAATACATCTTGTCCAATATTAATATAGCTGTTCCAGAAGTCTCATGATTAATATTCTCATGATATGTATTTTTCTATCCTTGTACTTTTAACCTATCTGTGTTTGTATATTTAAAGAGTGTATCTTGTCAATAGTCTATAGTTGAATCTTACTGTATTTTTATCCAGCCTGATGTTTTCTGCCCTTTAATTGTAGCATTAGACTCTTTAAATTAAATGTAATTAACAATATATTTAGGTGTCAATTTATTATTCTGCTGTTCATTTTCTCTTTGTCCCATCTCTACTTTTTCCTCTTTTCATGCCTTCTTTAGCATTAGTTATTTTTCAAATATCCCATTTAATCTCCTTTATTGGAGATTGTTTGCTATCTCTTTGTGCTCTAGGGTTTACTATATGGACCTTCAACATATAGCAGTCTAATATCAAAAAATATTATACTACTTCATGGACAATGTATCTTATAAGAGTATACTTCCATTTCTTCCTTCCCATCCTTTGTGCTGTTATTGTCATACACATTTTATTTATACATTTATTATAAATTCTGTAGTACATTGGTATTATTTTTGCTTTAAACAGTCAATTATCTTTTAGAGAAACTTAAAACTGAGAAAACCATATTGTTTATATTTGCTCAGATATTAACCATGTCCAGCTGTCCTCATTCTTGAGTTTCTAATGGTTATCATTTTACTTCAGCCTGATGGCTATAAACTCTTTTACTTTTTGTTTATCTGAAAAACTATTTCATCTTCAAATTTGGAGAATATTTTTGCCGGATAGAGAATTCTATGGCTTCTTTTTTTTAATTTTGAATTTGGAAATGTGGTATTTTATATTATTTTTTTATTTTTATTTTTTAATTTTATTGGAGTATAGTTGATTTACAACGTTGTGTTAGTTTCAGGTGTACAGCAAAGTGAATCAGTTATACATGTACATATATCCACTCTTTTTTAGATTCTTTTCACATATAGGCCATTGCAGAGTATTGAGTAGAGTGCTGGATAGAGAATTCTAGACATTTTTGTTTGTTTTTGTTTTCTTTTTCAGCACTTTAGATGTTGTTTCATTGTCTTCTGGCTTGCATTATTTGTGAAAAGAAGTTAGTTGATTCTTACCTCTGTTCTCCTGATAGAACATGCCCTTTTTTCCTGGATGCTTTAAGATTTTCTCTTTGCCACTGGTTTTCAGCAGCTTAATTATGGTGTACATTGGAGTGGTTTTCCTTGTGTTCTTCCTGTATGGAGTACATTAAGCCACTTAGATCTATGTATTTATAGCTTTTATCAAATTTGAAAATTTTTAGCCATTAGTTATTCAAAAAATTTTTTTCTGCCTAACCTCCTCACCACACACACAGACTTAAGGTATTGAAATTGAACATATGTTATCAATATTGCTTGATATTGTCCCAAAATTCACTGAGCTCTATTTTTTTCAAGGATTTTTCTCTGTGTGTTTCTGTTTCTATTGCTATGTCTGAAAGCTCACTTGTCTTTTTTTTCTACAGCATCTAATCTTATGCTAAGTCCATCAGGCAACTTTTTAATACTAAATACTATATTTTTCAGCTCCAGAATTTTATTTGCTCTCAAAATAATTTCTACTTCTTTATTTATAGTGTTTATATTTTCCTTTAAATCCTTGAACGTATTTATAATAGCTATATGAAAGCCCCCATTAGCTAATTCCATTATTCCTGTTATTTCTGCTTCTTTGTCTATGGATGCTGTGCATGTTACACTAGAATTTCCGGATTTTGTTGTTGTTCTTAAAGAGTTTTGAAGTTTGTTAGGCAAATAAGTTACTTGAGCATTAGCTTGATCCATTTGATGATTTTTTTTTAAGCTTGGTTGTAGTACTAGAATAACTTCTATTCTAATGCTAGTTCAGTACTACTTCTAAGGTACAATCTACCTGGGGTCTCTACTGGAATCCCAGGTATTTTGTCCACTCAGGCTCATCAGAACTTAAATGTCTTCCATTTCTTTCTTACCCTAGGAATTGTTCAGCTTACAGCTCTCTACCAGCTGTTCTTTGCCTGACCTCGTGGAATTTTATCCTGTGACTGTACATCTTAGTTATCAACCAGGAACTCAAGGGAATCCCTATGAAGATTTTCTCAGCTATTTGCTGCATAGTTTTCTCTCTCCAGTTTTCTACCTGACAAATTCCAGCTATCTAAGCCTCCATGAAGTGTGATCTCTGTTTCCTCAACTCAGTGAGACCACTGTGCTGTGCTTTGGTTTCTTTTCCCTTTACAGTGTACAGAAAATGAATCCAGGCAGAAAGCTGGGCAGAATCCAGGCAGAGAGTAGGGCTCATCTCATTTCTTTCTTCTTTTCTTTTAAAATTTAATTTAATTAATTTATTTTTTATACAGCAGGTTCTTATTAGTTATCCGTTTTATACATATCAGTGTATATATGTCAATCCCAATCTCCCAATTCATCCCACCACCACCCTGCCCTCACTTTCCCCCCTTGGTGTCCGTACATTTGTTCTGTACATCTGTGTCTCTATTTCTGCCTTGCCAACCAGTTCATCTGTACCATTTTTCTAGATTCCACATATATCCGTTAATATACGATATTTGTTTTTCTCTTTCTGACGTACTTCACTCTGTGTAACAGTCTCTAGGTCCATCCACATCTCTACAAATGACCCAATTTTATTCCTTTTTATGGCTGAGTAATATTCCATTGTATATATGTACCACATCTTCTTTATCCGTTCATCTGTCGATGGGCATTTAGGTTGCTTCCATGACCTGGCTATTGTAAATAGTGCTGCAATGAACACTGGGGTGTATGTATCTTTTTGAATTATGGTTTTCTCTGGGTATATGCCCAGTAGTGGGATTGCTGGGTCATACAGTAATTCTATTTTTAGTTTTTTAAGGAACCTCCATACTGTTCTCCATAGTGGCTGTATCAGTTTACATTCCCACCAACAATGCAAGAGCATTCCCTTTTCTCCACACCCTCTCCAGCATTTGTTGTTTGTAGATTTTCTGATGATGCCCATTCTAACTGGTGTGAGGTGATACCTCATTGTAGTTTTGATTTGCATTTCTCTAATGAATAGTAATGTTGAGCAGCTTTCCATGTGCCTCTTGGCCATCTGTATGTCTTCTTTGGAGAAATGTCTACTTAGGTCTTCTGCCCATTTATTGATTGGGTTGTTTATTTTTTTAATATTGAGCTGCATGAGCTGTTTATGCATTTTGGAGATTAATCCTTTGTCCATTGATTTGTTTGCGAATATTTTCTCCCATTCTGAGGGTTGTCTTTTCATCTTGTTTACAGTTTCCTTTGCTGTGCAAAAGCTTTTAAGTTTCATTAGGTCCCATTTGTTTATTTTTGTTTTGATTTCCATTACTCTGGGAGGTGGGTCAAAAAGGATCTTGCTGTTATTTATGTCAAAGAGTTTTCTTCCTGTTTTCCTCTAAGAGTTTTATAGTGTCTGGTCTTACATTTAGGTCTCTAATACATTTTGAGTTTATTTTTGTGTATGGTGTTAGGGAGTGTTCTAATTTCATTCTTTTATATGTAGCTGTCCAGTTTTCCCAGCACCACTTATTGAAGAGGCTGTCTTTTCTCCATTGTATATCCTTGCCTCCTTTGTCATAGATTAGTTGACCATAGGTGCGTGGGTTTATCCCTGGGCTTTCTATCCTGTTCCATTGATCTGTATTTCTGTTTTTGTGCCAGTACCATATTGTCTTGATTACTGTAGCTTTGTAGTATAGTCTGAAGTCAGGGAGTCTGATTCATCCAGCTCTGTTTTTCATCTCATTTATTTCTGTTCTCATATGGATTACAGTCCTTCACTGGCTATTGTCCAATTATTGAAAACAGCTAATTTATATATTTTTATATGTAGTTTTCTAGTTGTTAACAGTGGGGGGAAAGTCTGGTAGTAGCTCAGAAGCAAAAATTCCTCAGCTTTCTTTTTAATAAATATTTTTACTGCATTCAGAATTTTAGATGAACAGTTATTTTCTTTTAGCACACCAAAATTATACTGATGGTTGTAAGTTATACTAACTTTTATCATTTCTATTGAGGAGTCATCTATTGTTCCTTTGAAAGTACAGTGTTTGTGTGTGTGTGTGGGGGGTGTGTGTGTGTGTGTGTGTGTGTGTGCATGTGCTTGCAAAGGTGGAAGGGACTGGCTTCTTTTACTATTTTGTCATTGGTTTTTAGAAATGTAATTATGATTGCCTATGTGTGCCTTTCTTTGTATCTATCCTGCTTGGAGTTATTAGGACTTCCTGAATCTGTAGCTTAATCAGTTTTTGGAAAATTCTCAGCCAAGATTGCATCTACCACATCCTGTCTCTCCCCCTTTTTTTTCAGACTTCAATTACATGTTTGACTATTCATGATGTTCTATGTATCTCTCAAGCTCTTTTCGCTATTTTTCATTCTTTCCTCTGAAGAGAGGAAAGATACTTCAGTAAGATATTGTCCCTGACCTAATTAACAGTTCACTGATCTCTTTTGCTGTGTTGGTTCTGCTTTAAGAAGACCTACTGGATACATTTTGTTGTTGTTGTTCTAGAATTACTATTTTATTCTGTTTTTAAAATAAATTCTAGTTCTTCCCTGGTAAATTTATTCATCTTATCATTCATTTTCTTGAACATTTATCACAGTCGTTTTAATGTTTGTTTTATATAACTCCAATATGTGGATAACCTATGTTTTTACTGTCTGGTTTTTTTCCTCTTGATTTTTCTCAGTTTGGCCTTGTCCCCTGGCATGTTTGGCAATTTTTTATTAAATGCCAGATATTATATTTGAAACATTGTTGTGGTTCTACATGTTGTTCTCTCCCCTCAGATTTCAGTTTTCATCTGGCAGGCAGATAGGATAGATGTAGATCACCTTTTACTAATCAATAATTGACGTAATTTGAAGATGGATTTGATTCTCTGAAAGCTTCTGGTTTTCTATTCATCTTAATGCATATAGTCTTTCAGGAGCCTCAACTAGAACCTTAGGGTGTGTATTTGTGCCCTTCCTTCTTGGAAGGTTCTAAACTCCAATTTTTGTTCTGCTGGCATTGTGAGATTCCTGAGTATTCTTCATTGTGTAGCCACTTAGCTGCTGCTTGATTTCTTTTCTTTGCCTTTCACAAATGCCTTTAGGAGGAAAGTGGAGCAGAATAATCCATTCACTTTTCTGAGGTCGTCTTTCCTTGAGTTTTAGTCCCTCAGGTCCTGACTGTCTTGGTAGCACTGCGACCTGATTATTTTCTCTCTAAGCCTGTGGTATTCTCAAAATCTCTGAGATATTATCTTTTTGGCCTTTTGGTCCAATGTTACTTGGAAATCAGCTAATGTTTCAAAAGCAAAGGCAGCAGAGAATGTCAGGTTCACACCAATGCCCTTTCCTTCTCTCTGGGTTCTTGGCCCCATTCTCAAGCTCTTAACTTTGATTCCATTTTTTTAATTGGCTAATATAAGTCTTTGAGTATTTTTTCCAGAATATGTAAAAAAGCCATTTACTTTCTTACCTGTTTCATTTGGAAAATATTTTTCTCTTCCTTTCATACATGTTAACAACTTAAATGAATGTATAAGCCCTGGGTGATACCAGTTACCCTCTCTCTCTTGTTTCATTTTTCATCTGTGATCTAGTGTTACATACACTCTTGAAGCTCTTTTTTTCCCTTGGTTGATAACTTGTTTTTGTTTTGTTGATAACTTAAATTTTCTTATCCTAGAAATCAAAAGAATTATCAGCATATGTGTCAATATAATCTCTTTTCATTAATAATCCAGTCACAGAGTAAACCTTTTGTTTTTTGAAAGGCAGAGAGTGTGTTATTCTTTTCATAGGTATATACTAATGTTTATTGCTTCGAAAAAAAATACAGGGTATTTTTCTCATTAAAAAAATTAAGCCAATATTAAAAATATTTGTTGTAGAACATTCATATAATATATATCTAAAAAGTAGAAGTCTCCTTAATACTGATTCTCCAGAGTTAGTTAGGTAACAGATAGCATTCCAATAATATTATGTAACATCTTACAGAAAAATCTGAGTGAACTTTTTGGCCAACCCGGTATTTATGGACACTATGTACAAAGTTTTCTTTTTCAAAAATGGTATCATGCACATTATTTTGCAATTTGCTTTTTTCACTTTACAAGATAGTTAAGAAATCTTTTCAAGTTAGCAAATTTTTCTGGTTATCTACTGCTGCATAACAAATCACCCCAAAATTAAATGGCTTAAAACATCAATGTATTACTACCCCTTTTAGTCTGTGGGTCAGAAATTCAGACAGGGCACAGTGTGGATGGTGTCTCTCTGCCCTATAATATCTGGGTCCTTAGCTGGGAAGACTCTTACAGCAGGGTCTAGAATAGCTGGGAACTGGCCAGATATCTATCTCTATCTTTCCCTCTTCCTCCCCCTCTCCATTTCTCCTTTATTAATTTGCTGCCTCCTATCCTCCACACAGCTAGCTTGGGCTGCCTTGCAGCATGGCAGACTCTGGGTAATTGGACTTCTTACATGGTGACTTAGGGCTCTAAGAGAGTGTTCCAAGAGACAGGACATAAAAGCTTCCAGTTTAAGTCCTAAGCCTGGAAACTGGAACAAAATAACTTCTTTATTCGATTAAAGAAGTAACATATCCTGTCCAGATTCAAGGGAAGGGCGATGTAGATCCCAACTTGATGACAGGAATATTAAAGAACGTCCAGCCATAGTTAATGCAACACGGTAAAAAATTCACCTTCAGTCAAGCATTATTTACATTCTTCTAACATGAAACATACCCAGACACATCCAAAAGTTCCAAAAGTCTCATCTCCTTGTGGCACCAGGTTCAGGCTTGAGGTCGTGGATCAGTTCATCTAAAGCAGGTTCAGGGGAGGTTCTTCTCAATCTGAAGATCTGTGAGCTCCTCCTTCCTCTTCACTAAATACCCTCCACACACCCGTGAGGCAGAGATATAGTAACTGCAACAGACACCCCGTTCAATAGGGGAGGGTGTGGGTGGTGTTTCCTATAGCAGCCACACTGGTTCATAGCAATTGTGAAATCCAGCTGGGAATGTGTCATCGGTTCCTTAATTAAGGCCCAGTCCTGCTTCTTGGGAATGATTCTTCACAGCTCTTGGCCTCATCTTTTGGGCTTTTGGTTCCTCTATCAGCCATTCTCCCTCTCTCATAAGAAATAACTCTTCTTTGCAGCGTGTTTATTGTCCACGGACGGTCAGGGATCCAAAGGCCTCCTTTCCTTTTGTACTGTCTCTGTCCCTTTCAGCCCCAAACTGGTATGTTTTCTTTAAAAACATTGAGGGCTTCCTGTGAGTTAAACTAGAATCCATCCATTAGAGAAAAACTACACTTACACACCTCTTGAAGAATAGGCCCTTCTCTATTTTCAGCCCCTGGTGAGGCTGCTGAGGGACCATGTCTCTAGGATTCTTAGAAGCTCTTTTAGGCCTGCCCTTAAATATGTGTGAGGTCTTAACAAAGGATTTGACTGCAGCACATCCCCAACTTAATCTTTATCTGGAGACCACATTTTACTGCCCTGGATTTGAATGTTTTTGCCTGGAGATGTCAGAATGAGCAACAGTTCTCCTCTCAAACACAGCAAGTCCTGGTTCTTTCTATTTCCTCTAAATTCTACTCAGAACAATGGAATGATTTCTGCTTTAATTCATCTCTGCTTGTCTTTTATCACAGGCATCTAGAAAAACCCTGTTGGCTCCTTCTATGCTCTACTTGGAACTCTTCTAGTCAGATCCATGAGGTCATTAGGTAGCCTTCTCATCTGTGTCACATTACTATAGGCAACTGTTTTGCTAACTGACCCACCAGTACATGGCTCAGGTGCTCTGTTTCCCAGCTTCCAGGAACAGTCTTCTTGGCGTCCTTCAAGTCATTTCCAGGAGTCTTCCTGAGGCCCTTGCGGCTTTCACTAACAGACTTACGAGGCACTTCTGCGTTGTCCAATCCCAAAGCCAACGTTTTAAGTGTTTGTTACAGCGCCAGTCTACTTCCAGATACTGAATTTTGTTCTGGTTTTCTGTTGCTGCCTAACAAACCACTCTAAAACCTCCTGCCACAAAGTAGAGAATGTGCGTTGTAAAGAAGCCAATGCATTCCATTGTCCGCATTTTGATAGGATACATGAAAAATGTTACCCTCCAGCACATACCCAAATGATTTTTTCTTTTTCTGCCTATTTCTCTTCAGAATGCAACAGACCCCATCATCCCCCTCTACCCTTGACTGTCTTGGGCACTTGAAGTAGATGTAGTTATTGTAGTTATTACATAGAACTGCTTTTTCAGGTAAAACAAAAGAAGGAAAGACAGGGGAAGGGCTGAGGTAGAGGTGGCAATGACTTTGACCATGTTAGAAAATGTTTACCACTTGGTAAGGTAGCAATCGTCCAGGTGTCTGATTTGTATAACTCTGAGTCCCAAAGCTAGAGGTAGGTGATAGAACAAAGTTAATGCTTACTCCCAGCTGTTTGCTGGAGGGCTGTATTATTCTGGGTTGGAGAGAGTACTTATGCCAAATCAAGGTACAAATGCATGGAACCCATTTTGTTCCATGTTGGTTTTAGCTTCCATTGTGATATTTGGTACAAGATTTTCTTTGGCAATTTAACAGGAAGGAGCTGACACGTTTTGACCCTTAATAAATATATATTGAACAAATAAATAAAAGTTGGAGCAAGGGTACCAGGGCCTGAGAACCTGCAACCCTCTTAGCCTGGAAGTCTCAAAACGGTCATAGTTGGCGAGGACCAGGAAACTGTATTTAGTGTAAAGTCTGCTACCTGGCTTTCTAGTTCTTGATGTCCATTGAGATCCTTGATTTTTTTTCCCTCAAGGTTATGTCTTTGACATCTGTTAACTACTCATGAATAATAACAATAGCCAGCATTTGTTGAACACTTACTATGCCTGGAGCTGAGTGAACTGAGTGAATGGCTATTCCAGGTTATCACATTTAATGTTTACAACAACCTTATGGAGTAGATACTCTAATTATCCCCATTTGACAGATGAGGACAGTGAGATTTAGAGAGAACCAACAGTTTGCCCAAATTCACACAGGCAGTGAGGGCAGAGATCTGACAGATGTGTCCTGCTCTGGTTAAATGGTTAAATCTACTTTCTACCAGGAACTCCATGTGTGTATATAGACTTGCTTAAGGGACTTTGGTGACTTGGTTGCCATCCAGAAAACGACAGAACAACTGCTACAGAGGCAACAGATTACTAGAAGATGCAGCTTTCATCCAAACTAAGAGATTGGTGGGAAAGATCATTCTGAGACTCTATCCACTCTTTTAGTTCATCTGCCCGTGACCCTTCAGGGAAACTCTTGGAAGTGCCTTCTCTGTATTGATACATCTCTGAACTAGGTAGGTGAGATTCAGCCAATGGCTTACGAAGATAATTTTGGAAGTAGGGCAGGTACAAGGAAAGATAGTAAGAATACGAGGTAGCAAATGCTAAATGCCAAAGGTATGGTACCAGCAATGAGTGCTACGAGGGCTCAGAGGAACCACGCCCAGGCTGCAAACCAGGAGGCGCAGACAAGGAGGGGACCCTGATTAACTTGGGCCGCTGGCTGGCAGCACCAGTGCCCACGTTCTCTTGGCAGCCGCCCCAGCAGGAACAGAGGTGACTGCTGAGTTGTTTGGACAAGAGGCTTATGGCAGTATTGCCTGCTTGGCTCCTGATTGGTGTGAGAATTTTTATATATATCTTTTCTTTGATTCTGGGAATTGGAAGACTCTCAGTTGGTGGCACAGTCTTTCTGCCACCTAGAGGGGGCAGGAAACTAGGGACCCTGGAAAAGAGAGTGCTGTGAGGAAAGAGTAGCCTGCTCCAGCCAGGTGGGTTCCTTCTCCTGTGGCGCACCCTTGGGAGGAGCAGAAAGGGACTGGTAGGTGCCTGATTCTGTCTATGGGACAGACAGATGCATCTTGGTGTTCTGATTTTTCTTTTCTTTCTTTTCCTTTTTTTTTGACGACACAAAGCTTGGTAGCACTGTGTATTCTGTCAGCTTCTGGGCACATGAGAGGTAGACAGGTGGGGACCAGAAAAGGTGACTGGAGGCTCTAAGCTAACAGGTTGCCCTTGAGGCACAGGGTAGAGGAGGAAAGGGGTCTGTCTGGGTATGGACTTGGCAGGGGGCAGTGCCAGGGCAGGTTGCAGACGGTCTTTGAGATGCCTAGCTCACACCTGTGTCCAAGCACCCTCTCCCCCTCGTCAAATCCATTCTGTGACCTTGGAAAGGGAAGTGGGGGGCCAAGCCACGTGTTTTCAGGCCCTGGGGAGAGGGATCAGAGGTCGGTGGGCGATCGCCGCAGAAGTGCCCCCCAGATGGTGCTGGGGTGAGCACCTCGAACCCTCCTTCTCCCCCGGTTTTGGCCGCCGGCACCTCAACTCGGCGCCCGCCCTCCCCCCCGGGCGCGGATGCAGGTGTGATTCTGGCCCTGGGGATGAAGTAGTTAAGGTGGGGGGCGCTTGGGTAAGTTGTCCAATACCGAGGAACAGCAGTTTGCCGGAGTTAACGTGGGCAGCTTCTTTGGGGAGGAAGGAAGGAGGACCGTCTGCCAAGCTCCAGTTCGCCCCCCGCGCGTGTGCCTGTGTGTGCAGTGCGTGTGTGTGTGTGTGTGTGTGTGTGTGTGTGTGTGTGTGTGTATGCGCGAGTGTGAGTGCGCGCGCGCCAAGGCGTTCCTCAGGTTGCGCTGCCTGGAAACCGAGGGAGCCATTGGCAAGGCGGAGGGGTGGGGGTGGTGTCTCCCAGACCCCCCGAGGCGAGGCGCGCCCCGAACCCCGGCTCCTGACGCGGGCGAAGGCAGGGCGGGGAAGGCGCCGCGGGCGGTTTCAAGGCCCCGGGGGGCCCACCGGGGAGGAGCCGGGGAGGAGGCCGGAGCTGCATGGAGTTTCTAGGGCGCGCAACTCCGGCGGGGCCTCGGCCACTGGGCTCCGGGGCTCAGCGAGGCAGCCGCGCACATGGGCTGAGCCCGCGCGCCGGGGCTCTGCACGGCCAGCGGGAGCGGGAGGGGTAGA
The DNA here is from genome assembly GCF_949774975.1 of Lagenorhynchus albirostris. Classification (NCBI taxonomy): domain Eukaryota; kingdom Metazoa; phylum Chordata; class Mammalia; order Artiodactyla; family Delphinidae; genus Lagenorhynchus; species Lagenorhynchus albirostris. Next base: position 73,917,159 of record NC_083109.1, read on the forward strand.
GGAGCGCGCCGAGCCGGGGGTGCGGGGCAGCGTCCCCAGACGGGAGCCGAGGACAAGGACAGGAGGAGCGCGCCCAGACCGCGCTCCGAGCCGACGAGGGGCTCGCGCCGGCCCCGGCGCGCGCTTGGGGAGCGGCCCGGGGCGCCGTGGGAGCCGGCGGCAGCGAGGATGCCGGCGCGGGGCCGCGGCGGCCGGCCGGGGGTGTGAGCGTGAGGCTGAGCGCTGCCCGCCGGCGCCTCCCCCCGCGCCGCCCCCTCCCTGCGGGCCTCGGAAGAAGCCCCCGGCGCGCGCGGAGGCGCCTCGGAACCCGGGCTTCGGGGCGGCGGGCCCGCGCGGCCGGCCCCGGCCCAGCCAGAGGTGAGTGCCGCCGCCCGCTCGCTCCCGCCCTCTCCTCTTCCCTCAGTCCTCGCCCCTCTGTACCGTACCCCAAACCCGCGGCTGTCGCGGGCCCCTGGCCCCGGAGTGGGCGGGCGACAACGCCTCCCATACCTGTTGGCGCTGGCAGAGGGCACCGGGCGGGCTGGGGGTTGTCCGAGCTGCCTTGCCCTCCCCGGGGGTGGCTGCTGGCCGCCAGCCCCAAGATGTGGGGCCGGGGCAGGGCCGCGGGTGTCCCACCCGGGTGTCCCGGAACTGTGCGGGCTGCAGGCTGGGAGCCGCTCCCCGAGTCCCCCGCGCCGGGTGGCCGCTAGTCTGCGCGCCCCCGGCCGCGGGCGCCGGGGCGGTGGAAGGGAGAGGAGCTGCACCGCAGCCCAGGTGGGAGAGCGGGGCGGCTTCCAGGTATCCGGGAAGCCGGGAGTCATGGCGATCGGCGGAGGATTGTCTCCATCTCCAGCCCAGGCGCGGGCTGCTCGCCCTCCGGGGCGCACGCTCCTCGCTGCCACCCGCCCGGCGTCCGCGGGCCCTGGGGAGCGCGGGATCACCCGGAGGCCTCCGGCAGCCCAGCCCGGGACTCGGCTGCCACTCAGCTGGACCCTGGGTCCCCAGCAGCTCCCTGAGTCCCGCTCTCGGGTAGAGGCGGGCGCCGACTCTGCCGGGCAGTCTGGGTTTACCGGGTGCCCCAGCCTTCCCGGACTGGCGCGACGGGGAGTGAACTTCCTCAGACTTGGCCTGAGGGCGCCTAGGCAGCAGCAGGTAGTTCTGGGGCCGGCGTCGGGGCCCGGGAGTGCGGAGGACGCCTAACCCGACGGGGTGGGGCCGCCGAGAGTGGACGGAGGGCCACTTTTTAGCATCGAGGCGCCAGCCACGTGTGCCCTCTGCCCCCACGCCCAGCATCATTTCCCTTTGCTCTTTTTCCTTTGCGGACCAGTGTGTGGGGCAAGCGCCTTCCTTGCCCTTGGTGTTGAAGCCCTTTGCCCCGGGGAACGGTGCCTGCAGTTCCTGAGGTGCCAAGACTGGGGCGCCATCCCCAGCCCCTGAGCTTGATTTTTGGCAGAATAGGACACTTTGCTGGGCTCGGAGAAGAGCAGCTCAGTGCCGGCCGTGTGTGTCTGTGTCCACTGAAGTCTGATTAGCGGTACTATAGTAACTGCATTCTAGCGTGGATAAGAGCAGCCTCGGGGATAGAGTTGAGGTGCCCTTCTCTGGGCAGAATGGGTAGATTTCTGCCCTCTGTGTGTACACACACAGGCCATTTGTGCAAATGTGAAAACTCATAACTCTTAGGATTTACACGTTCTGCTTCTTTAACTGCTGACTTCAGTCCAAAAGATAAACTCTTTTTCAATTTAGGCATCAGAGCTTTGGAAAGGGTTTTAAAGCCATTGGTGTGAAATTGTCTTGGGGCTGGAGCAGGACACGGTTTTCAGCCCAGCCTGATTCCAGCTCTCCTCTTTGGCTTGTTTTTATTTCATCTTTGGGGGCTGAAGAAGGAGGTGTTGGTAGAGTCCCCGTTTTCTTTGCTACGTGTCTCTATGAGGCTCTGAAGTCTGGAGGGCAACTCGGACCTCTCCCGTGCTTGCTGCTCTATTGGGACACCCTGGCTAAGGATCCATTCCTGGGCTCCAGGAGCCGCAGAGCTTTGCTGGTTCCTTAGGCAGCTGGGCCCCACGAGTGCCCGATGGATGCCCCCGGGCCATGTTCACCCCGCAGCCTGCTCTGGTGGAGGCCCAGCCGAGCGCCCCCCCCCCCCCACGCCCTTTCTGAGCTCACTGCAGACATGTGGGTTTTTCATGGCAGTAGCTGCCTGAAAAACAGCTATGTTTACTGAGAAGCTGGTCTTCAACACTGATGTTGGTTACTGGCTGTATCCAAGTGGAGTAATGAAAACAAAACTCTCTGGAAACCCAATCCCTTGGATATTTTATTGGAGGAGTGCTAAATCCGCTTAGAATTGTTCATAGAGATCACCTTTCTCTGACCTCGGACTGTAACTATTGCCAGTAATCAGGCCTTCAGTGAGGGTGCAGCATAAGGGCTTTGTAGGAAGAAAATCATTTCATTCAGCTGGTTCCGAGGAGAATGCACGATGGGCGGGACTTGATGGAGACCCACGGCTCCCTTTCCTCGCTGAGGGGTGATGGGGGTTGCGGGGGGCGGTGGGCTGCGCGTGTGACGGCTGCTTGGCCGAGTTTAACAGTTATCTCCGCAGTGGGAGGCCTCTGATAAGCGCCCAAGTATTGGGCAGGGTTCGGCTGCAATCTAGAAATTTCTTTTCCATAGCAAGTGGCTTTGGGAGGGACAGTGTGCTCCCGGGTCAACAGCCCGGGAGAGGTATCTGACGGCTGGTACTTTGCCCTGGCGCGGCGTCCGCGGTCTTGCTGGCTTTGCCAGCCCACTCGAGCGCTGACAGCCTCTGCAGTGCTCAGTGAGTGGCAGAAGGGGGCGCTAGTTCTTATACTGAGAGGAATTCTGGTGGCTCAGCGAGAACTTTGGACATTTAAGGTCTTTGCAGACCCTCTTAATTCGGATTTCTGGGACCCTTCTTGAGGCCAGACACTTTACACATTGGAGCTCATGGAACTCCCATTTTTTCTTATTTGGAAACTGATGCCGAGGGTGGTTAACTAACTTTCCTGAGGCCACGTAGCTTGTGGGTAAGAGGCAGGGTTACGGTTTCATTCAAAGAGGCTGGGGTTCCTGATTGGAAGTCCAGGGATCTTTCCACACTGCTGCCTATGATCTGAAGAGCGGTTAAGTAACCTTTGACCTTCGGTGCCTTGTCTAGGGTCAGACCCATGGCGGGTGCCCCCTCTGTGTTTGCTGAGTGAACCTAGGGCAGCATCTCATTCCTCACTCCTGACGAGGAAACTCAGGCACAGGAGGAGCTCTGCCTGGTGCAGTGGGGTCGGGGAGGAGGCCCTGCCCTCCACGTGTGCCCACACTGGAGCCAGATTGGCTTCATTATAGGCTGCCGCGTCTTTGTTTGTTTGCATGTTCCCTGTCTGCGCCCACATTGGTATGGGGTGGGTGGCATCTTTGCTCTTCCTTCGAGGCTTAACCTGATGTAGTCAGAGTGTCTGAAACGTCCTTTTGCGATGGAGAACCATTAGGCAGCACAACCAGCAACAGCCCCCGATGCTTGTTAAAACCGTGTGCGTCCTGACTCTCGAGCGCTGAAACCATCCCTCGAGATGGGCAGGGCGTTGGCCGATCCCCCGGTTACCGCACTGGAGGGTAATTCTGCATGTGGTTAGAAAGGAGGAAAATGAAAGCACAGTTGTTGCATCCAACCTGGGGCTTTCCGAGTGAATTATGGTTTTAATCATTTAACATCTAACAAAAATGTATTCAGTGTCTATTATGTGGTACGGATAGAGAGATGAATGTGACACGGCGGCTGCCATCAATAAATTCACAGATTAGTGGGGAAGGCAGACCATGTGTGAGGCGTGCACGTTTGCGAGCAGAGACGCAAGGCAGCCCGCCTAGCATGGCAGCGATGTCTGAGCAGAGCTTGAAGGATGGTTATGAAGTGGCCAGCCTTACTTGGGGATCCCAGTGCAGAGGAAGTCGGGTGAGAGATAAGAAAACATATGGAAAATGTGAGGAAGCAGCTGGTAGTTTGGAGCTCCTGGAGCTTCAAGGGTGAGGCAGGGAATGACAAGAGAAGAGGCTGGAATGGTAGAAGGAAGGTTTTGGTCAGGACCAGGGGGCAGGCGGCATGGTCAGATCTGAGTTTTAGGTAAGTCCAGTTGGGGCCCTCGTGGAGAGCGGATTTGGCATTGAGGTAGACCAGAGGCATGATACCAGTGAGGCGGCTGGAGCTGAGGTTCTGGTGGGGAGTATGGAGAAGAGATGGACCGAGCAGACATTTAGGAGAATTCTCAGTTAGGGTTCCTGGGTTGCAAACAACAGAAACTGACTTGGGCTAGCAGCTAAAGCAAACAAGGAGAATGCTGTAGGAGTACTGATGGGAATTCGCAGGGCTGAGGGCCTGCCCGAAGAACCAGGCTTGGAGCAGCTGGGAATTAGGCAGTCGAGGGGATCTTGGTGGCTGGAGTAGTCTTTCGGTTTCTCTCAGGTGATGCTATGGAAGTAAATGATCTCCAGCCTTTTCCTCCATCATCATCATATTTATTATTATTTTTTAAATTTTTATTATTCTGCTACATTCAGAATGCTCAGAGGAAATGTCTAACTGGCATAGCTTTGGGTCTTCATATCAGGAACAGTTTTCTGAAAGTTCATCCGAATGGGGAGAGGTAGTTTTTCTGAAAAAGGAAGTTGGAATGATCCTGCTAGAAGACTTGGGCATGTCCTCCACAGGAGGGATAGTTGGTAGGACTTACTGATCGATTGAGTAGGAGTAAGAGAAGGGAAGGGTATAGTGTGTCACCACAGAGTTTCTGGTTTAGGTAACGGGGTGGATAAACAAAATAAAAGTCTGGCCCAGACTAAATAACCCACTTGTTTTCCCGCCGGCAGGGCTGTGGGCCGCTCTCTTGTTACCAGGCCACAGGAGAAGGTGACGGCCTATTTTAAAAAGTCTCATTAAGGGGCTGTGCTGCTGAGAATAAGGCCTGTTTAAGTAGGTTACTTAAGCTCATGCCCCACAAATCTGGGTACTTTGAAAACATTTTCATTCATTCAACCAGTATTTATTGAGCATCTGGTGTGGGTACTGGGGACAATGGTGAATAGACAGAGGTGGTACTCTCATATTCTAGTGGTGTAAGACACAATAAAAAAATAAAAATGGAAAATAAAATTAGATGATATCATGGAGACAGATACAGGGGCTGCTTCAGATTGGGTGGTCAAGAGAGTTCTCACCGAAGAGCCGTATTTAAGCTGGGTAAATCGGGGGAAGATCTGGGGAAGAACTTCCAGGCAGTGGCAGCAACCAGTGCAAAGGTGCTGAGGTAGGAACCACAGGGTGCTTTAGAGGAACAGGAAGGAGGCTGGTGTGGCAGGAGATGTGTACCGAGAAGCAGGGGCTAGTTCCTGAGGGGCCTCAGAGGTCACCCTGTAGAGTTTGGGCTTGATACTGAGTTTGATGGGAGCACAAGGAGGGTGTTAAATGGCAAAGTGACATGATTTAATTTACGTTTTCAAAAGATCACCCTGGCCGCTGTGCACTCTGTGTGCACTCCCTTGGTGCAACAAAGAGAGTCTTTATTCATTAGAGTATAAAATGAAATGTAGTGTTTAAGAGTAACAGATGGAGAGAAAATGCCTTGGTGACCTTAATTTAGTGGTTTCTAATGTACCAATTAAACATGGGTATGGACAAAACCACATTTCTAGTATGATTTCACTTTTGTTTAAAAACTTGGTGCAGAAGAATAATAGAAAGAAGTGGACTAAATATGTTAACGTTGTTGTCCCAAGGAGTTGGCATTATGAATATTTGTTTTGTTTTTTTTAAATGAACTCAAATGTATTTTATAATCAGAAACAAATTGTTTTAAAACGTAGATGCCGACGACCACTAATGTCTTGAATGAATGGGGTGTTGTGAGACTATATCGACTAAACACTTCTTCCCTACCATTTTATTTCTGGAAATTTTAATGTCAAAAACCCATGGTCCTGGTTGGGGCAGAAATTAGGATGCTTCTTTTGCACCAGCTGTCCAATGGGTGGCTTTTTTTTATGCTTAAAAAATATTTTTCATTATGAAAGCCAACATTCTTCTTTTTAAAAGAAATTAAAGCCGTACAGAAATCTTACATAAAAAAATGAAAGCACCTTTCTGCACTGTCATTCCCCAGACCATTCACATTTCCATACGTAGATTGTTAGATTTTCTTCCTTTGCATTTCAAATACCTATATCTATATTTTGTCGAAGCGTTTTGGAATATTGCTGTCACAGGTCACCCTATCTCCGAATGACTCTCCCAGATTCCTTCCTCTAGAGCTTGAAACCTTGATGACCTTTTTCCCCTTGAAACAAAATCATTAGGAAACTTGAACACATAACTTAGCTAGGAGAAAGGGTATCTTGCCTTTTTTCGTATTCAGAGTGTTTACTGAAAGCATGCTTTATACTTATAAAGAATAGAGCAATTAAATATTCGTTAAAAGTTCATCTCCGAGCATTTAAACAATATTGCTCTAGTGTTAGAGCCCCAAAGTTGGGTTCATGATTACAGATCACTTCTACTTTTTCATTAACACAAGTTAGCTCATATGAAAACTTAGAAGTGCAAGTCAGGGAGCTTGGTTCATTATTTTGGTGACGTATTTATGACCACGGAATATTATCCTTTGAAAACGGGAAAAGCAAAGTATTCCACTAAGTGTTACTTAGAGCTATTGATGTGTTTGGGAAACGCTGTCCTGCGTGGTCTCACCACGCAGACTGGCTTTGGGGATTGCAGTGTCAGGAATGAACTGCTACCAACTCCATGCTAGTGTGTTGGATGGGAGACTCATTATGCGATTCAGCAGAATTACTACCTTTCCCATCAGTATTTTAATTAAACACATCCTTTCTTGGGGGAAGAGAAGAGTGAAGACATGCTTAGAAGAGAATGCTTGTTAAGTAATAGAACGATGGAGTTTATGAGAGAGCAGGGACCTTGGTTATCTCAGTTTACAGATGGGGAAGAAGAAGGACCAGGGAGAGCAAATGACATGCGCTCCGTCCGTTACACAGCCACTTTCCCCACCCCAGCGCCTCTTCCCTACACTCTGCACCGGCTCTGTGTTGTTAGAAAAATGAATTTATTTTGGTAAACCCGAGAATTAGGAAAGCATGCTGAACCTGATGAAAAATGGGAGGGTTTTTGTGCTGTTCGTTCATTCTGTAAAGTGTAATCTGTGTACTGATAACAGGCCTAATTACTGTGTAAACATTTTTATAGCCTGGTAAGAAAACCTAAAACATCTGTACTGCACATTGATGGAGCATTTCAGCCTCCAGCACCCACTACTTGTTCTTAAAACCAGTTGCTCTGTTATTTCCTCTGGTCTACGGTGGATGATTCATTTCATGCACAGACACATAAACACATATTCCGGATCCGGTGGGAAGTGACAAGTAATAATAGCAAACTTGCATCGTGCTTACTACGTGTCATCCACTCTCTGATTATTAGCATTTCCCCCATTTTACAGATGAAGAAATGAAGAAGCAGCTCAGGGGCCCAGGTTAGCCGTGTTGGATGGGACCCACCACACCATAGTCTCCCTTCCAGAGGCATGTTAACTTGCTAGGTGAAGTCTCCACCTTCCCTTGCCTCCCAAACACAAGCAGGCTTTCTGCAATAAAGATCAGGTGGGACTTTGTGAAATCACTTCAGTTAAACCACTTTTCGTTCGGGCAAACTCATGAATGTAGAGCTGCCAACAGTTCCCCACGGGGATGACGTTTTCAAGTCTGCTTGGTGGGTTGCCCCAACCCCTTCCCTTCCTGAGTCACTTGGCAGTAACTGGTCCAGGACAGATCATCTGCCCTCAGCTGAGGATGGTGGTTCTGTTTGCACTCCAAGACTCAACCCTCAAGTTTGCTGCACCAATACTAACCGACCTGTGAGCCTTGGTAGATTCAAGAACTGCTAGCTCCCAGCTTGGCTCCTGTGCTGTCTTTACATAAACACCAAAGTCTCAGCTTCTCACACCTAAGGAGAGAAGCGCTTTCAATAACCCAGAAGCACAGAATCCGTGGGGCCCTCAAAGGGCAGTAGGTAACGGGGAGGAATCATAATGGAAGGAAACATAGACGTTGGTGGTTACTGTCAGTGGGTCCTCACTCAGAGATCTTAGCCTTAAGTTGTTAGGAATGATGCAGGCTGATTCGGAATCTTGCACACCAGAAGGGACTGAAGCCGAGGAGGATTTGCACTGGACTCTTCTGGCTGCCTGAGTTCCAGCTGCTGGCCCGAGGGTTCCATGTGCTTGGAGATAGATCCCTGCATGGAAGGTGCTACTGTAGAAGCAGGTTCTGTCCTGTGATCTGAAACACTGCGTTTGCCATAAGAGACAGAGAAAGAGAGAGAGAGAGAGAGACAGAGAGAGAGAGACAGAGAGAGAGAGAGAGACAGAGAGAGAGAGCGCACCAGTGCTGCCAGGTAGCTTTTCCTGGAGTGGCCACGTCCTCCAGGACCTTGGAGGACGTGGGACGGTGACCCATCATCAACTAGCACTCCAGCTAGCGGGTGACCCTGCTGTGGCCTTGGGAAAGGTGATACAGATCTTTCTAGAGGGAGGTTAGTTGGCTCTGGATTTGAGTTTTAGAACCTGAACCTGAGAATTTAGTTCAGTGCTTCTCAGACTTTGCTGCACATTAGAATTCCCTGGGCAGCCTTAAAAAAAGTCCCAATGCCCCATCACATCCCAGACCAGTGAAATCTGAATCGCTGTTGTGGGGAGGATGGGACAAAGACCCCGCAACCCCCTCCCCAACCCCCCCAACCCCCCCCCCTCCCCGCCCAGGTGATTCCACTGTGCAGCCAGCTTTGAGAACCAAGGCTTTAGAACAGCTTTTCTCAAAGGAAAATGCCTGCACATTGCCAGGGGATCTTGTTCAAATGCAAATTCTGATGCCCTGGAGCAGGCTGAGTGCACCTGCATTTTTCACCAGCTCCACGTGCTGCTGGAGGGCAGGGCCTGGTTAAGAAGAATCCTGTTCTTGACTTACTTAGCTTCACACAGATGGCTTCTGGAATCGCCTTTTCATGAGAGTATGGCCTCTGGTTCATTCAAGGCAGGGTTGGAGAACAGGGGGCCCGGATCCTGCCTCCCCTCACTTTGTATTCTTATAAAGAAGAATAGAGCAATTAAATATTCATTAAAAGTTCATCTCTGAACATTTAAACCTTATTGCTCTAGTATTAGAGCCCAAAAGTTGGTATCATGATTACAAATCACTTGCATTATTTGTCTTTCTGGATCCAGCACTTTGTCCCGTCCCTGGTCAGCATTTATAGAGTCAGAATCAAAGGCTCAGAGAGCTGGAAGGGACGTTAGGAATTATCTAGTCTAAACCACTCAGTTTTGGAGAGGGGGATGCCGAGACTGAGAGAGATTTGTCCGGAGTCACAGATCATCAGGCTGGGGCTGCTGTGGATGCGAGACCAGGAGGAGGGACGCGGGAGGATGACTCCTGGAGAGAAGACACCCCTGAGCTGCTCCTGGGGCAAGGGAATCACAAGACACAGACATGCAGAAAGACCATGGATATAGTTACGTTCAAACACCTGTGAATCCAGAAATGTCACTGCCAGTGATACCTGTGATTCGCCATCCCCTCCTTCCAAATTTAGGTAAGGACACAGCAGTGTGACCAAGTTGTTTGCTTCTGTGGTTGGAGTTGACACCTCGACAGATATTCAGTAGCCTGGTCCCAGGCGGGATGCACACGCAGGCCGCCCTACTTCATGCAAAATAATTACATTTACCATTTCCACCCCAAATATTTTCCTCCTGTCGTCCAAACAAAGAAGGAACATGCTCGACATACAGGTTTCTGGATGTCACGGTGGATTGTGTTAAACCCGCTGTAAGAATAGTTCATAATTGATGTTCTTGGCATTTATCACCTAGCCGTGACATGTTCAGCAGGTGATGACTAATAAATTATATTTTGTTGGATCCTTTTTTTCCACTTTTTCAACTCCAGGCACCTGTTTCAGCATGTCAGTGTTGACAGGGACGTTTTCCTGCCCCTCTCTTCATGCTTCTTAAACTAACTTGAGATAAAGGCAGTGGGCGTGAGACCGAGGGGCTGAAATGGACATTGCTTTCTTAGGTGTTTTATTTTGCCCTAGAAGGTCAGATCTTTTTTTCTTTCTTTCTTTTTCTTTCTTTTTGGCTGCGCCATGCTGCTCGCAGGATCTTAGTTCCCCGGCCGGGGACTGAACCCAGGCCACAGCAGTGAAAGCCTAGAATCCTAACCACTAGGCCACCAGGGAACTCCCAAAGGTCAGATCTTTAAACAGAGTGGGAGAAGACTTCTTACCGGCACATGAAAGTTAGTATAAAGACTGAGGCAGTATAATTATAGCTAATGGTTATATAAGTCCTCCTTTCTGAGCACTTTACATGTGTTAACTCATTAAATCCTTTCAACAAGGATTTAATGAAATAGACACTGCTGTTGTCTCCATTTGCATGGATGAGGACACCAAACTAGAGAGAGGTTAAGTACTTTACTGAAGGTCACACAGCTAATGAGTAGTAAAGCTTGACTCTAAAAGCTATGCCCTTAAGCTGTACTGCCAGCTTAACCAGGCTGTGCTGCCTCTGTAATTCTGATTGCCCAGGACATGCCAGGGGCTGCAGAGAATTTCCACAGGACATTGTCACCCAGACCCCGACTCTGCCATTCCCCTCCTGGAGCACCCTTTGACCTTTGAGTGGAGGCCTGCTAGTTCCCACCGCTGGTCTGGGTCCCGATGGCGTTGGCCTGGTCCTGTTTCCCCCGTCTTTGCTTTTCTAGTTCTCTGTAGATGTGTCCGCTGATGGGCCTACCTCTGGGCCAACCCTAGTTCATAAACTAAAGTCCAGTTGGTAGTGTTGGAGTGTCGTTTAGGGCAACTGTGTGTACGGTAGCATCGGATACCTGTGTCCCATTGGACTTTCAGACTTTACACCTTGCCGTGTTGGCCATGCACGGACTCAGCTCTGGCCTTCAGCCTCCCATTGAACTCAAGGGCGAGGACTGGGCCTTGAGTCTGTGACTCACTCTTGCTGGACTGTTCATATCGGTTGATCATATTCCCCTAACATGAGCGTCTAGTGGGGGTTCTGCCCCTGGCAAACAGATGGAACCCCTGGGTTCTCCCTCACTTCAGGCTTGTTCTCTGGCCTGGATCTCCTGGGTCTAGTCCTTGCCTGAGTTGTGCTATGATTGCTCTGCCCTTGGCCGTGGGCTTGGGGCTGCCCGATGCTTCACCGTCCCCAGCCCATGCCCACTGCCTTGGTCATCGGCTCGGCCTGGTCTTGGCTCTCCCTCTCTTCCTGTTTGGTGTTGCTGCCTGATTTTCACCTCTGTTCCTTAGGGGCTGGCAGACTTTTTCTGTAAAGGGGCATAAAGTATATATTTTGGGCTTTGCAGGTCCTCTGGTCCCTGTTGCAATGACTCAGTTCTGCTGTAGTAGCTGGAAAGTAATAACCACGGACAAGATGTAAATGAATGCGTGTAGTTGTGTTGCGATTACACTTTATTTACAAAAACAGAGGGTGGACTGGATTTCAGCCCGTGGTCGTAGTTTGCTGACCCCCGCTTCAGGATGCCATTGGCTGCCTCTTTCTTTCAGCCTACAGTGATTCTGTCTCTTTAGAGATCACTGGCATTCCTAGCCTAGAACCCTGGACCACGAATTCTACTCTGAATTCCCCATACCTGTGGACCTTCCTATAGCACCTATTGCTATATTCACTTTGCAACCCTTGACCTTGAATAAAACCAACCATTCATTTTTGTTAAGTTCTCAGTCGGCTAAATTGATTCCATTAAAAATGTAGGTCGTTCAGCAACAGCTGGGTCTTAAATTCTTTTTACAAATCCTGGTATTGAATTCTGGATGGTTTCTTGACCAGAAATACAATGGCCGTATTCCTGAGTCTCTTCTCCTTTGAATGCCCTCCTCCCCTCCCCACATGCATTCTAATCAGTTTCCATTTCTCCTGGGCCCAAATCTCAAATTTTCCTTCCTTTAACTCATCAATGTAAGTCTCTCTAAAACTGTGCTTGATCTCGCTGCATCCCCAGGCTGCCATCCTATTTCACTCCCTCTCTTTAGGACAAAGCTTCTAAAAAGAAGTCTCGCCCCTGCCACATTCACTTTTTGACCTTATTCTTGTCTTGTCCGTTAACCCTTGGCTGCTGTCTGCCCCTACTGTTGGGCCCCTACTATAGTAAGTCTTATATACTTAATATATTGTAAACTTGCTTTTTGAAAGGTCACTGATATCCTCATTTTTAAAATCCAACGATGTGGACTCCTTTTTTTTTTTTTTTTTTTTTGCGGTATGCAGTCCTCTCACTGTTGTGGCCTCTCCCGTTGCGGAGCACAGGCTCCGGACGCGCAGGCTCAGCGGCCATGGCTCACGGGCCTAGCCGCTCCGCGGCATGTGGGATCTTCCCGGACCGGGGCACGAACCCGTGTCCCCTGCGTTGGCAGGCAGACTCTCAACCACTGCGCCACCAGGGAAGCCCTGGACTCACTTCTCATACTTGGCAACATTTGACACCATTGACCGCCATTTCCTCAGGTAACTCCCCCCTGAATGAACTCCCCTGGCTTTATTCTCACCTCTGAGCTTTTTTTTTTTTTTTTTTAATATTTATTTATGTGGTTGCACTGGGTCTTAGTTGCAGCTCACAGGCTCCTTACTTGTGGCTTGCCGGCTCCATAGTTGCAGCTTGCCAGCTCCTTAGTTGTGGCATGCATGTGGGATCTACTTCCCTGACCAGGGATCAAACCCAGGCCCCCTGCATTGGGAGTGTGGAGCCTTATCCACTGCACCACCAGGGAAGTCCCTCACCTCTTAGCTTTTTACATTAGTCTGCTAGGGCTGCTGTAACAAAGCACCACAGACTGGGTGGATTAAGCAACAGAAATTTATTTTCTCACAGTTCTGGAGACTGGAGTCCAAGATCAAGGTGTCAAGCAGGGTTGGTTTCAGAGGCCGAGGGAAGGATCTGTTCCAGGCCTCTTTCCCTGGCTTGCTGACGGCTGCCTTCTCTCTGTCTTCATGTGGTCTTCCCTTGTCTGTGTCTGTGTCCAATTTCTCCTTTCTTATAAGGACACCAGTCATATTGGACTAGGACCCACTCTGATGATCTCATTTTAACTTAATTACCTCTTTAAATCCTATCTCCAAATATGGTCACATTCTAAGGTGCATTCTGAGGTTAGGACTTCAACATATGAATTTTTGGGGAGACACTATTCAGTCCATAACACTTTTCCATCTCCACGTTTCCCTTTACCACCCCTCAAATGCTGCTATTCCCAAAGTCCGTTTCTTGGCCCCTTTCTTTTCGTGCTCTCTCAAGTTTCTCTCTTGGAACAATCTTCTTTCCCTTCACGCTTTAACTAGCTCTTGTAACATCACATCTTATCAGACGTGAGATGTAAATTATCCCACGGGCGCTCCAAACTCAACGTGGCCCAAACAGAACGGACCATTTCCTGTGCAATACACAACGCGTTCTCCTGCCTGGCCCGAGACCCCCAGCCCCGCAGACACTCAGAATAAGACGCTTGTTGTCATCTCTGGCCCTCTCTCCCCACCCACCGGTGACTGATGGGTGTGTCACTTCTGTTGTTCGGCACCGACATTCCGATGCCACTGGCACGGCTGTTATTCTGGGCTGGACGTGACCCTGCCCCTCCAGGTCCCGCCACTGGAAATGCAAGGTGAGTGATGCCACTGTGGACCCTTCCAGACCCTTCCAGCTGCATCTCACTGAGGTTGAAATTCCAACGCCTTAGTGACTTTCATTTGGCCTCCTTGGCCGTTGACCACTGCCGCCTTCAAGTTCCACCAGACCACAGACTCCTGTGCCTTTGCTCCTGCTGCTTCTGCAGCCTAGAAGCCCCTTGACATTTAAAGGCAGTTAAATCTGACTTTCCCGGTGGAGTGTTCCTTGATCCCCACGATGGATTTAATTTCTCCTTCTTCTGTGTTTGTGTAATTTTTATTACCCAAATGTGTTTGTTACCTCGACATTTACTGTAATGCTTCGTGGCTTGGGCTAGGTATCGTATTTAGAATTTCAGAGTACAGGAAAAGTAAAAATAAAGGGATTTTAGAAGGTGTCTGCCTTCTTCCAATGAGGAAATAGGCCCTCTACAAATTAACCTGCAGTTACGTCTTTGAGGGGAGAGGCTTGGTGGCGTGTGTGCATATGTAGATGTGTGTGTGTGCGCACATGTGTGTGTGTTTCTCCACTGTTTTTGGCACGGTGCTTTGCCCATAAGACGTGTTTGGAGATGTTTCTTAATTTTAGTTAGAGGGCAGTGCTGTGGGGATCTAGCTGTGTGTTTGGCACTCTGTGGTCTTAAGACTTGGACATCGACATAGGAAGAACAGACCTGTGTTGGTTGGCAAGATGGTTCTCACTGCAGGTAACCTTTGTCTCCATCACTTGCTCTGTGATGATTTGCTGTAGTGTACACTTCTCGCACTGGGGAGGGGGCTGTAGAGGAGGAGAGGAAATGAATTAAATGAACCCCTTCTTTCCGGTCCTTGAATTCCTTGGAGAAGAGGTGGGAGAGGAAACAAAGGAAAATTAAAGTGTTTCTTAAAGGGACCTTTAAAGTAAATCTGAACAGACAAATAAGGGAGTCATTATTTGCATTGAAATCAAATAATTCACTGTAGGGTCCTCTTAAAAAAGGAAGTCCTGTCCTGAATTTGAGTGAGGTTTCCAGATCATTAGGTAATTGACAGAGGCAGGGAAAACCATCCCTGTGAACAGCGAGAGGAAGCACAATTAGAAGTAACAAGCAAGCAGGTCAGATGTTATCATGCACATCACTGGGAAATAGGGTTTGATCTATTGCACAGAGTCAAATATTTTTCTGAAAGGGTGTGGTGGTTTAACGGTCTTTTTTCCGCCTTTCCAATGCATGCATGAATCTCTATGTTTCACGCTTCTCAAGAAAGTCTTTGGGTTCCCGCGTTCACCAGGACTGGTGGCCAGCGGTGCGTCTTGGAGGGTCACTAAGTCCTTTCCCCTGGACGGGCTGGAAGAAGTGCACACACCCCTCCCCCCTTCCTTTCCTCTGGCTCAGAGCTCCTGGCTGTATCTGCGGGACATTTCCTAGACCAGGACTGTCTGGGAGCCACGAGGGCTCACCTTATGGTCACCGCTCTGTCTCCAGCGTTTGTTGTCCAGCTGTCCTGTCCTGCCAGATGCCAGCTGTCTTTGGTCCCCCACTGGAGCCAGCCAGGCAGAGCGAGCAGAGTTGTGGGAACAGTTGTAGCACCAAATTGCCCAGTTTAGATCCATTCAGGCTTCGTTTAGAAACGTTTGGGAATAAAATCCCCTGTGGCATGATGGGCGCTCAGACTCACCAACCCCTCGGGGCTCCCTGAAGGAGAAAACTCCTGCCATTCTGGTCTTGGCCTTCTTGTATTAAAATGTTGCTTTAAGTACAAAAGTAGAAGATGTGTGGTCAAGCTTTGGAGAATAAGCAAAGAGAAGACAATAAAACTTACTCTTAATCCTGTGAATCCAGAGGTAACTTGGGGATCACAGCTTGAGGATAAAATCTCCCAGAATTTGTGTTTGTACATGTGGGTGTTTTATGTGTGTTTACAAAGTATTCCTCTATTTATTTGAAGGGGTTGTGATACGAATACCCTTGTGCGAGCTGCTTTTTAACTGACTATATTGTGGATGTCTCGCTGGGTGGTTGTATGTGTTCCCACTTCATCATTTTTAATGCATGTATTCTATTTCCACAAACAGGTGTGTGGTGTGTTATTTTTGACCTGTGTTATTTTTCTAAGGATAAATTCTTAGAAGTGGAATGATCAGGTCAAGGATTTGGGGACCTCTCCTAAAGATTTTCCCATTCCCACTTCTGATAATGTGGGATGACCCATTCCAGATGGCTTATTTCCATACGTCCTCACCATCCGCTATGGGCATTAACTCTTTTTAGAAATTCAGTAGCCAGATGGTTTTGCATTATTGTTTTATTCTGGATTTCTGGGATCATAAACAAACATGCACATTTTTTTCATGTACTTATTGGCCGTTTGATTTTTCCTTTTGTGAGTTATCTATTGAGATATATATATATATATATTTAACATCTTTATTGGAGTATAATTGTTTTACAATTGTGCGTTAGTTCCTGCTTTACAACAAAGTGAATCAGCTATACATATACGTATATCCCCACATCTCCTCCCGCTTGTGTCTCCCCCGCTCCCTCCCTGTCCAACCCTTCTAGGTGGTCACAAAGCACCGAGCTGATCTCCCTGTGCTATGCGGCTGCTTCCCACTAGCTATCTATTTTACATTTGGCAGTGTGTGTATGTCCATGTCACTCTCTCACTTTGTCCCAGCTTACCCTTCCCCCTCCCCGTGTCCTCAAGTGCATTCTCTATGTCTGTGTCTTTATTCCTGTCCTGCCCCTAGGTTCTTCAGAACCTTTTTTTTTTTCTTTTTTAGATTCCATATATATGTGTTGTCATACTGTATTTATTTTTGTCTTTCTGACTTACTTCACTCTGTATGACAGATTCCAGGTCCATCCACCTCACTACAAATAACTCAATTTCGTTTCTTTTTATGGCTGGGTAATATTCCATTGTATACATGTGCCACATCTTCTTTATCCATTCATCTGTCAGTGGACACTTAGGTTGCTTCCATGTCCTGGCTATTGTAAATAGAGCTGCAATGAACATTGTGGTACATGACTCTTTTTGAATTATGGTTTCCTCAGGGTATATGCCCAGTAGTGGGATTGCTGGGTCATATGGTAGTTCTATTTTTAGCTTTTTGAGGAACCTCCATACTGTTGTCCATAGTGGCTGTATCAATTTACATTCCCACCAACAGTGCAAGACGGTTCCCTTTTCTCCACACTCTCTCCAGCATTTATTGTTTGTAGATTTTTTTTTTTTTTTTGCGGTACGTGGGGCTCTCACTGCTGTGGCCTCTCCCGCTGCGGAGCACAGGCCCAGCAGCCACGGACCACAGGCCCATGGGCCCAGCCGCTCTGCAGCACATGGGATCCTCCCAGACTGGGGCACAAACCCGCGTCCCCTGCATCGGCAGGCGGACTCTCAACCACTGCGCCACCAGGGAAGCCCTATTGTTTGTAGATTTTTTTGATGATGGCCATTCTGACTGGTGTGAGGTGATACCTCATTATAGTTTTGATTTGCATTTCTCTAATGATTAGTGATGTTGAGCATCCTTTCATGTGTTTGTTGGCAATCTGTATATCTTCTTTGGAGAAATGTCTATTTAGGTCTTCTGCCCATTTTGGGGATGGGTTGTTTGTTTTTTTGATATTGAGCTGCATGAGCTGCTTGTAAATTTTGGAGATTAATCCTTTGTCAGTTGCTTCATTTGCAAATATTTTCTGAGGGTTCTGAGACATTCTGAGGGTTGTCTTTTTGTCTTGTTTATGGTTTCCTTTGCTTTGCAAAAGCTTTTAAGTTTCATTAGGTCCCATTCATTTATTTTTGTTTTTATTTCCATTTCTCTAGGAGGTGGGTCAAAAAGGATCTTGCTGTGATTGATGTCATAGAGTGTTCTGCCTATGTTTTCCTCTAAGAGTTTTATTGTGTCTGGCCTTACATTTAGGTCTTTAATCCATTTTGAGTTTCTTTTTGTGTATGGTGTTAGGGAGTGATCTAATCTCATACTTTTACATGTACCTGTCCAGTTTTCCCAGCACCACTTATTGAAGAGGCTGTCCTTTCTCCACTGTACATTCCTGCCTCCTTTATCAAAAATAAGGTGACCATGTGTGCATGGGTTTATCTCTGGGCTTTCTATCCTGTTCCATTGATCTATTGACATTGTATGTCTGTTTCTGTTGAGGGGTTCTTTTGTAAAAATAATTTGTAAGAACTCTAATAGGAAGACTAGTACCCTGTGTTTATTCTATGTTGCAAAAATTTCCAGGTTTGCTGTTTATCTTTTTATTTCTTTTATATTAGTTTTAACTTACTTTTTTTTTTAACGTTTTAAGCAAATTTTTTTCCTCCCCTTTTAAATACTTAAGTTCTGGAATCATGCTTAGAAAATGCTTCCTCACCCCCAAGAGTACATAAATATTTGCCTCTAAATTTAACATTTTCCTTCTAAATTAAAAAAATATATTAATGTAATGTATTGCACAGAGCTTAAAAGTTGAGTAGTATTCAATGGCTTCTTACACCAAGTGGCATGGCATCTGTGACTGTATTTCTGTTTTGTAAATAACTTCATATGTACCATTTTTAAAACAAACTTATGGTTACTGGGGGGAAGGGGGGGAGGGATAGACTGGGAGGTTGGGATTGACATGTACACACTACTACATATAAAATAGTTAACTAATAAGGACCTACTGTATAGCACAGGGAACTCTACTCAATACTCTGTAATGACCTATATGGGAAAAGAATCTACAAAAGAGTGGATATATGTATATGCATAACTGATTCACTTTGCTGTACAGCAGAAACTAGCACAACATTGTAAATCGACTAGACTCCAATAAAAATTTTTTAAAAAGTGGCATGGCAGTCCCTTGCCGTCCTGGGGAGGTGCTCTGTGAAGCAGGGGTCCAAGGAGCTTGGGTGCAGGAATTCTGCCATCAGGTTGGGGCCCCCTAGTCCTGTGCACAGACTGACCCCTACATCCTTGTGGGCAGCGGGCACCGTATCCCAGCCCTGCGCTGGGCCTGGGGTGCCCTCTCATTCATTTTTGCCGAGGCTGACCTGCTGACTCTCAGGACACAGGGCACAGGAACCCTGGGGATAGGGCTCTTCTGTCTGCCCATGACCTGGGCCCCCGAGGCACCGGCAATGGCCAGTGTGCACCTCACAGGGTCCTGGCGCTGACTGGCTGGATTCTTCCTACTGTAGACCCTTGACAGGCACAGAATTCCTGTTACCCTTCACTCTGTGAAGGTGGTAACTCCTTCTGCCGTCTGCCTTTCACATCTCCTCTGAGACCTCTCCAGCCACTTCCCTTTGTCCTTGTGGCTTACAGAGGAATAGCTCCCCTGCCTCCCATCCTTCATTTTTAATTGAGCAGCATTTGGGGAACGAAAGGTGATAAATGAGTAAGATTGATTTGACAGTGTTTACCAGTAGTCTAATATATATTTTTATCATTAAAATTTTAAATCCATCTGAAATTTTGGCTATGATATGATATAGGGATCTAACTTTATTTTTTTCCAAATTGTTGTCAATTTTTCCAATACTGAATTGAAGAATTTATTGAATTCTAAATTGAATAATTTAGAAATGCTGGTTTTGTTATGTACCAAATTATCATACTCATTTGGGCTCATGTCTAATCTGTTGGTTCTCCTCCACTGTAGCATCTATTCATTTTCCTGGTTTAATTATAGTAACTTTAAAAATCCTTGATAGGGCAAATTTCCCCTTATTGTTTCTTATATTTTTAAATTACCAATTTTTTTAATGGGAAAATAATTCTGATTTTTTATGGTCACTATTTATCCAGATGTCCCAGAGCTTTCAACTTGTCAAAACCATTTTTTTTAAAAAAAGCTGCAGTTGTCATTTTTTTCCTTTGACTCACTTGTCCTTCCTGAATTTTCTAAACCTGAGGCATCTTTTCCGAAGTTATATTTCAAAAAAGTTATGTTGCAAAAAAACCCCCCAAAAAACCCTGGAATGGAATTTCTTGGTGTGTGTGGCTTACCTGTAACCCAGTCTTCTGTCCCCTCAAGTTCAAAGTGGCACCGTGCTGTCAGTCATGGGGAACACAGTTTGTGCGTATAACCTGGGTTCCAAAGCAAAAACACCACAACATAGAGGAGTGACTCACTGGAACCAGACTTCTTGTAGCCTGGGCAGGTGGCCCTTGGCAGTGCTGGGAGGGGTCAGCTGAATGTTCCAGGTGTGAGTGGATCTTACATGGCTGGAAGTGGCTGCCTTGTGGCAGGTGCCTTCTGTCATCTTTGATTTGCTCCTTCCCTGTTTTCTCACCACTTTCCTGTGCATCTTTCCTGTTCCCTTGAATCATCCCTATTTTTCTTTAGAGTCTGGGCCTGGCTATGGCATCTAAACCTTTACAGATCACCTTACTCCTCTTAAAAAAAAAAAAGTACATATATATATATATATATATATATATATATCTCCATCCCATGTTTCTTGATCCTTTCATAATAGACCATCTTCATTTTCCTTGTTAGCCACTTCTAAGACGTCACACTGTTCCTGGTGTGTTTCAATGCCGATGTCATCAGATGCATCAGATTTCCCCACTGCCATTCCAGTTGCTGACTGAGGTCTGGAACTCCCCGAGGTCTTGTCTAAGGTGGAGCCGCGGGATGTCAGCATCACAGCCACTGAGGTCACATTCTCTTTGCTCTTCCCTCCCTTCCCCGCCTGGACCTTCCTTGCCCCCTGATGTTAGTGAACACTGCCAGATTGAGACCATTGCTGTGGGTAGTAGGATCCTGAGTGCCAGGAGCCGGATGTACTGCTTACCGTGTGCCAGGCTCTACCCTAAGTATTTTCTGGAGAATCCCAGGCGATACTTATCACTGCTCAATGAGGTAGATACCTTGTGACTCCCATTTCATGGATGGGGAAACTTTGCCTCAGAAGGGTTGCGTTGCCTAGGGTTGTACTGCTACAACGTGGCAGAGCCAGGACTGGGTCAGGGGTCTGATTGGCTTGAACGTCAGTCGGCGATGCTGCTTCTTTGTGAGCGTTTACAGGCCTAAGGGTTGGGAAAGGCCTCCTCCCTGAGCAAGTCCTTGAGCTGGAATTAGGAAGGGCCACCGATAGCAGAGGCTGATGACCTGAAGGGGTGGCACGCGGGGCACGATGGGAGACTCTGGCAGGGCACTCAGGTGGGAGAGGGCTGGCAGGCATCCCTTGGGAGGTGTTGGCACCTTAACCGGAATCTGCTTCTTTCCTCAGCCTCCGGGCTGAAACCCCCTGCCCCCCGGGCAGCCTTAAAGAAGGAGGCACAGGCAAAGCACATCCTCATTTAAACTTGGACCATCTTCCTGGCCCTGGTGAGTAAGGTCATTTCAGGAGAGAGTGAGGAGAAGATGACTAAATTAGGTTGGCTTTTGTACCTCTTTGGCTTGGAGTACAGTGTGGGAAGCGATCCAGCGTTGCTTTTCCTGGCTGGCTGGAGGACAGAAGAAGACAGCAAACAGTAGGGGACCTTGCCCTCGTGTTTGTTTTGCCTCTTGGTGCCCTTTGCTGCCTGCCACTCCTGATCCGTCAGCTTCCCTCGGATGCCCTCGGCCAAGGGCTCTTAAAGGTGGCTTCCTTTCCTCTGCGATGGCCGCCACCCCCAAGTTCCATGAGTCCCCATTTGTTAACCGATGCGAATGCTTCCCTACGCCATGTTTTCTGTACTGCCTTTTACACCCGATAGGTTTGTGTTTCCCGTCCACATGACCTTGGCTGGGACCCTTTGTCAGAGGAGAGGGTTCCATTCCTGAATTTCTTGGGCCTTTTGAGTCTCACGCCGGCCTCCAGTGTATTTCTTTGTCGACAGACTAGTGGGTATGTTTCAAAGAACAGAGGCCCTCCCTCATATTACGGCATCAGAAAGATGAATACACATTTCTAGGATAAATGAACGCCTTCACTGGTGCTTTCGGTCCATCCCAGGATGAGCTCTGCACATTCTCTCACTGGAACCGGCCTCTAGGTCCCTGTCTTAGGAGGCAGCTGGGGAGGTTTTCCTTCAGTGTGGGCTCTGGAGCCAGCCCACTCGGGTTTGAGTTCCTGCTCTACCACTGACTCGCTCTGCACTTTTTGGAGCCGTTTTAAAATTTGCGCGTGCTTCATTTTCCTCATCTGTAAAATGGGGATAATATTAATCCCGCCTCACAAAGTATAACTGAGATGTTGCTTAACATTGCTTCATTAGAATTGCCTACCGCACAGTATGCCCTCTAAAAAGAGTCACTATTTTCATGCCTGACCTATTCTGAGAAATTTTCCTTTGGTCTTTTCCTTTGGCCAGATGGGCATGGTACCCAGAGAAACTTCTAGCATCGTTACGGCTCCATGAGATTTCTTGGTCCTGAGTTTTACTTTTCTGCCCCTGCTGGCCCCAGGGACGTGTTTTGTTCCAGGCTTACTATGGAAGCATAGTAACTCCAGGGGATGGATCATCTTATTTCCTCTCTGTCATGGTGGTTCTCTGAAGGACAAGCTTCTTCATATCATTCATTCATTTATTCGTGTGTTCATGCCTGCGTGCATCCGGCAGACATTTTGAGTACGCCTTGTATGTCTGACACTGGGCTCGATGCTGGGACAACACTGTGACTGAAGAGCCCAGAGTCTGCTTGTACTTTGTGGATTTTTGCTGTTGTTGATGATGTTTGGTTTTTATGTCTCTTGAGCATAGAATAGCTTCTCATTTCTTTCAGCAGATTCCTCTCCATCACAGGGTCTTTGTGAAGGTTGGATCGTGACCAAGAGGGCTCACGGGATGTCCTCCCGATGAACTCAGCATCTTGGGTTGTGTCCATTTTTGGTCTCTGCATTTGGCGTCTCCCGTCAGCAGGGACCCTCCTCTTGCCAGCAGAAGTTCCTGAGGTGACTGCCACCCTGCCTTCGCTGTCCTCTGCCCGGCTGCTGGGGTGACCTCGTGTCCTGTTTGTGACATTCCTGGGGCCACCCGCTATCTTGGGCACTGCCGTCTTCAGGGCCCCAGTGTCTAGCCTGCAGGTGAGAGGCCTGTGCCCAGGGTCAGCCTCCTGCCACCACCTGGACCACAGGCTCAGCCAGGATGCTCGCTTCTGAGCCGCACTCTTTTCCAAGTGCCCAGCTCTCAAGCAGTTGTGTGGCTCAGATAGTCCTTGATCATGAGGACCTGGGCGGTGCCTCTGCTGTAACACCATCCTGGATCACAGCATTCTAGATGACCTAAGTCCACGCTGCTTGAACAGCTGAATGGATGAACGTGACCTCCCTTGTGGCTAGATCTGCTTCAAACCCCCACCCCCCCCATCCTCAGGCATACCCCCAGTTTTAAGGCAGAATGAAATCTCAGAAAAAGTAAGTCCTTGTTCTCAGTGCTATAGCCTTATTTCCAAATATTCTTATGCTGTCAACTCCAAAACAATAAGTAAATTTCAGGCCACTTTCCATTCCAATGATGGATTGAATGAATCTAATTTACGTGCTTTTCATGTAAATTGGCCCAAATGAGGCTAAACCTCCAGGGGTCCTGTACCTTTCTCTGTCAATCTCTTGTAGCCTCTTCTGGGTAAAATAGGGCTAATTCAAGTTTAAAAAAATAACAGGAAGTGGCAGACTTTTAGACTTCTGCTTGGTCTTGCCCATCTTCAACTATATTTGCTCCCAACTTGGTTAGTCTCTAGGGACAGAATTGTGTCCCTTCCAAAATTTATATCTTGAAGCCTTAACCCCCAGTGGGGTGGTAATTGAAGGTGGGGCCTTTGGAAGATAATTAGGTTTAGATGAGGTCATGAGGGTGGGATCTTCGTGATGGGATTAGTGCCCTTATAAGAAGAGACCCCACAGTTTGCTTGCGCTCTCTCTCTTCCCACCACGGGAGGACACAGTGAGAAAGCAGCTATCTAAAAACCAGGAGGAGAGCTCTCACCAGAAACCAATGCTGGCACCTTGACCTTGGACTACTAACTTCCGTAACTGTGAGAAAACAAATTTCTGTTGTTTAAGCCACCCAGTCTACGAAATTTTGTTATGGCAGCTAGTAAAGAATTGGAAGAGCCATTCTGAAGAACTCTCTACAGTCAATATTGGGGACCGTGTACGGCTATTTTCCGCAGATCCAACAATCTCTTGCTTCCCACTGTCTTGGGTGGAGGGCTCCCAACTCAGTCAACAGGAACCCCCACCTTTGCAGAAAGGTGTCTAGGGCTCTCAGTTTGATACAGATGCCCGAGCAGCCAGAAGTGTCTAGAAGAGGTAGCAGGACATCTTTATATGAGGATTGCAGAAGAAGAGGCATAAAATATATGAAAATTAAATCCTTTCACATTCAACTTATTAATTAAAGAAGATTATAATAGCCTTCAGGGGGAGCCTTAAAAAGCAGCTGAACTTTTTGTGTAATTACTTTCAGAAAGAACAACTCAAAATCATCTGCCAGAAGCATTTCTGTTGGCAGGCGAGCTTCAGTATCCCTGTGACACTGGTGGACTGTTCCTTCCACCAGGTGCATTCATCTAATCACCAGCCAGCTCTCGATCCTTGGAAATTCACGGAGAGACGGTGCCATTCAAAATCAAGATTGGTTTAGGAGATGCGCATCCCTTCTGGTCGACACAGCCTGTACTCGACGCTAGCCCTTTATGTTCTCTGGTCAAGGCTCTCTCTTCCAAGGTCTGTGCTGCAGCCATGTCGTGGGCTCGCGCTTGATGGCTGCGGGTCATTTTAGTCCTGGCCTTGAAGCAGCCTTGGTTCTGCCTTCAGGCTCCCTGGGGCCCTCCCCCCACGTGGAGGAAATTCCAGGCAGACTCTTTAGTTTGTAAAATGTTGTTAGTTTCTTTCTAGCTATAAAAATGAAATAGACCTGTGGCACAGAGTGTGGACAGTTCAAACAAATAAGAATACAATGACAGTAAATCCGTCACTCAGCAGTGACTAGTATTTACATTTTGGTTGATTTCCTTCCAATAACTTTTTCTGTGACTAGGTATATCAATATATATCATATATATATATATATATATATATGAGACTAGGTATAATAATTATATTTATATAGTTGTGATTGTGCTCTCCATATAATTTTATGGCTTGACCTTATAAAAGTAATAGAAGAATAAGATAATAAAAAAACAATAGAAGTGGGTACGAATGAAAGGTAAGAGTCCCCACCAGCCACACTACACGTCAGAGGTAACTATTTTTAATCATTTGTCATCGTGAGTGCCTGTGGTGGGTGAAATCACTCTAAATGAAGTGCTTCTGTGTTTTTGATTCTCCACCTTAAATGGAATCTCTCCACCTTCTCTTATGAACCAGAGATTCCTGCTGCCTTACAGCACTCCTCCCTTTCACCTTCCAGTGACTTTTATTTTTAAATCTTTAGATTAACTAGCTTTATTGCTTTAGCTCATCTATTTAAATCTTTATTGCTTCATTCATTTTAAGCAGTACCTTCTGATCTCCCACCATGAAAGACGAGGTACTTCACACCCTACAATCCTTTATCCTTTTTTTAAAATAAATTTATTTATTTATTTTCCGCTGCTGTTGGGCCTCCGTTGCTGCACGTGGGCCTTCTCTACTTGCGGTGAGCAGGGCTACTCTTCGTTGTGGTGCGTGGGCTTCTCATTGCAGTGGCTTGTTGTGGAGCGTGGGCTTTAGGTGCACGGGCTTCAGTAGTTGTGGCACACAGGCTTCAGTAGTTGTGGCGTGCGGGCTTCAGTAGTTGTGGCTTGCGGGCTCTAGAGCGCAGGCTTCAGCAGTTGTGGCACACAGGCTTAGTTGCTCTGCGGCATGTGGGATCTTCCCAGACTAGGGCTCAAACCAGTGTCCCCTGAATTTGCAGGTGGATTCTTAACCACTGAGCCACCAAGGAAGCCCTCTTTTTCCTTTTTTAACCACTTTTATCACTAGACCATCATGGGGTCAAACACACTCTGTTCTCTGTCTAGAATCGAAACTTCCATGATTCGTCTATTGATTTCAGGTTCAAAAACAAAATAGTGTTTATAATACTATGATTATGTAAATATTATTCCCTGCAGAAACAAACATTGCATCATTAACCCTGTGCCGTTTGTAGGAGAAATGTATAAAAAAAGACCCAAACAAATCGTAACTTGGAAGGAAGAGTGAAGGAGGGGGGGAAGCCCACTTTACTTGTATTTGACATTTTTTAATAACTTTTTTAGAAGTTCTGTTTTATATTGCTAATATAAATAGTATTTTAATTGAAATATAGTTGATTTACATTATATTGGTTTCAGGTGTGTAACACAGTGATTCAATATTTTTATAGATTATACTCCATTTAAAGTTATTACAAAACAATGGCTATCTTTCTCTGTGTTGTACAATATATCCTTGTTGATTATCTATTTTGTATGTAGTAGTTTTATCTCTTAATCCCCTACCCCTATTTTGCCCCCCCTTCCCTCTCCCCACTGGTAACCACTCATTTCTCTGTATCTGTAAGTCTGTTTCTTTTTTCTTATATACATTCATTTGTTTATTTTTTAGATTCTGCATATAAGTGATAACATACAGTCTTTGTCTGACTTTTTTCACTGAGCATAATGCTCTCTAGGTCACCCACGTTGTTGCAAATGGCAGAATTTCATTCTTTTTTATGGCTGAGTAGTATTCCATTGTGTAAATATACCACATCTTCTTTATCCATTCATCTGTTGATGAACAGTTAGGTTGCTTCCATATCTTGCCTATTGTAAATACTGCTGCTGTGAACATTGAAGTGCACGTATCTTTTTGTATTTGACATTTGCTATGGACATTTGGCCTCTCCTTCTTTTCCAGCAGATGATCCAGCTTCCGCTGCTGTTGGCTGCTGTGAGTCCCTTTTCTCCCTGCCCTCGGGACTCTGTGTCTTATTTGCTCCCACAGTGGTCCTCTGGGATTGCACCTCATCCATAGATTTCACCCACCAATTGGATCCCAAGTTCTGTCATTTCTTGGATTCCTTCTGTGTTTCACTGAAATAATTTTTTGAGTGATTCTGTTAGGAAGTGTCTATGGATGGGAAACTTTCTAAGCCCCTATCCTGATTGGATTTGTCAATTAATTTTTCCTGTGAGGCTAAAGGGCTTGTTCCACTGTCACCTAGTATCTGATGATGCCAATGTGCACCTAATGCTGGTATGATTGTCATTCATTAGAAAGTTGTCTGTTCTCTCTGAGGCTTGAGAGTGCTTTCTTTATGCTTGTGTTCTGAAACGTTATGCGGTTTTAGATGATGGATGAAGTTCTGGCTATTTGACAGGCCTTTTCAGTCTGAAGGTTCATATCATCAGCTCTTGAAGTTTTTTCTTCTATTACTTCCTTTCCTCTGTGTTCTCTCGTTCTGAAATGCTTCTTAAGTGGATGTGGCCCTTCTGTGTTAATCCTTACTGTTTATTAATTAAATTTTTTATTTCTGTTTTGCTGTATTTTCTGTGCTTGCCATGACTTCTTGCTCTAGTGCTTCTGATATTTTCTCCAATCAATCAAAATTTTCACTTCCCTGAATTCTTGATCTCAGACTGCACATTTTTCGTGGCAGCCTTTCAGATCTCCCTGAAGTGTTATGTGAACATTCTTTCAACTTGTCTGCTCTTTCCAGAATCTTCCTCGTTGTTTCTGGGGTCACCTTTTTTTGTCCTGCCCTTTGGTGATGCTGATTTTCTTTTTAATTAATTAATTGGTTTGTTTTATTTTTGGCTGCATTGGGTCTTCATTGCTGCGTGTGGGCTTTCTCTAGTTGTGGCGAGTGGTTGCAGTGTGTCAGCTTCTTATTGCGGTGGCTTCTCTTATTGTGGAGCACGGGCTCTAGGCACGTGGGCTTCAGTAGTTGTGGCACACAGTCTCAATAGTTGTGGTGCATGGGCTTAGTTGCTCCGTGGCATGTGGGATCTTCCCGGACCAGGGTTGGAACCTGTGTCCCCTGCCTTGGCAGGCAGATTCTTAACCACTGAGCCACCAGGGAAGTCTCTGATGCTGATTTCCTTGAAGTCTCTGGCAATCCTTGTTTGACCATTGGCATTTCTGACATGTCTGAATGAAATGTGTCAAGATTCAGGTTTCCTCTGAACACCAGCCTCCCCCCAAATGATAGGAATGGCAGCAAACCTTCAGAGGGTGGACCATGTTGATGAGAAAGATTCATTTTAAGGTTCAAGACTGGGAAGGGGTGAACACGTTGCCCCCATGCAAAGGCAAGAGGAGGAGGGTCTCACCCCGGGGCACCCACACCAACCCTCAGGCACATAACTCCTTTTATTTATTTATTTATTTATTTATTTTTTTTTTGTGGTGTGCGGGCCTCTCACTGTTGTGGCCTCTCCCATTGCGGGGCACAGGCTCAGGACGCGCAGGCTCAGCGGCCATGGCTCACGGGCCCAGCCGCTCCGCGGCATGTGGGACCCTCCCAGACCAGGGCACAAACCCGTGTCCCCTGCATCGGCAGGCGGACTCTCAACCACTGCGCCACCAGGGAAGCCCACATCACTCCTTTTAAAAGAGCTTGTTCTCTGGGTGGGAGACCCAGCTCACTGTTCCAAGTAAAAGGCTTTAATGAGTCCCTCCGGGTCCACCCCATCTCCATCCAGCTCTCGGGGTGCCCATCACCTTGGGGTGCTCTGTGGCATCCCACCACTCCTGTCTGCACAGTGGCCTTCCCTTGTCACACTTTCAGCCCTGCCTCACTCTGCTTATCTTCATCCATCAAGATGAGCAAAATAATTCTGCCTTCCAGAGATTTGCCATTTTTTGGACTGACAGTGGTCTCCCTCTCCCCCATATTCAAAGCCTTTATGATTTTATTACATTTTGTTCCTCTATACCATGATTTTAATGGCATTTTAGGAGAGAGACGTATGTTCAGTTTTCCTTCTTGAAATACTTCGTAGAGTTAACAGCATGTTATAAAGATTTCTGACATCATTAAAAATTTAGGGACCATCACTGATGCACAGCATACACTGATATGAATGTACTTTGCTTATTGATTTCTATACTTTTAGATTTTTGTCTTGTTTTCTTCTTCCTTTCTTTTCTTGTCTTTGTGTTTCCATTTTAAATACAATGCAACACAATTTTTTGGTGCACAAATCTTTGACCATTTCTCAGGATAGATTTCAAACAATAGATTTTTGGGGTCAAAGGGTGAGAAGCATTATTTGAATGGATACTTAATTGCGAAGTTGTTTTCTCTAAGCGGTTGTTTTAACTGCTACAGAGTACCAGTCCCATTACAACCTCACTAGCATGTTAAAAACAAACAACCCTCCCACACTGAAAAAGCACATAACAGCATAAAAATTACATTTCTTAATTACTTACGAGCTCAATTATTGTTGTCATATGTTTTATTGTTGTTTTTCCAGTTTAGTGAATTGTCTGTTGTGTCCTTTTTGTACTCCCAGTTTGCCTCTCACTCTTATTTATGGTGTTTATAATGTTTAGAAGTTTACATTGTTATAATGGCAAGGCTCTCAGTCTTTTCCTTTGTAATTTCTTTAGCTATATTTCAACTTTGAATGTCCTTTAACTATAAAAGATGAGTTAAAGTTTTACATATATTTCACTCTAGATTTCGATTATATGATGTTTTCTGGGTTTACTCCTTTTAAATAGTCTTGTGGTTTCCTTTATGTCTTACTGCATTAAGTAGAACTTGTAGAATAGTGTTACCTAACAGTAGAAGTAACGGGCACTTTGTCTTTTTCCTGATTTTAACAGCAATGTCTCTGCAGTGATTTTCAAAGTGGGGTGTGTAAGGTGTTCTTTTGGGGTGTAGGGAGAAAAGGGAAGAAGGAAGAAATTACACTTTACTGATATTCATTGTAGAGAGTGATACTGATAGTGCTCAGTTGTCCATATGTGTGCTGGTCTGGTGTGACAGGTGTGTTGTGTTCAAGAAGGTGGGCATCCTATAAAGTGAGATATTGCTGTAGGACCTTCCTCATGCGCTTGTTACCAGTTACTTGTGACACCAGTGCCTGGCTGGGGGATTTACAGGTAATATTAGTCAATTTTAACTAGACTAACACCCAGAAAATAAGCAAGATGCCTGCCAAGGAGCCCCGGCTTTTAGATCATACTGATCATGCAGGCCCAAGAGGACCACAAGACAATGGCCAAGTGGGCGTTTCCTGTGCTTCCCAAAGGAGACCTTCACCAGCCACTTCATGGGTTACAATTGACAAGCCAGCAGATTGGGCAAAAACTTAAAAAACTTCTAAAAGACTACTTAAAATGTTGATCTATGTTAACTTTCATGAATAATGAAACCTGGTCTAATCTTTGAAATGAGATGGAAAATGACTCTCAGTGGCCTTTGTACTCCAAGACACTGTGCAGCTTCTATCAGGGCAAAGTTCTTCAAAGAGCTGTCAAACAGAAAGCAGAGTCGCACACTTTCTGTCACGAACAGGCAAATGGTCCATGTCTGTGATCTCTTCTGAGATGGCAGGATGTTGCCTGCTACACACACTGAAAGATGACATTTTAACAAAGATAGAGGAAATAACTGCTTTTTTAAAAAAACATCTTTATTGGAGTATAATTGCTTTATACTGATGTGTTAGTTTCTGCTGTATAACCAAGTCAATCAGTTATACATGTACATATATCCCCATATCTCCTCCCTCTTGCATCTCCCTCCCATTCCCCCATCCCACCCCTCTAGGTGGACACAAAGCACCGAGCTGATCTCCTTGTGCTATGCGGCTGCTTCCCATTAGCTATCTGTCTTACATTTGGTAGTGTATATATGTCCATGCCACTCTCTCACTTTGTCCCAGCTTACCCTTCCCCCCACCCCCATGCCCTCAAGTCCATTCTCTAGCAGGTCTGCATCTTTGTTCCTGTCCTGCCCCTAGGTTCTTCAGAACCTTTTTTTTTTTAAGATTCCACATATATGTGTTAGCATATGGTATTTGTTTTTCTCTATCTGACTTACTTCACTCTGTATGACAGTCTCTAGGTCCAGCCACCTCGCTACAAATAACTCAATTTTGTTTCTTTTTATGGCTGAATACTATTTCATTGTATATATGTGCCACATCTTCTTTATCCATTCATCTGTCAGTGGACACTTAGGTTGCTTCCATGTCCTGGCTATTGTAAATAGAGCTGCAATGAACATTGTGGTACATGACTCTTTTTGAATTATGGTTTCCTCAGGGTATATTTCCAGTAGTGGGATTGCTGGGTCATATGGTAGTTCTATTTTTAGCTTTTTGAGGAACCTCCATACTGTTTTCCATAGTGGCTGTATCAATTTACATTCCCACCAACAGCACAAGAGGGTTCCCTTTTCTCCACACCCTCTCCAGCATTTATTGTTTGTAGATTTTTTGATGATGGCCATTCTGACCAGTGTGAGATGATATCTCATTGTAGTTTTGATTTGCATTTCTCTAATGATTGATGATGTTGAGCATCCTTTCTTGTGTTTGCTGGCAATCTGTATATCTTCTTTGGAGAAATGTCTATTTAGGTCTTCTGCCCATTTTGGGGATGGGTTGTTTGTTTCTTTGATATTGAGCTGCATGAGCTGCTTGTATATTTTGGAGATTAAACATGGAGGCTAAACAATACACTACTAAATAACCAAGAGATCACTGTAGAAATCAAAGAGGAAATCAAAATGCCTAGAAATAAATGACAATGAAAACATGACGACCCAAAACCTATGGGATGCAGCGAAAGCAGTTCTAAGAGGGAAGTTTATAGCAATACAATCCTACCTCAAGAAACAAGAAACATTTCAAATAAACAACCTAACCTTAAACCTAAAGCAATTAGAGAAAGAAGAACAAAAAACCCCCAAAGTTAGCAGAAGGAAAGAAATCATAAAGATCAGATCAGAAATAAATGAAAAAGAAATGAAGGAAATGATAGCAAAGATCAATAAAACTAAATGCTGGTTCTTTGAGAAAATAAACAAAATTGATAAACTATTAGACGGGCTCATCAAGCAAAAAAGGGAGAAGACTCAAATCAATAGAATTAGAAATGAAAACGGAGAAGTAACAACTGACACTGCAGAAATACAAAGGATCATGAGAGATTACTACAAGCGACTATATGCCAATAAAATGGACAGATTCTTAGTAAAGCACAACCTTCTGAGACTGAACCAGGAAGAAATGGAAAATATAAACAGACCAATCACAAGCACTGAAATTGAAACTGTGATTAAAATCTTTCAACAAGCAAAAGCCCAGGACCAGATGGCTTCACAGGTGAATTCTATCAAACATTTGGAGAAGAGCTAACACCTATCATTCTCAAACTCTTCCAGAATATAGCAGAGGGAGGAACACTCCCAAACTCATTCTACGAGGCCACCATCACCCTGATGCCAAAACCAGACAAAGATGTCACAAAGAAAGAAAACTACAGGCCCATATCACTGATGAACATTGTTGCAAAAATCCTCAACAAAATACTAGCAAACAGAATCCAACAGCACATTAAAAGGATCATACACCATGATCAAGTGGAGTTTATCCCAGGAATGCAAGCGTTCTTCAATATACGCAAATCAATCAATGTGATACACTATATTAAAAAATTGAAAGAGAAAAACCATATGATCATCTCAATAGATGCAGAAAAATGTTTTGACAAAATTCAACACGGATTTATGATAAAAAACCCTCCAGAAAGTAGACAAAGAGGGAACTTTTCTCAACATAATAAAGGCCATATGTGACACACCCACAGCCAACATCGTTCTCAATGGTGAAAAACTGAAACCATTTCTACTAAGATCAGGAACAAGACAAGGTTGCCCATTCTCACCACTATTATTTAACATAGTTTTGGAAGTTTTAGCCACAGCAGTCAGAGAAGAAAAAGAAATAAAAGGAATCCATCGGAAAAGAAGAAGTAAAGCTGTCACTGTTTGCAGATCACGTGATACTATACATAGATAATCCTAAGGATGCTACCAGGAAACTACTAGAGCTAATCGATGAATCTGGTAAAGTAGCAAGATACAAAATTAATGCACAGAAATCTCTTGCATTCCTATACACTAATGATGAAAAATCTGAAAAAGAAATTAAGGAAACACTCCCATTTACCTTTGCAACAAAAAAGAATAAAATACTTAGGAATAAACCTACCTAAGGAGAAAAAAGGCCTGTATGCAGAAAACTGTAAGACACTGATGAAGGAAATAAAAGATGATTCAAACAGATGGAGAGATATACCATGTTCTTGGATTGGAAGAATCAACATTGTGAAAATGACTCTACTACCCAAAGCAATCTACAGATTCAGTGCAATCCTTATCAAACTACCAATGGCATTTTTCACAGAACTAGAACAAAAAATTTCATGATTTGAATGGAAACACAAAAGACCCTGAATAACCAAAGCAATCTTGAGAAAGAATAACGGAGCTGGAGCAGTCAGGCTCCCTGACTTCAGAAATAATTGCTTTTTAAAGGAAACGCATGCTCAAACCTCAAAAACAGTTTTGAGAATGGATGGTTTTGGAAATCTTTCTACCATTATGTGATTTTGTTGCTGAAAAACTGTTGTGAGTGTGCTATCTACAAACTCAAATTTGTGAAGTTAAAAAATCTGGGGGCTTCCCTGGTGGCACAGTGGTTAAGAATCTGTCTGCCAATGCAAGGGACACGGGTTCGAGCCCTGGCTGGGGAAGATCCCACGTGCCGCGGAGCAACTAAGCCTGTGAGCCA
Organism: Lagenorhynchus albirostris; assembly: GCF_949774975.1. NCBI lineage: Eukaryota > Metazoa > Chordata > Mammalia > Artiodactyla > Delphinidae > Lagenorhynchus > Lagenorhynchus albirostris. Next base: position 73,950,607 of record NC_083109.1, read on the forward strand.
GAACTACTGAGCCTGTGCTCAAGAGCCACAGCTACTGAATCCTGCGCGCCTAGAGCCCGTGCTCCACAGCAAGAGAAGTCACCCAATGAGAAGCCCGCGCACCACAAGGAAGAGTAGCCCCAGCTTGCCACAACTAGAGAAAGCCCGCATGCAGCAAGGAAGACCGAACATAGCCAAAAATAAAAACAAATAAATTAATTCAGAAAAAACCTGGAAACAGAATTTTGTTAACTGCTTAAGAATCTTCCAAATCGATTGTTTTTTTTGTTAAAACTATGAAAGTGCAACCGCTTTGAATCAGTTTGCAAAATCACCTGTTGAAATTCAGGAAGATGAAGCTTTACCAGCAAAAATCTTGGCATGCTTGTGGGACGGATTGAAGAATGAATGTTGTGATGTAGTAAACCCTGCCAGTGACGTGTTTCTTCGATTTGGATCTGTAACTTTTTTGAGGTGTATTTTTGGTTATGGCAGATGTTTTAATCAAGTATGGAAATACACCCAACCTAAAACCAGATCTTCAAATCACTGTATAACAAAATGTTATGTCAAGATTTTCAGTAAGCATGAATAACAGTAAATCACACTGCTTTCAATAAAAATCCAATTTCTGTATTTTGAGAAACAAAGCATTCATTGAAGCAGTGTTTTAAATTTATGAGTCTAGAGTTGCATGTAGAATTCTCATATTTCATACGGTTGTCTATTTGTGCTTTCCCTGTTTGTTTTAATAAAGTTGTCAGAGATTTGTCTGGTTTTTTGCTTTTGTTTCAGAGAACCAGCTCTTTTAATTTATCTGTTTTCTAATTCAGCTCTGTCTCATTATTTCGTTTTTTCTGTTTTCTTAATTTATTTTGTTGTTCTTTTTCTAAAACGTTTGTGTTGAAAACTTATTTATTTATTTATTTTGGGTTGTCTTGGGTCATCGTTGCTGCGCACGGGCTTTCTCTGGTTGCAGCGAGCGGGGAGTACTCTTTGTTGCGGTGTGCAGGCTTCTCATTGCGGTGACTTCTCTTGCTGCAGAGCTCGGGCTCTAGGTGCGTGAGCTTCAGTAGTTGTGGCTCATGGACTCCAGAGCGCAGGTTCAGTAGTTGTGGTGCACAGGCTTAGTTGCTCTGCAGCATGTGGGATCTTCCTGGACCAGGGCTCGAACCCCTGTCCCCTGCATTGGGAG